>NC_045752.1:2307500-2657500 GCF_008692095.1 Etheostoma spectabile
TGACACCCGTTCTCTTTGCATGTTTTGTGTACGCAAACACATAAATCTTACATTTTGGTCAAAACTTGACTTTAACACTCCACACTCTAAGATAAGATCCAGATGGAAATTGTTATGCAGCATTTGCAGTACAAAAATTGCAAAAAGTAGAAAGTTACAATAAACAGATACAAAATATACACAATGCAACAATTATATAAATAAAAAAAGTTAACTGTAAGGATAATAAGTTGCGCATATCTCAAGTTGCTTCTTGGTGAGTTATATGTATGAGTAGGGTCATATGGTGTTTGCAGAATACAAAACCTCAAGTACAGGTTAGTGTGAATAAATGTTCAATGGTTATGACCATGATACTGCCCTTAGAGTCCCATTATGGCACAACATGTCCCAATAATAATGCATTTGAGTTGAGTTGTTTTGCTTTTTTGTTTCCCACCGACATTAAAGTTTCTTTTAACCGCGATCACGGCCATTCCCAAACCTTAGCTCCATGGTTATCATTGTAACTATGACAACAAAGGTCCCCGAAGCTTAACAAAGTAAGTAGCAGAATAAACCAAATTTGTTTTTGTGCCTAAACCTAAACTTAAATCTTTGCCATAGTGGTGCAAGATCTGAAAATGTAGTTTTGTTTTTAAAAAACAATGATTTGCAACGGTTTTGGAGCCCAATTCCACACGTTTGATAATCACCAATCACCACCCGACTGATACATCAGCGGGCCGATATCAGGCTTTTCCCCATCTGTTAGTATCGGCATTAATAATGGCCGATTAAAAAATCCAACAAATCATTTACAACGACAAATAAATGATTCTGATAAATGAATATTTAAAAATTAAACAAAAACGGTCAATCATGTTATGAGTGTTGACGTTGCATAGTCTGTCCACCAGAGGGCACTGTACAACAGCCCTGTTGTATTATTATTTTTTTGTTAATGTTTTTTTGTTCAAAGGACTTTAAGTTTCATATCTTAAGTTTGTATTTTTACACATTTTATTTATCAGAACTTTTATATATTTTGATGTTCCTCTGTTCTGTTGTGACAATAAAACAAATTATTATCATATTGTTTTAGTGAGAACTCATAACTAACTACAAATAATTAATGCTATGGAATTCTTTTTATGTTTTGTTACGCGTTTCTGGATTAAAAAAAAATGATATATCGGCTGATATATTGTAATATCAGACTTTTTAATAACCAAATATTTGCATTTGCACATTAATGGCGCATGACAACTGCAATTTGGTGTTTATGAAAGCAATAATATAGTATATAATGAGTTAGCATGTTGCTTTTGGGTATCAGAATAACATCATGTTTAATGCCATTTTCTTTCCTTTTGCTGTTGGTGGTTATTCTCCTTTTTTTATTTAGTGCTCGACAGTAGTTGTAGTAGCTGTCAAAAAGACGAGCCTTGCTCTCTGTGTGTTCACGCTTCCACATCAGCAACATTTATGGGAAATCTTCACTTTAAAAACCCATTCAGGACTTCAAGTGGGAATTAATTTTATGCCTGAACTAGTAGGATATATTTTACTTCCAACTTTCTCCGGTTCAATAACAAGTAAGGTCATTCATAATAGTGCATCGCTTGCTGTTTCTTGATTTATTTTAACAGTGACTGCAATTCACAGACAGAAAGTGGCGAGTACTCAGTGCTGATAAATGGTTCTGAGGCTCCTGTTGTCACCTATCAGGCCGAGTTATTGCTATAATGGTCCTTGCTGATTTGAAGTGGGTTTCAGAGCAGACCACTTATAGTTCACATGACACCCTTCATCAGACATTTAAAACACTGAGAATGATTACAAAATGATTTATTAAGCTGCTTTCTAAGGTAGGAATATGAACATTGAGCTAGGATGAGCATGACGTTCTTTCCCGGCGCGTGTCCTTCACCAGTATTAAAGTTTGGCGTGATCCTCGTCGAGGCGACAGTGTTACAGCAGAGGTGCATTTTCCCTTGGGGCCATATTCTCTCTTTCTCTTTTCTCTCCACTCCCTTCTCCACTCTTCACCCTCTCCAATTAGGGCAGCTCCAGCTGTGCACCAGTCGGGATCAGAGGCTCCTTCTATTAGCCAAATCCATTTGTGTAGCGATTGAATCACTCCCCAATCTTCTCTCTCAGTACCTTGGCCCCCCACAACCCAGATACACAAACACATCCATACACCCAGGCTTTTCATGAGTAGACACCACACACACACACACACACACACACACACCACACACACACACACACACACACACACACACCACACACACACCACACACACACCAGCCTTTCTGACAGCTCCACAAGTAGAAGTATAACCAAAATACATCCATCCAGGCCAAGTGGGAACAACAACAACTTTAATGCTAATTATTCAAAAAAATCTTACTGCTGAATTTCTTGGTAACACGTGTCTTTGAGCATCAAAAATTATCCAAAACAGGCGCGTAATTTCCTAAAAGGTTTTTACAAAATTCCACATGTTACTAATTATGGGGGAAAAGGAATTGCAATGACAGAACTGCTCCACCCAAGTAAATATTTATTATTTTACTATTGTAAAGTTTATTCTCCACATTTGTTGGATTTCATTTTCACATCTGACTAAAAGACTCATAGGTTTATCAACTGGGATAAATGAATTGGTATTTAATTAATACCAAATAAACAGTTCTTTCCAAAAACCTTCAGAGGATAATATGTTAAAGGATATTTTAATGTACATAAGGGTTTTAAAGTTGCTACAAATTAAAAAGATGGACCTGGCATCAAATCTATACAGCCAAATAAATCTAGATTCTTTCTTTTTCCTCGGCTTAGTTGTACTTGAAACAAAGTAACCCTTAAACTGAATCCCTGTTTAAGTCCTACCTGTCCTTCATAGGTTTCCCCATTTATTCCAGAAGGTGGCACAATTGTGTAGGAGCTGGTCACAGGCCAGCCATTCATCAAGCTGCCATTGATGCGACATATAAAGCCTTTCAGCCAGGTCTTGTTCCTTTTTATAGACCGTCATCAAAAAAAGAAACAGTGTCTCCATCTTTGTTCACGCACTGTATGTTAAGAGACCTTTTTGCCTGAAGACTGTGTTGATAACTTGCCATAATGTTTATCTTTTTTGAAAAAGAAAATATAACTCAAACTCACCAAGGTCAAGTCTTTTGTAAATCCTCTTCTTAAAAAAAGTTTACTTTTCTATCTTCCGTTTGCAATCTCTTTTTGTTTTTCTCCCTACATTCTGTCTCTGTCGCGCTCTTGCTTTTTCTTTCTTTGTCTCCGTCCGTCTTGCCACTCGTGAGTGACAGCACTTGGTCTGGGTCACACAAATAAAAAGGCCTTCGGAGTGGCATTGTGCCGAATGTTAGCGATGATTCCTCAACAACTTTAATGGCTGTCAATTTTAGCAGCACTTATAAAAGCGTCATGAGAGACAACATGAAACAGTCTTAGTGTTTCCGGGACTTTGAGCCACTCTGTAATTGTGGGATGTACACTAATTATCAAGATGTTTTTAGAACTGAGCAACCTGGCTGATATAAACACACATTTCTTGGAGAATTGTTATTTTGAATACAAGTGGAATAACCTCATTGAACTTCGTCTTTTACTTGAGAAAGTTTTTCGTAAGCTAAGTAGAGTTTTCAAATTCAGCTTTTTATTATCAAATGTTAACTGAAATGTGATAAGAGTGGCTTTAAATTACAGTTCAGCTGGTCCTGCTTTCACAGGACATGCAGGAACTTCATGACCTCCACCGCGTAGGACACACATTTGGTTGGTTTGTTCATCGTTTTGTTAATTAGTATGATATCTCTCAAGGAATTTGGTTCAGTCATAGAGTAGATCAAAGAATAAGTGCTAAGAGTTTGGTGTGGATCTTGATCTAGGTGCAGATTAGGGTTGGATATCAACTTTATCCAATACTGGTGCCTACTCAGTATTTTTTAAACAGTTCCGGTGCTTACATGGTTCTTGAAATGAAACCTCACACACTTTGTCAAAAAACACTACCCTTTTATTTTCAGGGAAAAAATGAACACAGGTCATGTGACAGCTAGCCCACAATCTTTAGCTAACCCATCTGTTGCGTCCATGTGTCCATGTCTTTGTTAAAACATTTTTCATACATAAACGACTTGTTATGAGTTTCACATTAAGCAGAATGTCAGCAGACACTGAGTGGAAGTACAGGACATAGCACAAGTTGTCACACACGCTGTTTTGATCAGGATATATCTGAAAAACCCAAACCTCAGAACAGCCTTTTTTCATTTCGTAACTTTGCCAAATTGGAAAATCCTGTCTCAAAACAATGCTGAAAAACGGTCCAGGCATTTTTTACTTCCAGGTGGACTACTGTCGGGTTTTATCATCACAATGCATGTAAGTCCCTTAAGACTCCCAGGGGATCCAGAATGCTGCAGCGCGTGTTTGACAAGAACTAAGAAAAGAAAATATTTCTCTGTATTGGCTTCTTGCATGGCTTCCTGTAAATCCAGAATTGAATTTAAATCCTTTCCTGACCTACAAAGCTCTAAAATGGGCCCAAAACCCCCTCTTATCTTGAAAAAGTCTTGTGCCGTTGTTCCCATGGTGCACTGCGCTCCCAGAAAATTTAGAGTTTCTGTGGTTCCCAAAAGGGTTCTAAAAAATAGAATGGGACCCCCGAGTTCAGCTATCAGGTCCTCTCCGTGGAATCGCTCCCCGTTTTGGGTCAGGGAGGGCCAGGACCCGTTTACCCAAAATTTTTAAAAGGGGGAAATTTTAAAAAGCTCCCTTTTATTTAAAACTTTTGTTTGGGAGTGAGGATCCCCCAGGGGTGAGGTGAGGTTGCATCGTTGGGCCCAGTGGAGGGGGAGGGGTTTTTTTGCTGCAGACATTTCTAATTTTCCGTTTTCTTCTGCTAAAAAAACCAAAAAAAAAAGGGAGGGAGGAAAAAAAACGCAGCCGCCCAGGCCTCTCTTTACATGTTCTTTAGTTAGGGCCCGTTATAGTTTTAAAAACGGCCGGGGGGTTCCCTTTCCCTTTTCACAAGGAAACTTTTTTTCTCCCTTTTTCTTTCCCTGTCCCAGAAAAGTTGTGGAAAACCCAGTTAGGGAGCTTTTCCCCCAAAATCCTTTATGTTCTTTTTTCCCCGATGTTGGGGTGTGTGTGTGTGTGTGTGGGTGTTTGTTGATACTTATCTGTTAAAAATTCTTTGGGTCCCTTTTTGTTTTGAAAATTTATGCTGTTAAAAAAAATTTAAATTGAAAGAAAGGCAACGGGTGGGATGGCCCTTTATATGAAAAATTTTTGGTTTGCCTGAATTTTTTAGGGTTACCCAAAGAGGGAAAGGCTGCCCGTTCATTTATCTTAAACATCATCTGTGATGTCATTCACCCCATTGGCAGGGATGGAGACCTCTTCAAATTGTCCAGCGAGGACGGACAACTGGCTGCGGAGGCTGAAGTGTGGCCTTTGCGTCAGTAGGTATCAAACAAAGGTGTGATTGACTTTAAATAAACTCATGTTGTCGCCAGGACGTTTCATACAATTCAACGTGTTACCCCTTGCATGACATTGGTTTTTAGGCCATCTGTTGCATGTCGCAGAGGTCTGAATCCTGAGACTGAGTTGCATTCTATCAGTTCTGATCAACAAGTGTGCTGAGTAGCAGCGGTAAAAAAAAGAAGTCAGGCACCGACATTTTTGTTCTTATTTGGTCTCGTCACCACCATTTACGTCAGAACCGGTGCCCTATTGGCACCGCGTTTCGGTACTCAACCCTATTCCTGACAACATTTATAGACATTTTTTTTTTCTCACTTCATTAAACTCTTGAGATAAACTCCACTTTATTTGGTACACCCGTGCAGTCTAATGCAATCCAATACACCTCTTAATGAAGTTGACTTTTATGATAACTGTAACGTTCAGCTTTTTTTTAGGACTATCATAGAGTTGTTTATTAAATGATATGTTTTATCATTGAGGTCATAGTTAGTGATGGTGTTTGGTATGTTAAGGAGGTGTTACTTTTTGTCTTTCTTTTGTTGTGATTTTTTAAATTTAACAGACACATTAACATCAACAACAGAAAACAAATTCATATACACAACATACACCACAGAAAGATCCCACCCAAACAAACAACAGATGCTGCAAGGTATATAAATTAAATTGAAAAAATTATAAAATATGTATAAATAATGTGTGTATAGGATTGTTCAAGAAATAAATAGCAAAAGTGCATTCTGACAAACCACACACAAGTCAGATTCTGCAACGGTCTCCAAAATCTCCAGAATTTGTCTGATTTATGATTCAGGTTATCAGATAGTTTCTCCAGAGGGAGAAGAGCCGATATCTGTGATAACGACATACCAAACGTAAAGAAGAAGATTGAGAGGTGTTTCTAATATTCTGCCTTCCTCATGTATGTGAATGGGAATGACACCTTTCACCAGACATATGATTTAATATATATATTTACAACAATATCATTGAAAACTCAACATTTTGAGCTTCGTAAAGATTGATGTAATGGCAGGGCTTTGTTTTGGACCGCGTTAGATTGTACAGGTGTACCTAATAAAGTGGGCTCCGAGCGTATGCTTAAACACGTCTGTCCATTCTGGCACCTGCTAGGTGTTTTGGGTTTTGGTGCATGGTTCTCTTGTGCTGCAATAGCTGTCCAAATGTCTACTATGAGAAAAGTGGTGTTTGGGCTCAGAGGGATACTTCAGAAAGTGGCCCTTTGCAATGTAGCTAGATTCCAACTAATTTAGTGGCATAAAAACAGTGGTGGTATCCTTGCAGAATGATTTCTTCTCTTTTCAAAATGCACTAGAAAGACCACATTTGGAGGTTGAGGCATTACATGTATTCATGGGGGAGTACACGTGATCCGCCTTAGCACTGAGGATTTTACGCCCGTGCTCAGACCAACTCACAAACAGAAGTTCAAGCCTGAGCGATGCCTCTGGTGCTCTTGATGACATGAGTTTTAAAGAAAAATAGCTGTGGCTAAAAGGCTTGGCAAGGTGTTCTGCATGGGCATCTGAGTGTGTTTGTTTGAGGGGGTACACTTGACCTCCTCCCTCTCAAGGCGCGATGGAGGAGACAGTGGAGAGCTTCTCAAGGCTGCCAGTCAGACTGATGCTGCTGCTGCTGCTGCACTGCTTCCAGCTCCACACGTATAAAACACTGAATAAATTGACCTGTTGAGTATTTGATTTTACATTGTACAGTGCTACGCTTCTGGCCTTTTGTGCTTTAACATAATTGTCTGGGGTTTTCTTTTTGCCTTACAGCTTGTGTGGTAGCTTCAAAGTGCTGTGAAATGTGCTAAATGTGATTTAAAAAACAAACATCTGTACACAGTCTATAGAAAAGAAATGGGTAATAGATAGATAAGAGAATAGAAATAGATAAGAGAATCTTTTTTCTCCAGTCAGAATACTTTTACAGTTCTTTCCGGGACATAAAAGAAGTCTGTGTGATTCTTGACCTTTAACCTTTCTCCATAGTCATAGAAAGAATAGCTTAGAATGATAGTATAGTTGTATTCCGTATGACTTTGAGCCTTATGCAGTGGGAAACTAACATTTCATTTTTCACCTGCTTCAATGAGCCTATATCATTTTTTGACAAAGTTGTCTGACCAAAATGTCAGATAAGGTCACACGTAGTCCAAAAAACGTACTTATTCCCCTGTAACAAAGAACATATATTATTATTATGAAATATACGTATATTGCTATGTCCTACTACTTTAGAACTTTGAATTGCGCTTCTAACTTGGTTCTGTTTTCATCGTCGCTCATCGCTCTCAAGATGATAGTGCTGATTGTGATTTGTATTTGCAAAGCGGGGGCGGGAAAGTGTGTGGGTGTTCGGGGGGTGTAGGTGTTTGCAGCAGAAAAAGACAATACAATTAAATGATTAATGCACAGCGGGGCCACTGACAATTAAAACTATTATAGGAATTAAAATGGCATTATGTCACAGTGGAAAGCTGATGATACCCGCGTCGTCTTTTTTAAAGCAATTTTCATAATTCCAATAATTGAAATTACAGCATATTCATTCATTTACTGGGTGAGGAGGGCTAAGAGCGGCTACTAATGAAATGCAATCATTAGCATCCAAACAAAGTAATTGGGTAGTCTTTTGTCCTTGGAGATAGGTGATAAGGCACAATCACCCCCATCACCCCCCCTCCATCAAAATGCAAAAGCAAGTAATTAAAGCACAGACAAAGATGAGACCAGCGCTGCTGCTGCGCTGTAAACCTCTGAAAACAGCACTGATTGCCTTGATTAGAAACCTTACTGTACCCTCTGATTTTGTTTATGGATACTTTGACATTCTTGGGGAATAGAAGGGGTTGGGGGTGTTGGGGGTAGATGGGTGTGAATTATGAATTTGTTTTGAAAAGAAATACGGAAAAATTGGGAATTTTCTGATCATTTTAAATACACCGCACTCTACGGTGCTACCTTAAGGGTCCCCATTTCTGACTGTGATGGAGCTTGAAATCACAATGCAGCCATCATTCGGCTCAGTTAGGTATTAGCTCCTTGTACATACTTAGATTAATGGAAAATAGTGCTGCTGTGTGTGTGACAATTAGCATCCTGCTCCACAGGATAGAGCTGCGAGAAAGGGGAGAATGGGTGGAGGTGGAGAGGTGAGCCGCGGAGAAGAGAAAGATTGAAGTGAGAGGAAGATGGGCACATGAAGAGTCTTAAGAAAAAGAGCTCCTTCTCACACGTTTCTCTAGTGGTGACACCATTCTCTCTCCCTTTTCTTGGCTACCTCCTCTGTGGCGTTCGAGGTGCTTCTTCCTGGTATGTCGGCCCCCACCTTCCTCCTCCTTGGAGAGTGTCATTAGGCCCTCCTGGAGGGGAGTCAAGAATATAATGCGAGAGCGGCCACCTTCTAAAAAAGAGCCCAGTGGAACCTTTTCTACTTGTGCCGTCCCCTCATTAACACTCTGCTCTGTGCCAGCTTCAAACTTCATTCTTACCTCTTTCTCCGCTCCGATGTTCATCTCACGCATAAGGTAGCTTGTGGTTTTATCTACACTCAGCCCATTTCTTGCTGGTGGGGCATAGAGTTGTCATAGCCACCTCCTCCCACGCCCTCGCCTCGTACCTCCACCTCCTCTTAGATTGACTGATGGGGGGATAACAAAAGGGCAAAGAAACTCCTCTTCTTATAGCCTTGTCCCTGAAGCCCACCATTCCATTTTGCCGCCTGTGAAAGTAGGGCTTTTCATCTCAAAAGATCAACACATTTCTCTCCTGCAGGCACCTACACCATTTTCCACTCCCATTTCCCCCCTCACCTACCTTTCTATACACCTCTCTCTTTCTTACTCCCTGGCCAATGGGAAAACTGTCCTTGGTTGAATTCTGTTTTTCAAAGGATTCAATTCTCCTTTTGTACACACTTGATCTGACCCTGTGACAGGCATTAAGTGTGTCTTCTGCCTGATACAGAAGGCTCCTGCTCTGTGTGCTGATGGACACAGCCCATTATCACACACAAGTGCGAGCACTCACACTCATACAAGAAGCGCATTTGTACGCGTGTCCATGCATGCACACAAGCATGGGCTCATGGACTCAAATGTATATATATATATATATATATATATACGTATATATATGCATTCAAGTAACCACACACATACTTGCTCAAACTCGATCAGTGTGGGCCTTGAGCTGATTTATTGAGAATAACGGCGAATGCTTTGGAATTGAGCTTCTAGACTATAAGATACAGTGCTGCTCATGAGTATAGAAGCCCTTGCTTAAGTTGACTAAAAAGAGGAATAAAAAAATCATCTTTTGGAAAAAATGTAAATTAAAAAATGAGAGAAAATCCAACCTTTTTAAGGAAACCAATTTTCTTTGTGAATGAACCAAGTATTGTAAACAAATAAATGTTCTTCCTTAAAATACAGGGGGCATGAGTATAGACACTCCTATGTTAAATTCCCATACAGAAAGGCAGAGTTTTCTTATTAAAAGCCAGTTATTTCATGGATCCAGGATACCATGCATCCTGATTCCCTTGGTCTTTGGAATTAAAATAACCCCCCATCATCACATACCCTTCACCATACATAGAAACCGGCATGGTTTTATTGCAGTTAGCCAAATAGCTGGTTTGATTTGCAATGAGAGATAATTTTATGGAAAGTTCCTCATGCCAATCTCTAGGTATGGTGAAGGGTATTTGATGATGTGGGGTTATTTTAATTCCAAAGGCCAATCCTGGATCTATGAAATAACTGGCCAAGTAAAAATCTGTCTGCCTCTATGGGAATTTAACTCATGCCCCCTGTGTTTTAAGGAAAAAACATTTATTTATTCATGATACATAATTCATTCACAAAGAAAAATTGTGTCCTTGAAGGTTGGATTTTTCCTCATTTTCTAATTAAGGCAATAAGATCATTTCCAAAAGATGATTTTTTATTGCTCTTTTTAGTCAACTCAAGCATGGGTTCCTGTACTCATGAGCAGCACTGTTTGTGTTACCAAGGACAAACTATGGCTTTGAAAGGAGCAGGGAGAGACTTGAAGAGGTCACAGGAGAGACTGCCACGTTCAAAACTGATGATACCTAAATCGTGAAAAGAGGGGAGGGAGTGGTGATTAGACATTAAAGAAAATAGTATCATACTAGGGACAGTGAACGTATCCAGAAATGCTTTTAGCCAGGATTATATAGTTTTTATGGAAAACCCTGCCACATAAAGAGCTCCAAAAGGTTATTCTCATCAGATTCATAAGCTGCAATGTAATCAGAAACACATACAAATGAAAAATAAACAGTGTAGTTAAGATTAAAGAAAAAAACAATTGTTTTGTTTGGAAAACAACTTTCTTCTCTATTTATGAGCAAATGCCCCACAGCTTTTTTTTGGACTAAAGTTGCTGTCAGAGCCAACTGTGTGCAACACATATGGAAAAGTTGTTAAATGCAAATTACAGTATAAAAAGTATTCAGTTTACAATCATTTGCTTCTGTTTGATTATTTAAATGGAATTACATTTAGGACACATTACATTGCACAAGCTATCCATCAATAGTTTTGTGTTAGGATCTAGGACTGGTATTTGATAAAATGGGTTGCAATATGTAAAGTTTTTTAATCCTGCAATAACTTTGATAAAAGTCTTTTTGCACAGGCAGTTTTCATTGTAAACTGGCAAACATGTTAGCAAACATTTGCTTATTTACACATTTAGTTTCGGAGCAACATTATGATCCATTAAGAGTCGTGTTTCTGTCAAACTAATGAATGTATGTTCAATGTTTACTCTCTTTTAGCTCTGTTTTTTCTCCACCAACTCCTGAGGAGAATATCTGGCCTTTGAGTTGCTAACAACTAGTTGGTATCTGAATCATAAAAACGTATTTGTCCGTTCCAAAGTGATGAAATTAGTCTTTCACGTGGCTCACACTGGTACACATGGAATAAAAATGCACATGGAATTAACACAGCATTTAAAGATTTGAAAATATAAACATTTTCCCATATTGTGAAGTGCAGCTTGGCTGTGCAAATTTGTGTGAGTAGTTCCTTCAAAGCATGTTTATCATGTTGATGGCCATTATGTCAAATGTCCTGTACTGTAATTCAAGGCTACATGGTGAAGCAAGAGACAACTTTCCACAGCGTGAGTGATTACGTTTCTTAGTAACAAAATGTCTACTTACTTATTTTAAAAGTAGACCAAGTGTGAACTTGTATGGAGCCGCTGCAACCGGCCACAAGAGAGTATAGTTTCAAGAGATCACACATTTTGACTGATTGCAAGGTGTTTCTTATTCTCAAGTTGCTCAATGGAGACCAGCTGACCGCTAACATGTGAAGAAAGGGACCAAACTCAGAGCAGCAGTAAGCAGAACTGCAGTGAGCCAATGCTCTGAAAGCAAAGGATGTAAAATATAACAGGCAGCCTTGTTATCCATCTCATATGGATATATACAAAAAAGGTTATTGCAGCTTTCATGTACAAGCAATGAGACAGGTTTTGTATTTGTTTATAGCTGTTGTAATATATACAGTAGGGTTTGAAAGTTTGGGCACCCCAGGTAAAAACAAATTGTATTAATGTGCATAAAGAAGCCAAGAAAAGATGGAAAAATCTCCAAAAGGCATCAAATGACAGATTAGACATTTGTATAATATGTCACAAAAGTTAGATTTTATTTCCATCATTTACACTTTCAAAATAACAGAAAACAAAAAAATGGCATCTGCAAAAGTTTGGGCGCCCTGCAAAGTCAATACCTTGTACTGCCCCCCCACCCCCTTTGGAAAGTGTCACATCTTGGAAACGCTTCTTGTAGCCAGCCAAGAGTCTTTCAATTCTTGTTTGAGGTATCTTTGCCCATTCTTCCTTACAAAAGTCTTCCAGTTCTTTGAGATTTCTGGGCTGTCTG
The DNA here is from genome assembly GCF_008692095.1 of Etheostoma spectabile. Taxonomy (NCBI): domain Eukaryota; kingdom Metazoa; phylum Chordata; class Actinopteri; order Perciformes; family Percidae; genus Etheostoma; species Etheostoma spectabile. The sequence continues at coordinate 2,319,957 of NC_045752.1, forward strand.
TCACGCACTACTCTTTTAAGGTCTATCCATAGATTTTGAATTATATTGAGGTCAGGAGATTGATAAGGCCATGGCAAAACCTTCAGTTTACGCCTCTTGATGTAATCCACCGTGGATTTGAGGTGTGTTTAGGATCATTATCCATTTTTAGAAGCCATGGTCTCTTTCACTTCAGCTTTTTCACAGAGGGCATCAAGTCAGTTCAAAAATTTGCTGAAATTTTAGTGAATCCATTTTTCCTTCTACTTATGAAATGTTCCCTGTGCCACTGGCTGCAATACAACCCCAAAGCATGATTGACCCCTCCCATGCTTAACAGTTGGACAGAGGTTCTTTTCAGTAAATTCTGTGACCTTTCTTCTACAAACGTACCTTTGATCATTGCGGCCAAAAAGTTCTATTTTAACCTCATCGGTCCACAGAACTTGTTTCCACAATGCATCGGGCTTGTCTATATGTACATTTGCAAACTTCAAACGCAGATTTTTGTGGTGAGGACGTAGAAGAGGTTTTCTTCTGATGACTCTTCCATGAAGACCATGTTTGTACAAGTATCTCTTTATAGTGGAATGGTGTACCACAACTCCAGTGTCTGCCAGGTCTTTCTGGATGGATCATGCAGTTAAACGCGGGTTTGGACTTGCTTTTCTCACAATCCTGCGAGCTGTTCTGTCTGACATTTTTCTTGGTCTTCCAGATCTTGCTTTAACTTCCACTAGTCCTGATGACTGCCATTTCTTAATTACATTCCGAACAGAGGATATTGACATTTGAAAACCCTTCTTATAGCCTTCTCCTGCTTTGTGAGCGATTACTTAAACTATTTTCAGTTTCAGTTTTCTAGACAACTGCTTAGAAGAATCCATGGTGCTGATTGTTGGGGCGAGGTCAGATGAGTCTGGGCATTTGAAACCTTAAGATTGACATCACTTGGTCTTTCCAGATGATGATTGAGAACAATCCATGACGCTGTCAGGTCTCAGTTTTCCAAAGGAGCGGTGCATGCTAGAAACTCTGTAGGGTGCCCAAACTTTGGCAGACACAATTTTTTTTGTTTTCTGTTATTTTGAAAGTGTAAATGATGGAAATAAAATCTAAATTTTTGTGACATATCATACGAATGTCTAATCTGTAATTTTATGCCTTTTGGAGATTTTTCCTTCTTTTCTTGCCTTCTTTATGCACATTTGTACAAATTTTTACCTGGGGTGCCCAAACTTTCCAACCCCCTGTATATACATATATTACAATATATACTCTATATATTGTCTGAAAGAAGGGAAAATCAAAATCAAAATCATAAAACCAAACAACTGCCAGAAGTTTCCATTTTAAAAATTACCATTAACTAGCAGAGAAAGGAAACTGGCCCCTGTCTGCTCTGATTTCGGTCTTCAGAATCTCCTATTACTTATTCCTGTCTTTGTTCTCTGCTCCACCTGTCTTTCTCAATGCTCTTTAATTTCCTGTGATTTCTCCCTTGTTGGTGTGTCTTACAGCTGATACAAAAACACACCAAGTCTTGAAAAGGCAAAAAATTAGAAAAGAGGCTGAGAAAAAGAGAATGGGAAAGATGGAAGAATGCGTTTGATTAGCGCAAGTTTGCTGTTCATGGCAGACTGTCTGAGAGCTGTGGAGCCATTGTGTTCCTTGTGCATGTGTGAATGTTACAGCGAACAGAAAGGCTTAAAAAAGACAGACATGGGAAACATGCACACTGACATTTCTTAATCAAATATGGCAATCAGGGGGCCAACCTACAGCATACCATTTGCAATCCCTTTTAATTCATAATCAAAGCAACTGAGGGAGAAATTGAGAAAGACTGGGAGATGGGGGTGGGGAGAGGGGAGCAGGAAAGAGAGGGAGAGAGACATGCAGGTCATTACATCTCTTTTTACTGCCCCGATGAGAGCAATGTAGAATTAATCAGAGGCCATTAGGCTGTATTTACTTACCACTGCAGGGGCTCAGGTCTCTCTCTCCTTCTTTCTCTGGATACAAACCCTGATATGATCATACTCTACCCCGACCCTGTAACAGAAGATGGAGCAGGGCTAAGAATAAGGGTATAACGAGAATGATCCCGCATACAAGTGTGTGCGTGTGAGCATGCACGTGAGCTTGTGTCTGTAATCCTGGATGTTGTATCAGGTGGGTGTTATGCTCTGAGGACCCGAGTGCGACATACTGTAGATGAGAGGAGCTGGAGAGATGCTCTTAAATCAGAGTGTGTAATCCCCTGTGGGGTCAGCCCAAGGCCTCTGATGTTGACTCACAACTCAGGCTATCGCACATCTCTTTCCCTCTGTCTCCTAATGCACCACTGCCATTACTCACCCTGGTCCTGCCAGTGCCAAAATCTATTATAATAATGGGTCTGGATTACCAAAAGCATCTTGGCACTTGCCAATAAAAAAAATGGAGATAAAATCTTTCTGAAAGGACATGCTTTATAAGTTGTAACCAAAGTTTTTTTAATGGTTAATAACACATTCTCATGAATGGGTTTGTATGATAAGGACGAATTCACACCAAGTTGCATGATAACTACAAAATTAGGCGACCATCAGCTGGTCCCGTGATGCCAGCTACAAAGGATCATAAGCTGTAAGTTGTATCAGCAGCCATTGCTAGTTTAGTTTAGCCAGCAAATGGTGATAGTGAGCCGGGTACAGAGCGCCGCAAAATGACGGTCCCCCTGGGGCTGTGGCAGTTGAATTTAGCCGACAAAAAGGGAGCATCATCATCAGCCCTCACTTGTGCAATGCGGAATGATGCCTTCACATACTCCAGTCCACACTGATAGCAATCCTAATAACCACAATACATCCATGAAGATAGTTAGCCCGTAGCATTAGCAGTCAAATGAGCGGAACCGGTGCACACCCAGCCCGGGTAACGTTAGTGCATTTAGCTGAGCTGCGGCAGGCATCTAACCAATGTGACACAAACTCTACTAGCCACTGAGACAGAATGGGACACAAACGTAGCTGAGGAAGTGGAGGCCCAGGAAGATCAGGCAGCACACACTGCATTCCCCTTATTTCCCACACCCGGTGAGAAAAGGGCCGAACGTCCCTTCTGACCGTGACTCCAAATGTGCAGAAAAAACCCTGCAGTGAGCATGTGTCACGTCTTGTCCCTATGTCAAGTTTCTGTGTTTAAAGGTCCAGTGTGTAACTTTTGTAGCTGTTCATTATCAAAATTTGTATTGCCCTTCACAAACTTGTTCTTTTTTATGAATATTGACCACCACCATCATTTTCAAGAATTCCTATTGGCTTTAGATTTGCACTTGCATGAAGTGGGCTAGACTCTCCATAGTCATGAGCCATCTTGAAATATGTTAACCGGTAAAGAACATACAGGATATACTGCTCCGCCTTTCGCGTTTTCGCTGTCACTTGATAAACTCACAGGTGCTGCTAATGCCGCTAATGGGTGTCATAGCTTCCCAGCCCCGGCAAGTTTTAAGAGGAAGCATAGAGGACCACATGTTATCTTAACACTTTCTATGGCGGCGTGGGACAAAAAATCTACTAGAAAATTTTGGCCCACCGGGCAAATTCCTGACTCTACCGATTGTCACTCCACCACATGCACACATTCAAAATCCAAGTTTCAGGAACAGGAGTCCTCTTCTTTGCCCAGAAAAAGCAAAAGAATGGCTTTTTGAAGGCTACCGTAGCTGTAATACGTAACTTGAACTGCGTGGTGCGAGAGAGGTGATTGCAATATACGATCTCAACGCTAGATGAGAGAAATTCCTACACATTGGACCTTAAAGTCGCTTTGCTGCACTTGGGTCCAAGCCTGCACCGTGACACCATGCAAAATTTACGCCCTTTTATTGATTGAATAAGATTTTTTTGGGTGGTGCGACCTTCTCCCAAAGGTAGCATGAGCCGGCCCGAGGTGGGAGTATTTTTAGTTGAGCTCGTCCGGGAGGATAAAAGACAGTGGCAGGCCTAACCCTCAAGCTCTCTGTGTAGTAGGGGTGCTGCAATTGAATTTAGGGCAGGAAAGTTGCCCCAGGCCCTCAGATTGTAATGGCTAAGCAGAAAATACAAGCGCTTTTGTCAGGTAGATTTTAAAATAAAGAGATGGCTACATTTAGAGGATGATGCACACCAATTAAAGAAAATAAAAACTTTCACGTAATGGCTTAGTCATGATCTGTAAAGTGGTTGGGTGGGTAGTGAAACAACAAATTTTATGCACAATGAGAGGGGTAATTCTCAGAGTTCCATCTTAGGACCTCTCCTGTTTAGCTTATATGTAAATGACTTTCCATAAATTTGTACAGGGTGTGAAGTTCAGATGTATGCAGACGACACTATAACATACGTCCATGCAAATAAAAAAAAAACAGCTTCTAAACTAAATGCAGCAATGGTAAATGTTACAATATGAGTTGAACATTCTCACCTGTGTCTAAATGTAAAGAAAACTGTCTGCATGTTTTTTACAAGGACACACTCAGCATCTGAATGTAATCATAAAGTCTATGTCTGCTGAAAATATTCAAGAAATCAGATTTGTGATCATTTTTAATCCCCTGGTAATTTTATATTTTTGTGCTAACATGTGTGATGTCTTGCCCTGTGTCAAATATAGCCTGCTCAGTACTACCTGGGTATGTATGAAAAATTAACTTGTATTTTAACAATTATACCATGTTGTTAGTCTGTGCTGCAATAACGCTTTCCTCGTGAGAGAGTGATATAGTTTATGTCATATTTTTATTACTGCTTGCTACTGCTTTGCATGGCTGACTAGTGTCAGAGTTGCATTAACGTGTCCTTATGCTTGCTTGGCTTCTTATATTAACTGAAGCTACTGTTGATGTGTAATCTCTGCTAGTGTTCCGTTGCTTTCGGCAGCTACGCATGACATTGTTAAAAAATAAAAAAAGCTAATATTTCTGATCTGGCTGTACATATGGTGTCTTTTGATTACTACGTGTCTATTTTAACCTGTAGTAATGTTTTTTTTGTTGCTTCTTCCTGCCATAGTCTGAAATCATCTGGCCAAAGGACTACGGTGTAATAGTGAAACCACACAAATTAAAAAAAATTTTGCCACCTGACTACAACTTCATGGTAGGCTTTTAGTGACAATAGAGGTTAATTCTCCAGGTGAGACGGCACTTCAAAGCCCCTGGCACTGGCTGACCACACCATTACAGCACAAACCTCTTTAAACAACTGATAATGGGACAAAGAAGGCTGCGGCATACTTTCTGTGGGCAATATGAGTAAACAGTTAATGACGTTTACTCAAGATTAGCTGGACTCACCACCAAAGAATTCTGTCTTGGAAAGAGAGAGCCAACAGAGTAGAGAAATAATGAAAAGAACAAAAGAAAAGCAATTCAACACTTTAGTCATTTAGTCAACATTGTTGTTTGTCTATTTGTTGGGTGTGCCAGTAGAGTGGAGAAATGCTGTGTTTAGTAGTGAATAATTTGCTTGGGCCTGAATGACACATACATGCTTAATTCTACCTGCACATAAAGGCGCATGAAAAAAACACATTTCATGACTAAAAGATAATTTAAGTAGATTGAAATGTTCACAAACAATATCACTCATCAGGGAATTCAATAAGTAGATTGCCAAACAAAGAATGCTTCGTCATGTTGATTGTGTCGAATGGCTGGTGTTGATTGTGTTTAGTGAATTTTGCTGTGTGATATGAACAAACACAAGAAAAAGTCTTGGTCTGCAAGTGGGTCAGCTGAAGTATTTTACTTTGGGTAGTCTTGCTTTGGCAGAGTTAGTGCCTCAGCATTGCCACTTACCTTCAACCCCCAAGCAGATGGCTCAATTCAACCAAAGTACACAAAAAAGAGAAAAAAACAACAGAACCACATTTTTCTTAGTCCTGGAGTATTTGTGTAAAAGTAGCAATACCACAATGTGAAGCACATTGGAAACTGTACTCATGCAAAATGGTCAATGTACAAAAGAAGATACATCAATCTAAAGGTAGAAAATGTATAAAGTAAAGTCAAATGAAAAATATTGTATGAGTACCTAAAAATTGTACTTAAACCTGCAATTGCAGAATTCTTTGGCCACATGGAGCAGCGGAAAATAGCCATGTACACAACACTGACATTATTAACTAAGTTCATGTTGCAGAGATGCAGAGATACATTAGCATTCATTTAGAGATGTGTTTCTGGCCACACATTGAATTCAAGTGCAATACTCACACTCCTTGTAACTCTTATTTGGTCTCTTATTTGGTCTCCTGAGGGAAATGCTAAATGCTCCAACATGTTCACCAGCTAGCTTCTGACTTTGTTTCCAATTTTAAAACCATGCAGGTGAGACCAATGAGAGTGAAGCAAAACAGGAAGTGTTGGGCTGTAAAACTTAAACAATATGTTGAAATGTAAAACGCAGAGTTGGGTGATAATTCTCTGGGACTGTCACCACAAGGGACACCTTCCACACTGCACATTTCATTTGATTGAGTGTTATTATAAAAACAGGTTTAAGTTTTGTTAAAATCCAACCTCGGGATGTATTTTAAAAGGCATTTTCCATTCTTGAGCATCATAACTAAAGTAAAGTTGTATTAACGGCAATGTTCAAGAAATATAAAAATGAAAAAAAAACAAGATTTTTTGTCAGATGTATATATGTATATATAAATATATATATATATGTTCACATCATGTGTACTATCAAAGCTTTCCTCACTGTAGTCACATTATGTTCATCATAACTAAATTAAAGTTGTATTAAAGGCAATGTTCAAGAAATATAAAAATGAAAAAGAGAAACAAGATTTTTTGTCAGATGTGTATATATATATATATATATATATATATATATATATATATATGTACACATCGTATGTACTATCAAAGCTTTCCTCGCTAAAGTCACATATGTTCAGGCAAGGTATGTATATTTAATGGGTGGGCCTGTGAACTGGAGCGCCCACACCTTAAAACACTAAAGTTTACCTTAACTCTCCTCCTTTCCCGCCCCAACAAACAGAGAGCCAGACGACTGTCTCTGCCACACGGATACGACTGCAGCCGCACTGTAAAAGGCACCACAACAACTGCAGCTGATTCCTCCCAGAACGTGTAATTTTCTCATTTAGCTCACAAGTGTTCGGCCCGACACCAATTAGCACGAGGCCCTGACCTCAGATGTCTGTACCAGGAGATATGGCGGCGATGACGCACCACGTGGCACACCTCAATCAGCCGCTCGCACCGTCTTTTTCGATATTGCAGCCATCAAATCAAAGCCATATACATAATTCATACACCTCAGATTTGGAGGTTTATTATAACTCCTCTCTAACTCTGAGTGTATGATTATATCTTCAACTTTATAAAAATAGATGGATGGGCCTTTCTGTCCCATTTCCATATTATCTCTCAAGAACACTTGTTTTACATAGTCTCAATGGCTGTTGTTACAGCTTGCAATATCAAGACAAAGACAAGCTGTATGCATGTCATTACCACAACAGTGATCAATACCTTATGATCAAGTAATAAAACAGTAATAATTTAAGTCAACTGCAATTCAAGTGAATGTAGATTTTGTTTAGATGTACCTGCTTGCAGTGATGCAGAAACGATTTTCTTTTTGTCTGGCCATGTTGTGCAATACCAAATCTCACCATATGGGGGTGGGGTCATACCAAAGTGCTAGTACTGTCACCCATGGCCTCTCAATATGAATGTTAATGAGGTGGGTGTAATGGGCTTGGGTCTATCTAGATGTAATGGGAAGATAAGATTAAACTTTGACTGGGGAAATTGGAGGCAGAGTCAGTGTCTTATTATTTAGTTATATGATGGAGGCGAGTGTCTTAGGAAAGAATGATGGTAGTATTCTAAATTAACTTCCTAAATGTTATGGTTTTCTTGCTATGAAACCCCATAGGACTATAGATTCTGAGTAAAATCTGTAGCGTGGCATTGGTATGCACCATGAGCGACAACTAGATGAACTTTGGTTGTTTTGTCATTAACCTCTTGTACTCATCTTGTGTAGAGATTCACGTTTAGTGGACTCACATTAAAGCTGATTAGTTTCCTAATGCAATTATATTGATTTAATTTGATGATGTTTGTACCCGTGTCTACAGGCTTGTGATGTGTACGTGTGTCACCAAGTGTGTACATATGCATATGCATGCATGCAAGTGCGTTTCTCTATGTGGATCCATTTGCACGTGTGTGCATGCACATGTGTAAGTGTGCAGCATGCACATGTCTCTCCTCCTTGACGTCGTCTGTGCACCCCACCAGGCAGCTCTTGGCCTCCTCCTTTCATTGCTAAGAAACCATCCATTCTGTGTGAGTAATCAGAGCTGTGCCTCCAGGAGCCCAGCCAAGCCTCTCATCCTTGGGCTGCTCAAGAGCTGCTTTAATTAACCATCATACCACAGATGGGATCAATTTTTTTTCCTACCCCCTCTTTCTCGCTCTTTCTCTATGCCTCTCTCTCTCCCTTCTATCTCTGCTGCTTCTTTCCTGCACCCTTCTCTCCCATACACAAGCCCCATAATTGCACTGGAACAGTGCCAGCCGCCAGTCGGGCCCAGACTGCAGGCCTCTCCTCTCTCTCTGTTCTCCTCCTCAGCCCCTGGCCTCACCTGCTCAATACCTTATTAGTGTCAGGATCTGTAGAGAGCCATTGCGGATTAACTAAAGAGATGTGAGATTGATTTCTGCCCCTGCAGATAAAATTGAAGTTTTGTTCTTGTGCGTGTGTGTGTGTGTGTGTGCGTGTGTGTTTGTGCACGCGTGTGTGTGCGTGTGTCTGCATGTATGTGTCAACAAGGGACAGAGAGTGAGAAAGAAAGATATTTCAGAAAGAAGTATCTGATTTTTAGGCTACAATCTGGCAGGAGTATACTCTATGCATGTGCACATGAATGTTGTGTGTGTGCATTACTGTTCTCTAGTATGTATGAGAGTTTTTGAAATGAGGGTTTGCTAATTTGCTATTGGAAGACCCACTTGAGCCTCTGCCTCTCTCACAAACAAATTAATCCCCCCTCTTGCTTTACCTTCATTGGTTTTCATGTGGCGCCATAAAGGCACTAGACAGGCCTATATTCCTCTGTGCTTCCCCATACACACACACACACACACACACACACACACACACACACACACACACACACACACGCACATGCACAACCTCCAATCCTAAAGTCCAATCTCACTTTCTAATCTGCTGCAGTTGTAGTAACAACAAATGACGTGTTCGGCGAAATATTTTCACGAAAATAGCGCCCTATTGATTATTCATGGCTCAGGCATGGCTATGTGTGTGACAACGAGGTCTCAGAGGCAGCCAGTTGGGAGAGAGATTAACATCTATTTCAGAGATAGGTGAATTTTTCGTGGAAGAGAGGTGCTGGGGGTGGGGTGGGCGGGTGTGTGTGGGGAGTTTCAGGGGGTTGGAGCTGGAGCGAGGTGGAGGGTTGTCTCTTCAGGATTGTGCTGTAATCACAGGCCTCAGTCTGCATGGCACATCTCAAGAGTGGTGTCAGCTGGGCTCTCTTCTGTTTGCTAATAGTAGGGGGTCAGGACTCTCTCACAAAGAGGTGCGTTTGATCCCCAGGTATGGGACACAGAGGGAAAGAGGTGACACTACTGAATACTAACAGGGAGAGCTACAAGGCTGATTATCTTTTATCTGGTGTGTGTGTGTGAGCATGTTTGATGTACTAATGGCATTTGTGTTTTTGTAGACAACCAGTTTAGGTGGTTTAAAGCTTGAAAAATGTGCTGTAGTTTTAATTTGTCTCAAGGTCTAAATAAGAGAAACTGAAACTAATGATCCTCTTCTAATACCTCTAGTACTAATAATAATATCAACACTAATACTAATAAGCATGCAGCAGATAAAACAGCAAAGGCCCTTCTAATCGGCCTTGAGCAGCCAAAAGAAACTTTTTGAACAAATCCGTCCTTGTCGTGTGATGGCAGGTGCATTGCCTTTGTGTGTTACAGCTGCTGATTTGTAGTGTGGTGTTTGTGCGTTTGTATACCAGCCATTGTGGTGACGGTTGTGTAGCAGTTCATGGGTCCCAGGGCCCAGCTGCCAGAGTGAGGCAGAAGAGTCAGACATCATTGTGGTGTGATTTCCTCCTCTCCTTGCAGATGGAGTGTTTTTGTCAGAGCGAGGGCTAGTGTGATTGCCTCTTCGCCACCGGTGTCAGCCCGGGATAATACTGCAGCCGTCCCCCCGGAACAAAACAGGATCAGCGCAATCCATTTTCTTTTTCTCTGCCAAAATGGAATAATTTCAAAGAGACAAACCCTGGTAGTCTCCAAAGCCGAAGTAAAATCAAAAGACAACCATTATGGCAAAAATAGGGAAAGAGGTGTTCCACCTTTCCCCTAGGCTCCACCAAATACTATGCCCAGCTCTAACTAACAAGCTCGGCCGGAGATAGACAATGAAAGTGGATTGAAGAGCAAAGCTAGCAATCTCACAAAACAGAGCACTAAAGTGATACATGAAAGATGCATGCACACAGACTGCAGATGAAGAAACAGTGTTGTTGCCAGAATGGCCCCATGTTTAAAGGCGCCACATTCAGATCTTTACATTCAGAACATGGTGGTTTTATCTATGCGCCCATACATCTGCAACAATCCCAGTTCTATGGCAACCTGCCCTTTACAATCCTTGTGACACTTCACTAAAGTGTGGTGGCTAAGGGGGGGCGGGAGCCGGGAGGCTTTCCCTCAAAGAGCTAAGAGCATCTTATTGGGAAAAGGGGCTAAGAGTGTTGTTGTGATGCCTGACGCAGTATTCTCAGGTCATAGATATTCAAGAACCGCACCTCCCTTTCCATTCTCTCTTCCTTTTGACATAACACCTCAGTTGGGACACAGAGTCCCATAGTCAATCACCTGCAAATGAATATATCCATGCAGTGTTAGCGGTGTGATGGGGTTGATGGTCTGATGTGTGATAAAGAAAGGGACCGTCAGACAGGAAGACACTTTTAAGGTGCTTTTTTCTTCTCATTGTTGTGTAACAGATATGAAAAAAGCGACTGCATTTACCTGTAGGTTTTTTAGGGTATGTTTTCAAAAGAAGTAACTCTTCACATATTCACATATTTCACTTGGCATGATGTTTGAAGCTCTGCAATGCACAGGTGCTTGAAGGACAATATCTGAAGTTGTCTGTTACTGTACAGTGTGAATGAATGAAGAGTGATTGAGTGCAGTACTCCACACCACCTATATAAAGCAGTAGTATTGCAATGTGTGAGAGAGAGAGAGAGGGTGAAAGAAAGAGGATGAAAGAGAGAGAGAGAGAGAGGCATAAATGAGGTGAAGGGAAGTAGAAGTGTCCAGTAGGGGGTCTGCTGCTGTGGGAAGAGAGAGGGAGAGGGGGAAGTGGGGGAGGAGGGCTTGCTCTATGTACCGCCTGGGCCAATGCATGAGGGTTTGGGGCTAAGTGTCTCATCAGCATCCAGCTCAGGTGCTGCCAGGGCCCACGCACTAACTATGCCCTGACTTGATTGTAATTGCCTGAATTCGACTCCTGCTGCTCCCTCCTGGCTATATCACAGGCCCATTTAACTCCAGAGAGCCTGGGGACCGTGCAGCAGAGCCACAGAGAGCAGCTGACTGCCTCTTGTTGAAGCCTGTGGGTTTCAGGGGATCCTCTCTTGTGCTGTCTGCTTTGTTGGAGGGGGGGGGTCACAGGTGCATGCACCCTCCCCCCCCCCCCCCCGCTCCTCCTCTGGTGTTTGTGAACAAGAACCGTGTGGCTGCATCAGGCGTACTCCGACAGCGATGGCATGAGCATGACAAAGGTATTTGCTGTTTTAATGTCCAGTTATGGGGAATAGAAATTTTCCGAGTAGCTGTCCTGAGGCCACTTGTTCCAAAACGCTTTACAGCATGTACGGGTCTGAAAAATGTAACTTCTTTTTGCATTTTATGAAAACCATAAATTTGTTAAAATTATCTTTCGAATCCTCACACAATCGGCTCAAAACAAATTGTTTTTGTTAGCCTGTGTTTATCATGTCCAATTCAAAGCCAAATGCACTTGATTGCGCCGTATTGCCACCTAAAGTACTTTTATTCTACATAGAGTTATGAAAACCATTACCATGCTGTCCTTATGCTAATGTTTTGGGGGTTGAAATTGCTCAAATCTTCCTTCAAAAGAAGAACAAAACTCCTCCTGATGCTAGAAATAATTGAGTGGAAAAACACAACACCACCATCAACAACAACTTTACAGTAAGTACATTTGGGTTTTCTCCTAACAATGCATATTAATTTGGTCCAAAATTTATAGTTATAGACCATTCAAGCTGCCTACATTCAAGTCCCTTTGTTTGTGACATTTGTAACTGACAAGGGCATGGATGAAGTACTTGCCTCTTGTCGACAAAAGCCCTTATTCAAAAACAAGATACAAAATTACGAGCAGAAATGGATTTTCCGATGGTAATACGTAACCTGTTTCCCAATTGGCCAGCTTTGGAAACTGCAGCAGGGTTAACTTTAAAAAGTTAGCCTGTGGTGCTCCTCAACCTGTGATAATAAGCCTGTCTGTAATGAAGAACAGGCTTGTTGCCAACAGGTGGTCTCTTTAAAAGACCAGAGCCACAGCACTCAGGGTGGGGAAAAAACTGCCATGGCAAAATGTGTCAGAATCTAATGTTCTGCAGAGTGAAAAGCCTGTTTTCTGTCTTTTGTTCCCAGCTCGAGATTTAGGCTTGTTCCCCATTGTTCAGGGCACAAACGAGCAACAGTCTTTTTTGACACGGAGCCACAGATGAATAAAGACTGGAGCTGACTAGTCACAGGAAAGAGCTTTCTTTTTGGAGGGCTTGGAGCCCATTAAGAGTTTGTGAGATATGAATGGATATGAATCCTCTCCTTCGACCCCATCAAAAAAAAAAATACAACTGGACCCATAGAAGACGAGGAACACCTCTGTGTCTTTTTACCGAGGTTCCCAAGGACGTTACTAGAAATCAGGCAGAGGGAGGACTGATTGACAGGCAGGGATTACATACAGTAGAGTCAATGAGGAAGTGGCTCTTTGTTAATTTGAAAGGGTACTCTATGCCCACCCAACCTTGACACTAATGTTGACATATTGACTTTATTTTCTTGAACTAAGCTGTAGAAAATAAGACAGACAATTACAGTGATTACATTTTGCATTATTGTGATCTACACTTTAAAATGTTTAAGTAAATTCATTGTAGGAAGCTGCACATATAAATATCTAATATCTACTGTGCCCATGCAATAAAACAGACAGGATAAAGATAATGAGATGTTTGGTGCACCACTTGATGCAGCCGCTGGTCAGTGTGCTTGGCTCAATGGGCAGATGATGGCTGGATCCCAGCAAACGCAGCCCACAAAATACAACCTTTTGTCCAACTCCATGATCCATTTGTTACGCTTAGAGCAATTTGTCCTCATTAACCCTCATACGGGGGACTATGTTTGAGACAAAAGCTCCTGGTGAACAATGACCAATCCCCCCCCCCCCACCCCCCCCCATGTCCATCCACATCCACATTGCTGCAGCTCAAGTGCTCCCCTTCCCAGCACATTGTGGCCCCTTGTTGCCCAGAAGGTTCCAGTCTATGAGCAAGAGACAGAAAAAGCTGAACAAGCGAGGTACACCTGAAAGAAGGGGTGGAGAAAAAAAATCCCCATTTCAGCATTAAGAATGAAATATCTTCCGAAAAAACACAATGCAACGTCTTCTATTGTATTCAGGTCACTCCATCAATCAACTCTGAAATAAACCTTGACGTGACATACAAAGAGCAACTGCAAAGAAAAGGAAGGGGAGTTACAGTAATTTCCAAAGACGTGAGAAAGTAGTTTTTTCTCTGTCACACCTGTTGCAGAAGGAATTTAAAAATGCCATTCATTACTTTTAAAAGTAGTGTAAACGTTTCTTTGCAAATAATCACTTTATACGAGTTTCATGTTTTTAAAAAGGTAAATAGAAGTAAGCAAAATGTATTTACAGAGCACTTTTCACAGTTAATATCACAAAGTACTTTACAAGGGAAAAAAGAATACGAGAGAACGTGAAACATATTAAGAACACAACACACAAATAAAATTACATAATACACAAAGTGCAGACAGGTCAAATGGATATGGATGTGTCATTTAGGAAGTTGCTACTTTCTTTCTCAATTTCCACTCCTCTCCTTTACACTTGGCTCCAACAGACAGCTGTGGTCGTGCATTTCTTTCTCTGGGGCAGGTGCGTCGGAAAAGGCAAAGGTTATCAGCAATGTTTGTTAAAGAAGTCCCGCACACTGTCTATTACGCCTTGCAAATACTTTATTTCACAACGTTTCGGTCACACAGACATTCCTCAGGTGAATTTACACTTCACGTTGAATTGTGCGCTCAAGTAGTTTGACTACTCTGAACCAATCAGAATCTGCTCACAGGTGACGTCATTTGTTCCCAAACAACTATCCATCATCATCTGTGAGTAACAACATACAAATAGAGGTGATGTCAGTTCTCTTTTAACGCAGTTAGAATACTAACAACCATTCGACATTAACAGATTTTAGAAATCTGACTAGAAATTTACAATCTGATCAGTTCAAATACAAAATGGCATGAAGAAGAAGACAAAATGAGAAAGTACATGACAATAAAAAATAGAATATATTACAACAGTGATATTTAAGTTGAACTCATCATTCGGGCCTTTGGGAGATAGTGTTTCTAAGGTGAAACTCTAGTATGCTTCACGTCTTTTTAATAATTGATCATGGTTACCCCCTCTTTGTGACAACTTTACATGTTGTGTCTCATCTCTACGTTTTTTTGTGGTTTTGTGACCGTGATCTATTTAAAAAAAGATGTGAAGCATACTGGATTTTCACCTTAGAAACACTATCTCCCAAAGGCCCGAATGATGAGTTCAACTTAAATAGACAGATTACCTCTGTGTGTTACTCATAGATGATGATGGATAGTTTTTTTGGGAACACATGACGTCACCTGAGAGCAGATTCTGATTGGTTCAGAGTCGTCAACCAAACTACTTGAGCTCACAATTCAACGTGAAGTGTAAATTCACCTAAAGAAGTTCTGTGTGACCGAAACGTAGTAAAAATAAAGTATTTGCAAGGCATAATGGACAGTGTGCGGCTTACTAAATTGTAGTATTTAAATGACAAATTTTACATGTTCTGGCTTCATTGGTACTTTAACACTCAGACTCATTTTAGTTGAGTTTATTTCTTCTTGCTCACAGTATCTCAAACTATTTGTATATTTTATGATCTATGAATACAGGTAAATCATCATTATGAAAATGTAGTGATAATTGCATCGACAGATCATTATGATTTCTCAACCTGCATGTTCTCATCTAAACTCATATTTAGGTCCACATGTTTACTACAAATCCATTCATATCTGAAAAGTGTTAATGTTAAGAGTTAACCGTAAAACAGCTGTTAACAAGTGCACTTTGCAGGTTTGGGCTGAAGGACTTGTTGCTCTGACGACTCCATGTAATGAACAAAGAATGGGCCCAGGTTTACTCATAAAAAATGAAAAGAAAAAAAAAAGATTGTTGCTTCGGCAGCTTTCTCAGTTAGAGCTCTACGAGAAAGCCTTTTATAAACATGTCACAGTGTCAAACACAGTTGCATCTCATTTAATGCTGGTTTGTTGGGTATCCAATATGTTTTCCAAACAGTGTTGCAGTAATCAGGTCATTTGTTATAATGACAACCATTAGGGGTGATCATCGTCACACAGCAGTCAGGCAGATAAATCAGGTGCTCTGAGATTCATCTCAATTACACACACACACACACACACACACACACACACCCCACCCCCCGTCTGCACTGTCATTGAATGATAAAATCATTTATTAGTCATTTTCTGTGTTTTTGAGCTGCAGTTAGGGTTGTTGCATTATCTATTGGAGCTGAAAAAACGGTCAGAAAAAAAATCTACAACAATTGATCATTTATTAATCGAAAATTGTACATTGCTGTAATTGAAAATAAAAAATAATCATTAATTGCAGCCCTATTTTCTACCAATAAAGGAATGACTCCATCAGTGGTTTTAAAAGTGTTGACTATGAATGAATGAATGAATGAATAAATTAATGAAAATGTACAACTCAACACAAAAAACACATAAATACAGCGTTAAAACAAGTAGGGTACATAAAGTTAACATTTCAACATAAAACCATATTCGATCAGAATAAATTAAGAAACAAGTTAGAGCTGCACTTTATATATCATTTTTTTCCTAATCACAATTTCAACTGGATCAATAAACACTTTTTAAAAGGCTGGGTATAACAGCGAAGCCTTGAGTCTTCGGGACAGTAATAGTGCGTTCCATTTACCTTGGAATTCTGAAGCCGGTCATTCATCAACAAGAGTTGAATGTGTTCCATTTATGACTTTTTAAATTCTTTTTAACATACTATACTATGACTCATTATTACTTTTTTCGGTGTGCTACACTGACTATGCCTTGGAACTCAGAAGCTGGAGCAAGGAATGACACCCAAGTAACACCTGAGTTGAATACGTTCCATTTATGAGTTGTTTCTACATACTGTGACTTTTTTTCATCCCTTTTTTCAAACATACTATACTATGACTTTTTATCACTTTTTTCAAACATAATATATTATGACAATGTTCGACATTCTACACCAAATGTCCAAAAGGCATGTCCAAAGTCCAGCTTTTGGACATGCCAAAGTCACGTCCACGGCCGGATTTCAAAGGGGCCGCAGTCTCGGTTTGTGAAACACAAGAGCAAGAGTCATATGTTGTAAACTTCAATGTTAACAAACTTTGCATTATTTTTAACAAATCAGGTTTAAAATGAGTTTTGAGGTTATTAACTTCATGGGAAGTTTAAGGGATTCCATACAGTTTCTTTTGTTATCTGAGTACAGATGTAAAAGTAAGGAAGAATTGTTAAATTGTTCAGATATGTTCACACCTGAGTGAGTTAGATTTGGTTACATGGCCATTTAAAAAAAAGTGATGATTGTGACGATAAAAACCAAAATTGTTGTAGAAAAGTGCATTTGTATGTAACTTTTAATGTTAAATGTCAGAAGGGACCATTGTCCACCGCGCATCTTCTTATTATCAAATCTGGTCCTCTTTAAAAATTTGGACAACCATGTTCTTCATTATGACTTTTTCATCACTATTTTTGACATGCTATACCATGGCATTTTATCACTTTTTTCAACATACTTGATTATGGCTTTTTGTCACTTTTTTCAGCATGCTAAACTATGCTTTTTATCATTTTATTCGACATGCTAAACTATGACTTTTTCGACATGCTGTGACCTTTTTTTTTAAAGATTATTTCAGTATTTTTAATCGGACAGCTGAAGACATGAAAGGGGAAAGAGAGGGCAGAATGACATGCAGCAAAGGGCCACAGGTTGGGTCAAACCTGGCCCGCGGTTTTTTTTCAACATGCTTTACTTTGACTTTTTTATCCCTTTATTCGACATACTAAACTATGACTTTTTATGGTTTTTTTCAACATACTAAACTGGAACTTCATTTTCACTTTTTTTTAACATACTATGCTATGACGTTTTTACAAAAACCTAAAAATTGAGTCAGGTCAGATAGCTTAGGGTAAAGAGAAGAACTGAAGACAGAAGGTTGAGCGTTCATATCCTACATGTTTTAGTAAGTTTTGAGGTCTGATATACTAAGTGAAAGAGACAAATATGGCAAAATCACAAACTCCCTTATATTACATGTAATTCAGCTGATCCTTTTATCTAAAGTAACTTAGAATTACTAGGGTTCACACATCTCTGGAGCAACTGGAGGTTGAGCCTCTTGCTCAGATAAATTAGATAGTGTGGCACAGCGGGACTTGAACCCCAGTCACCCTCATCAAAGGCATGTGTCATATCCACTGCACCATCACCACCACTTTTCAGATGATCATTTCTGTCAAGTTACATAGCTCAAAGTGATGAGAGAACGATTGAAAGGCAGAAGGTTGAGCGGTCAAATCTTATATGTTTCACTAAGTTTTGAGGACGAATACACTAGGTAGATGAGATAAATATGACGGAAACATAAGTACGTGTGTCATGTCAGATATCCTGGGGTTGTAACAGGATGATTGAAAACAGGAAGTTGAGTGTTCAAATACTATAGGTCTGAGTAAGTCTTGAGGTATGCAAAGTGAAAGAAACAAATATGCTGAAATAATGAACTTTTGTGTCAGGTCAGTTAATTTAGGATTATAAGAAAATGATGGGCTGACCAAATGTTCAGTGTTCAAATTATACGTATTAGAGAACAGTCATATGTGTAGAGGAATTGGTGTAGTGGGTTGTTGCACATAAGGAGAATGTTGTTTTGAAGAACCCAGCTATTGAGGGTTCAAACCTCACAAGGTGTGTTGATTTTTAAGGGTTAACAGAGAACAGGAAGATGTCAATTACAACAGGAGAACAGTCCAGAAGGGAGTTGAACAGTTGGTTTAGAGGATAGTTAGTGGCACATAAGGTGAAAGCTGGTTGGATGTAAATCTTCTGTTGTGGGTTCAAATCCCAGGCGTGTTGCATTTTAAGGTCTTACTGTGAACATGAACATGTCAATTACAACAGGTGAACAGTCCAGGGAGTAGAAGGGGAGAGCTGGTTTAGGGTAAGACATAATATGCTTATTTTAAACGCTCAATGATTTTGGGCAATTTTAAGGCTTTTTTCAACATGCCGTGCTATGATTTTTTTGTCTCATTTTTCGGCAAACCTTACTATGACTTTTTTTTATCCGATTTTTCGACACGCTATGACATTTTTCAACATACTATACTATCACTTTTTATCACTTTTTTCGACATGCTATACTACAACTTTTCTTTGACAAACTATACAATGACTTATTTATCACTGTTTTTGACATGCTATAATATGACTTTTTACGAAATGACTTTTCCATACATTTTTTGACATAATGTACCATGACTTTTTTATGACTTTATTAAACTAACTGTGTTATGAATTTTTATCACTTTTTTCGACATACTACACTATGACTTTTTCATCACATTTTGACATGCTATACCATGACTATTTTTTTCTATACTATGACTTTTCTATCACTTTTTTGACGTACTATACCGTGACTTTTTATTACTTTATTCAATATACTATATTATGACTTTTTATGACTTTTTTATCACTATCACTTTTTTTGACATGCTGTACTATGACTTTTTATCACTTTTTTCGACATGCTATCCCATGACTTTTTTTATCACTTTTTTCAACAAACTATACTATGACTTTTTTTGACATGCTACTATGACTTTTTTTTATCACTTTTGGGATGTTCTATAATATGACTTTTTTATCACTTTTTGGATGTTCTATAATATGACTTTTTTTATCACTTTTTTCGACATGCTATACCATGACTTTTTATCACTTTATTCAACATACTATATTATGCCTTTTTTACCACTTTTTAGACATGCTATAATACGACTTTTTTATCACTTTTTTCGACGTACTATACCATGACTTTGTTATCACTTTTCTGGACATGCTATCCTATGATATTATACTGTGACTTTTTTGTCGACATACTATACTATGACTTTTTTATCACTTTTTCGACATACTATACTATGACCTTTCATCACTATTTTGACATGCTATACAATGACTTTTTTCAACAAACTATGCTATGACTTTTTTGACATGATACTATGACTTTTTTTTATCACTTTTTGGATGTTCTATAATATGCCTTTTTTTATCACTTTTTTCGACATACTATACTACGACTTTTTATCACTTTTTGGATGTTCTATACCATGACTTTTTTATCACTTTTTCGAGATACTATACTATGACTTTTCATCACTATTTTGACATGCTATACAATGACTTTTTTCAACATACTACACTATGACTTTTCTATCACGTTTTTGACATACTATACCGTGACGTTTTATTACTTTATTCAACAGACTGTATTATGACTCTTTATGACTTTTTTGACATATTATACTGTGACTTTTTTATCACTATGACTTTTTTTGACATACTATGCTCTGACTTATTTATCACTTTTTTCGACATACTATACTACGACTTTTTATCACTTTTTGGACATGCTATACTATGACTTTATCACTTTTTTCAACATACTATAATATGACTTTATTATTAATTTTTTTTGACATACTATACCATGACTTTTTTATCACTTTTTGGACATGCTATACTATGACTTTGTTATCACTTTTCTCGATATGCTATCCTATGATATTATACTGTGACTTTTTTTTGACATACTATACTATGACTTCTTTTATCACTTTTTTCGACATGCTATACTATGACTTTTTTACCACTTTTTAGACATGCTATAATACGACTTTTTTATCACTTTTTTTGACGTACTATACCATGACTTTTTTATCACTTTTTGGACATGCTATACTATGACTTTGTTATCACTTTTCTCGACATGCTATCCTATGATATTATACTGTGACTTTTTTGTCGACATGCTATACTATGACTTTTTTTATCAATTTTTAGACATGCTATAATATGACTTTTTTTGTCACATTTTTCGACATACTATACGCTGACTTTTTTATCACTTTTTGGACATGCTATACTATGACTTTGTTATCACTTTTCTCGACCTGCTATACTATGACTTTATCACTTTTGTCGACATACTATACTTTGACTTTATTATTAATTTTTTTGACATACTATACCATGACTTTTTTATCACTTTTTGGACATGCTATACTATGACTTTGTTATCACTTTTCTCGACATGAAATCCTATGATATTATACTGTGAGTTTTTTGTCGACATGCTATACTATGACTTTTTTATCACTTTTTAGACATGCTATAATATTACTTTTTTATCACATTTTTTGACGTACTATACTATGACTTTTTTATCACTTTTTGGACATGCCATAATTTGACTTTTTATCACTTTATTCAACATGCTATACTATGACTTTTTTATCACTTTTTTCGATATGCTATCCTTTGACTTTTTTATCACTTTTTGGACATGCTATACTATGACTTTGTTATCACTTTTTTCGACATGCTATACTATGACTTTTTAATCACTTTTTTGACATTCTATACCGTGACTTTTTTTGACATGCTATACTATAACATTTTTATCACTTTTTTGACATATACTATGACTTTTTAATCACTTTTTCAACATGCTGTACTATGACTTTTTATCAATTTTTGGACATGCTATACTAAGCTATACTTTTTTTACAATATAGTATACCAGGGCTTTTATTCAACATACTATTGTAAGACCTTTATATCACTTTAGTTTACATACTATACTATTTTTCACTTTTTTCGACATACTACAGTAAGACTTATGATTTCTTTTTAACATATTGTCGACTTCTTCACTTTTTTGACATGCTATGACTTATTTTCGACGTGTTAAACTATGACTTTTTTCGGACATACTATACTGTGACCTCTCTATCCCTTTTTTGACATACTATACTATGACTTTTTCCAGACATACTATACCATGACTCTTTCCTCACTTTTCATCGATATGCTATACTACGTCTTTTTATAATTTTTTTGACATGCTATAGTATGACTTTTTTCTACATTCAAATCTTATGTGTATGTTTACGTTTTGAGGTTAAATACACTAGGTTTAAGAGACAAATATGACAAAAAATAAATATTTGTGACACAGCATACAGTCCCTGACAAAAGTCTTGTCGCTTGTGTACAAATTGACCTGAAGTGCCGCTGAAATATATTTCTAATCAAGATTTATTTACAAGAAATGGCTCATTTTAATCCCAACAGCTTTTGTAATAATGTTTCAGTGCAAAAAGCAACTGTCAAAAAGTATTCTAATATTCACAGCTTGGTAAAGCCCATTGAGTCAATTTTTGCAAAGACATAAGTGTTGTCGCCTTGTCATATGAGCTTCACCTGTGATTAATAATGGATCAATTAGGTCTCAGGTGTGTATAAAAACAACCCCAGTACACTAGACCTTCACATCAAATGCAACTAGACCTCTGCAAACATGCCTAAGATTCACCCTGAGACTAAAGTTTTGATTATCAAGAGGCTGAAGACCAGATCCACTGCTGATGTGGCAGACACTTCAATGTGTCTCAGCGTCAAGTACAGAGGAATAAAAAAACATTTGAAGACACTGGAGATGTTTTTGACAAGCCCAGGTCAGGCAGACCCCGCAAGACAACTGCTCGAGAGGACCCTTTGTTGGCTCGAAAATCCAAGGCCAGCCCATTTTCCACTGCAGCAGAGCTCCACCAGACCTGGTCCCCTGAATTCCCTGTGTCAACCAGAACGGTTTGTCGGATTCTGTCTCGAAATGGCCTCCATGGTCGAATCAGTGCCCGAAGCCAGCACTAAACAAAAGACAATTGAAAAACTGTGTGGCATTTGCCAAGGCCTACAGCCTGCTAAAAGGATGGACGCTGGAGAAGTGGAAGAAAGTGGATTTTTCAGATGAATCTTCTGTTGAATTAATCATTGAGCATATGTGGGGTAGGATGAAAGAGGAAGCATGGAAGACCAAACCAAAGAATATTGATGAAAATCTGGGAGGCATGCAAGACTGCTTTCCTAGCTACTCCTGATGACTTCATCAATACATTGTATGAATCCTTGCCAAACCGCATGGATGCAGTCCTTCAAGCTCATGGAAGACATACAAGATATTTAAATTTGAATCTCACAGCACCGCTATTTATTTGCTGACATATTTAGTATTGTAGTAAATTTGTTCAATTTCTGTATAGGCGACAAAACTTTTGTCTTGCCAAAATTGACCTTTCTGTCTTGTTTAAATAATAATCTTTTTTTAGTGAAAACTAATTTATTTCAGTGCATTGAACATCATTTGGGGGGTTTTAGCTTTTCATATGAGCTATTTCTTACACCAATTGATTAATTAAAAGTCAGGTTAATAGCAGGTGTTTCTACAAAATAGATAAGCGACAACACTTTGTCAGGGACTGTATAGCCTAGGGTTGTAAGAGGATGATTGAAAACAGAAGGTTTCAGTAAGTTTTGAGGTCCAATAAACTAAGTGAAAGAGACAAATATGCTTACATAATGAACTTTTGTGTCAGGTTAGTTAATTTAGAATTGTAACAGAATGATCGGAATACCGAATGTTCAGACCATTCATTTTTTAGAACAGTTGTAAGTGTAGAGAAGTTGGTGCAGTGGGTTGTTCCCAGCACATAAGACAAAAGCTGGTTGGATGAACGCAGGGGTGGTGGGTTCAAATCTTGCAAAGTGTGTTGAATTTTATGGTCTAACAGTGAAAGTGAAGATGTTAAACAAACCAGGAGACTTGATCTAGCAGTAGAGTTGTTGGGGTGGAGGATAGTTCATGGCACAAAGAGATTAAACCTGATTGAGAGAAGATGGTTTAGGGTTAAATACCAGCTGAGATAATAACAAAAAGTCAAAATATGTTATTCTTTTCAGGATATGTGATCACTTTTTTCGACATACTATGACACTTTTTATCATTTTTTTGACATACTTTACAAAGACTTTTAATCACTTTTCTCAAGTTATAAGAATACAAGTTATAACTTTTTTTGACATTCTATGTATACTATTACTCTTTTCACTTTTTTGACATGTTATGCTATGGCTTTTTTTGACATACTGTACTACAAGTTTTTATCTCTTTTTGACATGTTATTCTATTTCTCTGTTCACTTCTTTTTTACATAGTATACTATGACTTATTTCCATTTTGTTAACATGCTACTCTATGACTTTTTTCTACATTCTATACTATGGCTCATTTCCATTTTGTTCTGCATTCTATACTTTTTTCCAGGTTTTTTTACATGCCATACTATGATTTTTTTATCACTTTTTTCAACATTCTATTTTATGACCTTTTTACTACTTTTTTCAACATGCTTTACTGTGACTTCATCACTTTTTTCAACATCTGACTTTTTGATACTTTTTGGATTCACTGACTTTTTTGTACATGCTATACTATTATTTTTCATCACCTTTTTTGACACACTATATTATGACTTCTTTTAACAAATACTATGACTTTTTTTCAATACACTAAACTTTTACTTTTTCAACATGAAAATGTAGAATGTAAATTTTATTCATGCAAATTTTTCAGTACATATAAAGACAAGCACGCAGAAAAGGCAAAATAAGACATGAAAACATCAAAAACAACAAAAATAGACAACCAGCACAAATGTACATGTCAATTTATTAGACAAAATGTCCCAAAATGTCCATTTTAGATTTAGATAAAGAATCTTAGGAGGCCAGAAAGAATAAAGGCAGACTCACAGCAATTGAAATAGCACAGTTTCAGAGTGTGGATATAAGGGAAAACACTGTATAATGTTGAGAAAATGGGCAGCTTCTGAAAGAAATAAGTAAATTTAAACCATATATTAATGTTGACACTGCTAAATAATTAAAGAGTGAGAAGTTTCCATTCATCATGCCCTTAAGCCTACCAATCAAATCCAAATAATTAAGTTAAAAAATAAGTTTTTGATATCTGGGGATTTAAATCCCCATAAGATAAATGGTCATTGGAAATGGGGATGAAGGGTGAATTGTCGAGAAAACTGGAGTTGAGACAGTTGGACAGAGGCATAAAAACAGATATCCTCCAATTCATGTAAACCCAGAGAGTTGCCCAAAGCCGTCTATTAGATTTAGAAGGGGTGTAAGGGATGTCCTCACGTCTGAAAGAGTCAAAATCACATAATTTGCATACAGCCCTATGGTACATTTAGAAGTGCCACATCTTATACCAGAGATTTGCTGGGCTGGCTCTGATTGCTATGACCACGGCTCGAGAGCTAGGGCAAATAAGCCTTGGAAAGAGGCAACAGCGTTGCCATCATTCCACGGGAACAGGGGGGCCTGCGTAGAACATCTTTTATACTGGTCAGCAAACATGTATCTCCGCTCTACCTGATCAAAAAACTGCTGGGCATGTAATGGGAACCACTGCTGAGTGAGGCAACTCAGTTAAAGGGTAACTACCGCTTTTTCAACCGGGACCCTATTTTCCGGTTTTATGTCTAAGTGACTGATGGGAACAACAACCTTTGAAATTGGTCCAGTATTAAGCAAGATTGGTGCAGTCGGGAGCGGCAGAACAGGTTACAATGTAAGTTATGGGGCAATTGTAAAGCTTGTATTTACCTTCACTGACAGGCTCAGATTATGGAAAGGATTTCTAAGGAGGTCTACCTTTCTGTTAAAGAGTAAGATCCTTTTTTCTTTTAAACACCAACATCCACAAAATCACATTTGCTAAATCCACCAGACTTTATGTAAATAAACAGTAATTTTAGCAATGCAAAATACACTTCATTCAATGTCGACAGACACAAAATAAAACTACGAAAAGCCGGTTTGGGTCGTCTTTCCACTTTTCTTCTCTTTCCACTTGTTCTTTCTTGCACTCTCTGGCACCATCTTGTCCAGCTGCCCTGTTTGTTCATAGCTTCTTTCCTCCTTTATTTTGCAGAATTCCTTTTGCACCATGCCCCGTCACTCCTTCAGGTTGGCTTTCTACCAGCTTGCCCTGGTGGTACATCCAAGCCCCAACCTGTCCTGGGCTACGGCCGGACAATATTGGCATGTCGCAGGCGGTCTTCCGCTTCCCTCAGTTCTCTGCTGTCTGACCACGTGTGGCCTGTCATGACCTCCATGTCTGCCTGGCGGACTCTTTCATCCCTGCTGTCACGCAGCATCATGGCCTGCTGCGTTTTTCTTGCATTGTACTCAACTACAAAAGTTACTGTCATTTGCAGCTTGCAACCTTTGCACTTGGCCAACCTCTTAACCGGCTTCTCTCGGTCTGTTAGGATGACATCCTCTTTGATTTCGAACCAGACAAGCCCCCTCTTCAGCACCAGGCTTCTGGTCTGCAGGTTTGAACTCGATTCTTGCCCAGTCGGTGAGCTAAACCAAATCCTCCAAAATCCATCTTCCTTCAGGTATTGGTTTTGCTGTAATGGTGAGGTTGTCCATGAAGGCCCTGATGGGCGCTGCTTGCTAGTACTGCGCCTCGACGTAACTTCTTTGCTGATTAGACAAGAAGTTTTTTATGGCATACTATCCTATGACTTTTTGTGACATAATGTGATGATTTTTTGTATTGTAATTGAAAGAAAACGAAAAAAATAATACATGAATTTCATGTCACGTTCAGGGGGCCGCACTGTATGGAACTGCGGAAGACAGAGGAGTGAGATTGCACATTGCAGTTAATAGTTAACATGTTAAGCTCATAATTAAATTATGATTCCAAGTTTTTATGGAAGAAAAATATTTTTATTTACAGAACATTATCTCATAACTACAAAATTGTTGAGAAGAATACAGTTTTTCTGGACGTGAAATGAAGCTCATATAATACACACAAAAATAGACACAATGAGTGTTGGTGTGTGGGGATGTTATAGTGGACACTCTGTTCCATATCCAGGCCCAAATTCATTCACCCTCTTCAGTAATGTTGCTTTCACTGCACTGATCTTCTCATCCAGCTCCGTCAGACTGCAGGCCTGAAGGACAAAGTAAGGAAAAGCTGATCAAGCAATCAAAAAAAGGTTTACCTCCATTTACAGGTTGAAGTGAAAGGAAACAAAACAGCAGCTAACCTGAGTAGGGGATGTCCTTGGTCGCTTGTGCAGAGGACTCTATAAAAAAAGAAAAGACCTTTTTAATGAGTAAAATTTCTAAACTGTACAAGCTTTGAGAGGCATACCAAGGTACTTGTCTTTTCACCTTACTTTTCCTCAAATAATTAAAAATGAATAAATAAATTCTTTATTGCAAGATTAACGTTCTTTTTGGCCTAGCAAACCTTGTAATTTTTTTCACATGGTGTTGCAACAACTAATCAAGTTAGAAAAACTACATCACCACACCGGATCTAGCTAGACCGGAAACAAAACAGGCACGCCACACACACGCCGTTTGGGCTTGCGAGCCGGCCAAAGAGTAGTAACGTTAAGTTTTGAGTGGATGGCGAGCGCGAGACGCTGAAATGGACGTCAATAAAATTCTGAATGGAAAATTTTGTTTTTTAAAAGTTGCCAAATGTTCCATTGACAAGACCAAAGTGATCTGTGTGTTTTGTCGTTGCGAACTGAGCTAGCATCGCAGCACGTCCGGTCTGAAATACCACTTGATGACCAAGCACACAGCTAATGTGTATCAAGTAGTTTGTTATTTTTCCGTTATAACTGACATGATAAAAGAATTTTATGGCAATCATTGTTTGTGTTTGACCTGAGAGAGTTTAACCTGAGCCAGACCAACAACAAAGATAGAAATCATATCACATCCATACAGGGATAGTAGTATACAGTTGTTAAAACAGTTGATGTGTCTATATGACACACTGGTATCGGCTCAGTACTCGTTTAGGTACACAAGTTTAGGTATTAGAATTGGTATCGGGAAGCAAAAAATGGTATTGGACCATCTCTAACACAAACCAAGCCAATCCACTTTTCCACATTGATAAGAGCATTAAAATGAGAAAAAAAAAATAATGGGACAAAAAGAAATCACGGGACATTTAGAATAGATAAAAATGTGTGATTAACTGCAATTAATTGCGAGTTAACTATATATAATTACCTGATCCCAATGATTTTTCATAAATCATTAGATTTCACAATCAGGGGAGTTTAAAGCAAATGTTACAAATGCGGCAAGAAATAGAATGTGAATTAAGTTTGTCTGCATCAGCAGGGTTGAGACAAATAAAGTGTCTACCTGAGCACAAGGTTCCAAAGTCCGAAAATAGACATGGAAACTAAAATCTGTTGGTAGGTTCTTCTTTCAAAAGCAACTAAGTGATAACAGAGAGGTGCCAATAATGGCTCTCTTGATTTATAGCAAGGTCTCCCCTCTGGTTGCAGCAGTGTGTTTGACAGCTCTGAGAATAGTTATGCTGGGTTTGTCACTTGCATCCAGCCTTTCTAATTAGATAATTAACATATAAATGTTTGGATGGAAAGCGTTATAAGAGTGCATAGTACGAGGTGTTGGCGATCATATCACAGAATAAATTGAAAGTGGTAAATGTACAGTTTAATTGCCACTATTTTTCCAACGGACGCATCATTTTGATGAGTAACCATTGAAACAGCGTCGCTGTGTGGCCAATTATTTGTAACAATTAATCGTGACAGCCCTACAGTGGCTTGGGAAAGTTTATATGGGGAACTTTCCATAAGATCATCTCTCAATGCAAATCAAACCGGCTATTAAGCTAACTGAAATAACACCATGCCAATCTCTACGTATGGTGAAGGGTGTGTGATGATATGGGGTTAGTTTAATTCCAAAGGCCAAGGGAACTTTATCAAGATGCAGTATCCTGGATCCATGAAATAACTGGCCTTTAAAAATAAAAATCTGTCTGCCTATAAGGGAATTTAACATAGGGGTGTGTATGGTTATGCCCCCTCTATTTTAAGGAAGAACATTTATTTATTAACAATACAATATTCATTCACAAAGAAAATTGCTGTCCTTAAAAGATTGGATTTTACAACGTTTTTTTAATTAAGGCATTAAGATCAATTTCCAAAATGTATTTTTTATTCCTCTTTTTAATCAACTTTAGCATGGGTGTGTAAACCTTCTCAGGCCACTGTACATGGGAAGAGATAAGAAAGGTAACAACTGAGAAATGTCCTCTGTCACAGTGTATGTGTCTAAGGCTGCTCTGAGAAATGTATTTTACCCCACATTTTAAACTCCATCTGTAAAACCTTGTGGAATTGCTTATTTTTAAGTTGCGGCATATTTTTTAAGGAGCCTTCTTTACTGTACAGTGTTAAAATGTTGTTCCTGTAATTGTGGGCCAACTGTTTACAACTCTTCAGCAAACACCCGATCACTTTATTCAAAGACACTCGACATCTCTTGCTCTCCACACACAAACATGCAGTGAGTCAAAAGCAGATGGAGAGCAGCATTCTCGCAGAAGTAGCATGCTGTGCTGAGAGATAGCAGCGTGAAGAGACAAGTAGCATCTTAAGCACACTTACTCACATATCTAAACGCATGCTGGACAGACTCCTTCCAGATGGGAAATTACAGTCTGTCAGGTTGATTATGAAGTCCGATAGATGAATTACTGCCATCTTTTGAGTCTGTGCTTTTCTAAAAAGCACGATGTAGTAAACATAAAAAAAAGTTATTTTATCGAGTGAGCTGTCTATAGTGACCAAAATGTTCAAGTAAATCTAACCACATGCGTTGCATTTCTGATTTAAATCAGCTCACGTGTAACATGAGGGGGGAGGATATGTTCAAGTATAGGTGCATATAAGGGGAAACTACATTAGCATCACCCAAAGACTCCTTAGTAAGTGGATTTCATTTTGAAATGATTTTGCCAACACATACCAATAATAGCTAACGGACGGTGGGAAATGAACAAAAATTAGATCTTTAAGACCTTCTCGCCAATACAGTGAGAATCATTGTCTGAAATACTGCCACATTCTTGAGTGTGAATTCTGTGATTCTTTCAATTTAAGAATCCCCCCAAGAAAGACTTGGACAAACCAAGAAGCCATAAAGTTACCTGCACCAAAAATTGGTGTTTTCATAATACATACACTCCTTCGGTTTGTTCTTGTGCACAAGCACGTAAATAAAGCACTATTCCACTAATGGGTCAAAAAATGTAGCATAAAGACAGGCAAAGGTCAGTTTGCCCGATTTATAGCTTAGAAACCGGACCAATCTATGGACAGATAAATCTCTTAACTCCTAAGGTAGAATGGCAGCTACTGTCATTCTCTGACGTACTAGACAGATGCACAGGGACAGCTCTGGCTCCAAGAAGTCTGAAGAATAAGATGAAGTGTTTTGTTTAAGATTAGGTTGTTTTCCAAACATGGTATGGTTTCTGTTGGGGCAAAAGAAGATATAAGGAGTTGTTGGGTGTTACGCGGAACACAGAACTGTGTTACTCTGTTTCATTGTGAAGTGCAGTTCTTGTCATTTTGTTTGGTTGTTCTCTCGAGAAAATAATTAAACTCTTTCACCAAATATCTAAACTTTTAATCCAGTTTGCAGCCTGTCTTTATTTTGTTTCAACAAGGTCTCTTCTTCAACACAAAATCCTCCCTCGCTGAACAGAAACTTCCACTACATTGCTCGCAAAGGCATGGTAGATGAAATTTTTGTGAGTAACGCTGAATGTAAACATGAACTGTTTGAATAAGAAAACCGCCTAGGGCACCTTCAGGTTCACTGACTAAAACTGATATGAAGAAGAGGTGGAAATCAGTAACTGCCAACATGATTGTATCATGATATGTTGCTTCTATTCTATAATTCTGCAATAAAAACTATATAAAAGATATAAGAGAAGCATTTGTTAAATCCCTATATCTGTGTAACTGACTGAAAAAATACCTCTAAAATCTGAATAGGCAGGAATCAACTATCTAGTCACTTCACTATAAAGTTGTTTAATCTGACCAATCTTTATAGACAACCGAAAATAAACTGTTTGGAACACATTGTAAAGTCTCACACTTTGTAACATACACACACCACCATGTTCATTGAGCATGTGTACCATAATTTAAATGTCAGAGGTCCATAAACTGTTAAAAATCTACAGTACCTTCTAACATAATCAGATTTGAAATGCCTGAAGCAAAGAAAGAGTATACCGGGAAATTTAGTAACTTGATTATATATGTGCATATTAAATTAAACAGGAAACTTTAAATTGCACACTGGTACAAAAATGACCTGTGTATGAACATGGATTTACAATTATTAAGAAAAGCCACAAGACTCACCGAGGACTGAAAGTACTCCGGTGAGAGTCCCTCCAACTCCAGAATACGATCCTCCAGCTTCTTTAGTCTCTGGTAGACACTCAATGGAACTGGGCCCGCTAAGAAATAAAACACTTGATGAAAAAGTCTGAATACTGATCATTTTAAATGACAAAAGAATGAGATTATGAGCAAGAACTGTGTCACACTGTTTATATCATGTAAAAACTAAACAACTGGCTGATTTTATGCACCCAGCGCAATTGACTCTGTACACCGACGCATGTTTCATTCCTATTTTGCACAGACGCAAAGCGGACTTTTCCCTCTACAGACTCACATCAGTAAATCAGGGAATGAACTTGCACTCCCGGAGGCAATTCAGCAAAAAGAAGAGGCATAATACGGCGCAAACGTTCCGTGGTGTTATTTTGCCGTTTCAGAAAAAATGTCCGCCACAGACCAGGAAAAACCTAGTCTAAAGTTAGTGCCGCATCATTCAGAAGCAATGTTAAGGGCGCGTGCTTGGCCGTAATGTAGAGTGGGCACACCGCACATACACTTTGTTTCTCTCATCTCACGGACTAAGCAGTTTACATTTTTGCAAACCATACATAAATAAAAGGAAAATATTAACTTCTTTTACACAACGTTTCCATGAATCGTGGATGTGTTGACATAAGTTAGGAACTATTAGAGGACTAAGGCGATGAGATGTTAAACTATATGTGCTGATGCCACTAACCCAAACGCCCCAGCAGCAGCACGAGCGAGCAGAGACAGAGGAGCTGCATTGTCTGTTGAGAGGTAATCTCGGTCTAACGTTAGACTACATTGCATAAAGATCACCATGCATTCATAACCTCATGATTCAGTTAGAGTGAGCCTAAAACATCGGAAAGTATGTTTTTCTTTATTTACATTTTGTCAAAAACAAAAATCAATAGCAAACGTCCTCCTCCTCAGCTGTGAACCGCTCCTGGCATGCGCCTATGGCTGTATTAAGAGCGCGTGCCTAGCAAATCCACCATTATAACAGCAACCCACAATGGAACAAGCACACCTGCTTTTAAAGGGAATGTAAAATAACACTCGGATTGGTTTATTGTATGTTACGCCCAAACCACACCTAAGTGTAATGTAGCTACTTCAGACCAACCCATTTTAGATTTGGGTAGGGCGCAAGAGTCATTTATCCCGCCGGTATAATAGCAACAGCGGCTGAGATCTGCCCACAAAGCTACTTGCGTTTGGCATTTGATACTTGTGTTTCAGATCATTAAAATGGGGCCCATAGTGTCTTTGTCATTCTCTGACCTGCTGGGAGTTTCAGGTGAGTCTCAATATTGTGGAGTCGTTCTTCTATGGCCGCATTTCCGCAGTCTCTTGCCATCGGCCCCCTCTGCTGATCCCCTGCTTCTCCTGGGCCTCCCCCACCACGAGTCTGGGGCCCATAAATGTTTACCACCCGTGTAACTAGCCAGTCAAGGAAAATAAATAGAAGCCATAATATTAATCAGAGTCCAGTTAATAGCATGGACTAAGGCCATGTACAAAACATACAGATTTATAGAGAGGTCCTACAAAACTTACTACAAAACAAGTCTAAACTTGTTATTTAGACTAGATGAATATACAGTGATGAATCTGTTCTTAGAATTGTTCAGCACTTTCTTATGATTTCTGACAGCAAGCTTACTCAAAAACTGTTTTTTGTCATTTAACATGTAATGTATTGGAGTGTGACATTTGAAATTAACTTTATTAATAAAACTAAAAATAACATTTCTTGTCCTGTCATGTCATTTTATCAAACAACATTTATAAAACTTATGGACCTATGGCTTTTTTCAAAATGATGGTTACAGTTTGTAAAAGTGAAGCTGTTAAGAAATGTCACATTGACATTTGTAGAAAAAGATTTATTTTCTTACCTTTCACGTGGCTTTTAAAACCTGGATAAGGAGTGAAAACTGCATCTGTTCTGGCACAGCTGTTTTCTATAGAGTAGAAAATTTGATTAAAAACATATTTATAACGTAATTAGAAACATTTTATATATATATATATCACCTAAATTACAATTATTAGCATTAGTGTGTCCTTATTTGTGTAACTAGTGTCTCACACAGGCTTTGAAATTTAAAAAAAAAAAATGTCCTCCTCACTCATTTTTTCTAGACGTAGCTGGTTGTGTTTTGAGGCAGAGTGTGTTAGCTACTTCAGCCCCACTCTTGGAGCAGTTCAGCCTGACCTCTCGCCTGTGGAAATCAGCTCTCTCCCAAACATTGGCAATCTGTGTGCAGGCTCCCTCTCCACCCTGCCCCCCAACCTCTTTCCCATTCTCACCCTGATTGCAGTCGATCACGTTGCAAAACTCCCGTACATTGTTTTCATTGATCTCCATCTGCTTGCGTTCCATAAATGCAGATATTCTTCGCTCAATCTAGGGTTACAATGGAGAGACAAGACAGATAAGATAGGATGGATTGAGGATCT
The DNA here is from genome assembly GCF_008692095.1 of Etheostoma spectabile. Classification (NCBI taxonomy): domain Eukaryota; kingdom Metazoa; phylum Chordata; class Actinopteri; order Perciformes; family Percidae; genus Etheostoma; species Etheostoma spectabile. Next base: position 2,353,396 of record NC_045752.1, read on the forward strand.
ATTGATAGGTGTCAAGAATGCAATGCTTGCTTTGTCTAAAGACCTGAAGCAAACAGTAATTTACATTACATGGAATGAGAAATGTAGCAGGAAATTATTCCAGGTAGCCAAACATGATGAATTGCTTGCCATCATGACATGATGGAATATGAATACCGTTTGCTTGGCTACCCAAATAAATGCACAACAGAATGGGGCCTCTTGTCCTTCATCCACATGCGATCTCAGAGTAATGAGCATCCACTTCATAATCCATCAAGGACCTGGCCCTCTCTCAAAGCCCTACAGCAATGGGGTCTGTTTTAGCCAACCATAGCACTAAAGGACCCCTTATTCTCTGCTGTGCTGAACTCGGCTTATCAGATCTCTATCAAACATTTGTCTCACTGCGGCACGTCATGTGCACATCCTCGGGAGCAATTACTTATTATTATTCATTTGCTAGACAGATAAAAAGAGGTCTCTAAAAAATGTCACTGCCAGAACAGCTGACAAATCTGCTGACAGAGAGAGACCAACCTCTGACTTCCTGGCTCTGATCTGAACCATGACGTCATCAGCCGCCGTCTTACTTTCTGCATCCTCTGGGCTGGAAGGATGTTGCTCAGGTAGCGCAGTCGTCTGCTCTCTGAGTGGCGATGAGGTGGCAGCATCGTCTGATGTGTTGTCTTTTGTAGATGATGTAGCACCATGAGCATCAACCAGTGTCTTTAAGCTTTCTGAAACAACCTATATAAACAGTTGGGGCAGAAAGAACATTGCATCAAAGCACAAATTAAAAACCCTTACTAACAAGCATAAAAAGACATATAAAGAGATACATTTATTAACAAAACCATCTCAAATAATGATCATCAATTCTTGAGTATTTCAGCAAACCATTTTAGCATTAAAAAATGTGTAGCCACATTACCTGTAATTTAGTGATATGCTCCTGCAAACAGCTGTACACGTGAGCATCCGGAGATGAGGGAAGATCCACAGCATTGATGTTGACTGTTATTCTTAGAGCAGCATCACCTAATTTGAGCTTGATTTAAAAAACAAAAAAAGACTAAATGAGGCCACATTGGTTTAGACATTAGTGTAAAGCAGATTCTCTGTTTAACATAACTGTAAGTTACTTAGTTGCTGAAAAGAAATCCGCTACTATTTTGATAATCCATTAGGGTTTAATAATTTAGTCACTTTTCAGGGAGAAAAGCAGATTATTTGCTGGTATCAGCTTCTTCAAAGTGCATTATTTTCTGCTCTTCTCTGTTTTATATCATTTTAAACAAAAAAAATGTTTGGGTCGTGGTTTGGATCTGGGAACGTGTTACTGACACTTTATTTTCTTCTTACATTTTAGAAACAAAAATATTTATCAGGAAATAAATCTTTACTTCAAGCCCTAATTGTAAAAACAGCAGTGCAAAGGCACTCTAATGATTCTACAAATACTAAAGATATAGTGTAGTTCAGGAGTAGGTGCACGGAGATACATGTAGAACTGCAGTGTAAACAACTGATACCAATGTTTCTATATATAATATATATATATATATATATATATATATATATATATATATATATAGTTGTTAAATGCTTCAACGTTACAAGAGAGAGGACAGGGGTAAATATCCCATATATGGACCATATGAACATTAATTATATGGCGTATATGTTAAATACAGGTTGCAGGGAAGAGCTAGCGAAAACGCTGTGTACGGGGTCGAAGACTATAAAGTTTACCGTTTTAATTATGGGAAATCAATAGTTCTTGTTTATGAGGCAAAGTGGCTGGTTAAGCCACGTCTATATATATATATATAAATTATTATATATATATAGCAATGAGCTGGTTAGAATGAAAATAAAATTATTTAGCAAAAAGCCCAGCATGATTACTTGTTGCAACATGCTTGTCTATGTATAAAAGTGTATGGTCTAAAACACCGCTTGCATCTAAGTAATCCTACTAACGATAAACCGGGATGCTAAAAACATTAGCAGGTTGCCGTTACTTAGCTAACGTTAGCTAACAACACGGTGGAAAAAAACGTAACTCGGAACTACATGGGGGACAAACAATGTTAACCAACCTCTTTCCCGAAGTCGGACAAATGCTTCAGTATTGTACACACGCAGTCCCTGTAGCTGGACATTTTGCTAAATTCATTAGGAGGAGCTTGATTTCCACTCAACTTCATTGTCTCCGCCATTGCAGTCCAGCAGCTGTCGGCTACACAATACTGCCTGCTGATTAGTTCAAATGTGATCACGTGTGCGCAGGAGATGAGAGCGAGGCTGCGTGGGCTGCACACGCGCTCACACGCATGCGTGCATTTAAAAAAATTGTTGATAAGTGGGTAGTTGTTCAGAAGAGAATAGAATAGAACCAAAGAGACTATTATACTTCTACCAATTAGTATAACCTCGTTTGAATTTCTCTACTCTGTAATCACACAGAAAAAATGTAATGTAATGTAAATGTAATTTGATAATATTGATATTGACTTAATTTGGCTCTGTTCAGTGTAGATCTCCATATATTAATCTTTCTATACATATTTCTTTGTTTCTGTATTTTGCTTTCTCAGCAGATAATTTCATTAATTTAATTATTGCTACCAAGGAAGTTCAGACTTGCAAGGAATTTGTCTTGGTGTAGTAAACATTTGATATCCTTGATCAACATTTATTATTGAAAAAACTTGAATGTATGGTTTCTATCAGTCAGCAATGTTATGGATGAAAATTTATTTAATAAATAGGCAAAAACTAGTCTTTTTTAATGGTAGCTACTCGGATGTTGAAGCGGTGACCTGTGGAGTTCCCCAGGGGAGTTGTCTTGGACCGCTGTTATATTCTATTTTCACAAATAATTTATCACTTGTTTTAAATAATCTATTTATGCAGATGATTCCACTATATATACGTCTTCATCTACATTTTTTGAGTTAAACACAACCCTATCACAAGAGCTGAAATCAGTAGTTGAATGGATAAAGAAAAAAAAGCTAGTTCTTCATGTTTCAAAGAGGAAAAGCATGATGTTTGGTTCATGTCATACTCTTCAAAATCAACCTGAGTTAAAGCTTTGTATAAATGATGTATCTGTTGGTCCATGAGACCAAACAGCTACGAGTTATTTTAGATAGCAAATATTATCATGGACAAAACATATAATTAACATGGTGGGAAGTTTTTGTTGTAAAAAAAGTATTTGTCACAAAGCTCAACCAAATTTTTAGCAAAAGCTTTAATATTGTCTAATCTTGAGTATTGTTCAGTAGTATGGTGTAATGCAACTCAAGAAAAATTAACTGAGTTGCAAAATAGAGCCACGTGTATAGCGCTGAGGTGTGGATATAGGACATATATTGTCATAATTTATAATTTATACTTTTTATTGATCCCCAGTGGGGAAATTACAAGTTTTGTTAGTAATCACTACACACAGGCCTGAAATACAGCCATGCTGAGGACCTTTTCATGCACAAATGGAGAGATGTCAGAGTGAGTGGGCTGCCAGCTGAGTGGTTGGGGGGGTACGGTGCCTTGCTCAAGGGCACGTGGCAGTGCCTAGGAGGTGAAGTGGCATCTCTCCAGCTACCAATACACACTCCATACGCAGACTTGAACCGACAACCCTCCAATTCCCAACTCAACTCCCTACGGACTGAGCTACTACCACACCAATTACAGTTACAATGCACAAATGTTAAGGTTGGTTATCTGTAAGAAATAGATTATTTATTGTGTGTTTTTTTTAGGAACGTTCTTGTTAAAAAAAACAACAACATCTATTTTGTATAATAATTTACCTTTCAGTTTAGATATACATGACTATGTGACTAGATATACCACAAGAGGTAACTTTACTTTACCAAAAGCAAAGACTAATACTGTTAAACTAATAGTCATGTATAGAGCAGTGCAAGAATGGACTGTATGAACTGAACATATAACACAAGAAAGCAGTAAAAGGAGATTTAAAAGTTTAATTAAAACATATCTGTTGATTAGAGAAGTTGAGTAGACAACAAAACATTGGTTGAGGGTTAACAATGTTGTTGTTTGTTCAATAGTGAGATGTGTCCAGAGAGGATGGAAGAGATGTTATGTGACGATAGTATGTAGACATGCGTACCTGTCTTAACCCTCATGTTGTCCTTGACCCAAATTGACCCATTTTCAGTTCATTTATTTATTTGTTCTTGTCACAAAAAATGGGCCATTGAAATAAGCGCTGAAAATGTCAACATTAGAAATATCAAAAAACTTTGGAAAAAACATCAAGAAAAGCACTTGCAACATTGAAAAAGTGACAAAAATGTCGGAAAAAGCAATATTAATGTTGAAAAAAGCGAACAAAATGTTTTTTTTTCATGGTTGAAGGGAAGACAACACAAGGGTTAAAAAATGTGGTCAACTTAAATGTAAGGAGGACTGGAATGGTGGAGCTGTCTATGTGTCTGTCTTTGTCTTATGTGTGTGTATTTTGTACATTTTTTTGTGAGTTGTCATGAAGTGATTGTATATGTTTAGTTTTTGTCTTACAATTTTTAATGTAATTGTTTATGTTGTTATGAGTATTTTAGTGTCGCATTGCCGCATTTTCAAGTGAGTTGTAAGGACCTCAGGAAGAATAGCACCTGCAATGCAGGAGCTAATGAGGATCCTAAATAAACAAACAAACAATAAACATGTTAAAAAAGGGAAATAAACAATTAAGCAAAGTACTGCAGTCAAGAACACAAATGGAAAATAACTATAATACAATATAAGACACTATAACAAACATGGGCAAAATAAGTGTTTTAGAAAGGAGGAGACCTGTGTAGGATGTGCAAGAATATTGAACAGGGGATGGGCAAAAACCTGCAGTATAAAAATATGTTTTAGGATGTGTGTTAATTAAACGTGTAGGGACTGTGGGTGGTAAGTTGTGAATAGGAATAACTTGTTTTGTAATGTCTTCAAATTATTTTGCATGCCTGCGAACCAAATTTCCTTCAGGATAACGTTAGAGTTGAGTTAAAATACTTTACAGTCCAAGTTCTGTAATAACACATTTTTAAAGTACAGACATATTAACAGCAAAATGTGCTTAAGTATCAAACATAAAAGTAGCATACATGCATAAGTGTTACAGTATGACATATATTAAATAATTATTGGGGATGTATTAACATGTGAGCAGCGTTTCTGTTGCAGCTGGTTGAGTTGGTGTATGCCCAATAATTTTACATAAGCTACTGTTGGGTAGTTTGATTAATAACAAATGATTTTATAAACGGATCGTTCATTTTGTGTCTTTCTTTAGCTAAAAAGTATAGTTTAGTGCTACGTGAAAAAAAGAGATTCAAAAGTGTGCCTTATTAGTGAGCTCAAAACATGAATATTTTAGTAATATAATATATTAATAATTATATACGTATCTTTCTTACTTTTCCTTTGTTGTCATGTCTTTTATTTATATTTTTAAATCTGGATTGCCTCTGAATTTGTTTGTAAGTTGATATTTTCATTTATTCACTGTTTTTTTTTTTTTTACATTTAAATGTAAATAAAGCACTTAGGAACTTTCCTGCATATGAATTGAGCTATATCAATACATTTGTGTGTAAAATAAACTGAGAATGTTACAGGTAATGTTGCTATCATTAGGAGAGGCTTCAGCAGAATAAAATCACTTTGTTTCAATAAAAGGCACACTGGTATGGCTCATACTTTAGATTAGTACACACTAAAGTAATTTGGTAAAATATAAAATAAATGATGCTCAAATATAAAAATGATATTCCGGCTGTGCTTACTCAAATGAACATCATTACAAATGTTTCTACATTACCAGCATACTAAACCTGGAACACAACTTAAATTAAGTACATTGTATTGTTGCTCATGATTTTTTCAATCTAAATAATATCTTCAGTCAAATAAACAATTGGACATGGCTACGTGCAGATTGACTCAAATGTGAGACTGGAAGCCACATTTAACTGTATTCTCCATCGCTTCCTTTTCAAACAGGAGAAAGAATGGTCACTCAATTATAAGAACATTGTCCGTCAGACTGCGGCGGACTATGCAGCAGGGCATTGGGATGGGAACCCGGCCACAATGGCGTATTTCTCTGAGTTGAGTGACTGTGGGAAAATCTCCCTCGTCTATTCAGACATTTTTCCCTTCTTTTCACATAATGAGGAGAGAGACTGATGAAGGCAACAACAGAAAAAGAACAATTACAGGCAACGAGAAAGCACAACCACTCAGGACTCAATAATGCTCTCTAGAAGGGTTAATCATTTTAGGAAGGGGTCTGAAGACAGCCTTTTTACTTAATTCATCTCTGGGGTGATATCCCCCCCACCCCCACCCCCACCCCCCGAAGCAGGAAGGGAACTGTAACACTTGACATGGTTTGACATGCTGAGCCATTGCTGAATGTTCCCACACAGCAAGGAGCTCAGAAAATGTAAAAACTGCTCATTTAATTTGCTTGACTGCAGAGACCCGAGAGCTGTGATGATTTTTCTTTCCTTTAAACAGGCAGGGATTGTGATTTAAGGTCCTTAGAGAGTTAGGTGAGGTTAAATCCAACATCTTTTAACCAAAGTTAAGTTTAGCAGAAAATTATTGTCTTCAAATGTCACTTGATGCGCTTGTGGTACTGTTTATAAAAAAGCCATGTGGTTAAAATTGGAAGGTGAAATGTATCTTTTACTTGAAGTAAGACTACCTGCACTACACCATACATGTATAGGTAAAAGTCCAAAATTCTTAAATACTAAAGTATTGGCGACAAATTATAATTACTGTGTCAAAAAGTATCATATTGCTGAATGGACCCTGTCAGTACTGTACCAGTTATTACATTGATGCATTAATACATGAGCAGTACTGTACTTAAATAATAACACAGTAAAATATGAATTCCGTAATAAACACTTAGATATGTCCTTGAGACAGAGAATGAGACGGAGTAAAGCTGTGACAAGAGGGTCAATAGAAAGAGGGAGCACAATGTAGGGGCACAAGTGGATTGCAGTGGGAAGGTTTTTGTCATGTTTTACTGAGATGGGAATAATTAAATATATTCCTCTCTTGTGGCCTTGAGACTGAGCTCCCTATGGCAGCTGAAAATGTAGAAATGTTGCTTTTAATAATGATTTTAACAACCATCTTTTATCAGATGAGAACCACTTGATCACTATGAAGCAGGAAAACATTAAATTTGTTGAAATGCCTGGTTATTTCATCATTCACTGTTTAAAGAGTATACAGCCTTGCTGGCAGCATTGTGAGGGTGTACTCTGGCACAACGATGCTTTGAGCTAAATGCTAATTTAGTGTTCTAAGCATGAAGAAGCTGTTGAGAATGTCATTCATTTTGCAGGTATTTTGTTTGAAACCAAATAATTGGATAAAGGGATCACCTGACCAAACTTATTACAGTTCACCCTGAGAGGGACATGATGGAAATCCATAGAATAGTTTGAACATTTTACTCAAAATCAATGTCAATTGCAAATGTTGCTACGGCGAAAATGCTGAGGGATCACTAAAGTCATTAGGATTTATCTGCTGGGAACCATGAATAAACGTTTCATGGCAATCCAACAAGTAGATGTTGAGAGAGGTTGCTAGTTTTACTTGTTAGCATGCTAATATTTGCTGATTCGAATTAAATAATTAGCTGAGGCCCTTAAGAATGTCACTGATCACAAAACTATGGTGTTGGACAAAATTTTAAATGTTCACCTGATAATGGTTCATGGGAAACAAACTAAGCAAAATTTACTTTACTGTGTCATATCATCATTTCTGGCCATTATTCAACACCATAACTCAGCAACAGAAGGGGAGACAATTTGTTGAATACTGAATTGGTGACTCTTATCTTGGGTGCCCACCTTGTAACTGGTAATTATTCCACATTTTTTTGGGATCAGTAAATATCTATCTACATATCTATCTCTCTATCTATCTATCTATCTATCTATCTATCTATCTATCTATCTATCTATCTATCTATCTATCTATTGTAAGATAGATCTATTCTAAGATGTTTGTGAAGCATCCACATTTTACAGTTTGTAGCTTCTTTGCAGAAGCATCCGTATCTGTAGCATTGTCTACTGCCATGGCTACAACCTTGTGTTCTGTCCTGTTCCTCTGTCGGTTCACCAAAAGTTCATTGGTTTTGCTCTAAACCAAAAATGTCAACCTGCTGGTGACGCTAGATAAACACAACAGCAATCAACAAACGTCAGTAGGATTCATCCTCTTGGGACCATAAATGTCTGCACAGATTTTCAAGATAATCTATCCAATAGTCGTCAGACATTTCAGTCTGGATCGGTTGGTGGACCAACAGACGTAGATCCACATTGTTATCTACTTCTAAAGACACACTGACCAAAGCCAGACTGCTTTCACAGAGGAAAATCCAACTCCACCGAACTCTCAGTGAGTTAATGTGAAAGGGAAAACACACGCTCCTGTGCAATTCAGTCACCACGAAAAGTGAGCTACAGGGGAAAGCAGGCAGGTTATGGCTTTAAACCACTTCTGACTGTCAAGAGCATTAATGATATGGACAAAGCGCTAAGGATCCTCATAAAGTTATTAACTGGCTTTTACTGCAGCACACTGCTGTTCCTGACACATTTCCAATCAGTAAGAGGAAGATACACGACCAACAGCACTTCAGCCCTTCCATGTGCAACCGCTTAATCAGCTTAATACAGGTTACCTTGCATGGATGGAGCGATTCAAGAGGTCTCTTGCCTGACCTATGTTCCATTACATGGCTTTGAATGTCTGTTATCTCTCATATCTGACACATCACGCAACTGGCAAAAATAACACAGCAAAATTGGTGAGAAAACACAAGTAAGCACCAGTGGTGAAAGAAGATGTCACCATCAGAGTCTTTCATCAGCAGACAAAACCTCCTTGAAATCCTTGAAACTAGCTGCTCCACAATGTAAACCAATGTAAAATAAAAGTCCTGCAATCAAAATCTTAAATTACTAAAGATATCTACCTAAGTATCAAAAGTATGTTTTATGCAGAATTCCAGCTTTCTATACACACATACTATACAATTGGCTTATTATTACTGATGCATTAATGGTTCTGCAGCAGATTTATCTTGGAGCTAGTTGAGATGGAGAGCTAAGTTTTACATACAGCTGGCTAGTTGCAGCGGATTTTGAAATTTTGTAAAATGATCGTATATGCATTGTGTGTTAAATCTTATTCTGCAAAGTAACTAGTACTGTAACCATAGTCAGCCTGAGGATTTTAGCAATACTGAGCTCAAGAGGCTAACGGTAAAGAATAACATACAACATCTTTTTTATTTTAAGTTTATTACTTGAAACTGCAATCAATACCATATGTTTTAATTTTAACAATAGGTCGGATAATGTGAAAGGTGTTTCTATTTGCCAAATATGACTCCAAATGAATGCTAATGTTGCTCTGTGTTTGCTGGAACTAAAAATAGCCAACTGCTAGTTAACAATTTTACCATACCAACTTAAAAGTGATGTGTAAATATTGAGTCTACAGCTTGTTCTGCTGACCCCAAGTGGCCAAAAATTACATGAATGCAAAGTGAAAGTCTAATTTTAAAATGATGTTAAGTGGTAATCGTCTAAAGTTATGTAATGATGAGCCAAAACCAAAGTCCAAAGTAATATTACTGCCTATGTCTTCATTGGTAGTTATGGCCTTGCCAATAGCAATATAAATAAATGGAGTGAAAAGGACAATATTTCCTTCAATATTGTTGAAGCGTTGCAACAAAAAAAGTCAAAATTGCAACAAAAAATGTAAAAATTGTAACACAAAAAGTCAAACTTGTAACAAAAAAAGTACATGAACTTGGTCACTCACTCCTTAGGTAAGGAATGAAAGTTACAGGTGACAAGTTAGTCCTCCCTGCAGCTTAGACAGGAACCAGCAGAGCCTAAACGGCCGTAGAAAAGTGCGGTGAGTCAGAGTGCTTCAATCACTTAGAAGTATTTCCGAGAGGCTGTATGTTGATAGTTCCCTAGTTATTACACCCTCAGTCAGAGCTATGGAGACGCGTCTAAAACATGGCCGTCTGCCACAGCCAGACATACCGATCACAACATGAGATAAATGAAAGAAGAGAAATGATAAATGAATGTGATGTTGCTGGAATCAGCAGCTTTTAGCAGATGCGTTGAATGTAAACTGCTCTAAATACAATTTTGGCAAGAAAGACACAGTATTTGCCAAAAAAGTATTAAAAGGCATATGTACTTAAAGTACCAAAAGCAGAAGTATTCTTTATTCAGTCGGAGAGTCCCTGTCAGAGTGTCATGTCATACAATTTAACTACATATTTTTTTTTTTACTTATTGTGTAAGCAGCATTTATTTCAGCTGGTTGAGGTGGAGCTCATTTTAACAGATCATATGGATGCTATAGGAGCTCAAGTTGTTAACTACATCAATGAACAATTTAAAATGCCTTGTCTGATTTTGACCACATTATCATAATGTGTTATAAAACAATAAACTGATTGTTTATGCTTGTTTATGCAACATAAAATTAACTGTTACTGTCACTTATTGCGTTTCACATAAAAAGTAAAGTTGAAGTATAAAGTAAAATGAAATTATTAAGTACAAAGTACAGTTCTTGAGCAAACATACTTACTCTCTAACTTTGGTAGTTGACACATGTGTACCCAGATCCTCCTGAATCTTAGGTATTTCATAATATGTTTGACATTTTTAATTGGAAATTTTAATATTTCTAACTGTTCTCTCAGACAATCTGTCTCACCTCAGTCTGTAAACCTGTCTCCCACAGCCCCTAAAAATGCATCTTGCCATATATCACCCCCTCTCCTCACCCCCTTACTCATTTCATGACACCATCCCTGCCCCCGCCTTGAGCCGACTGCACCTGTCACCTGGGGGCCTCTTCCTACATTCAGGATCAATTTACATAACCTCATTTAGCAGTTCACAAATCAGAGCCATTAAGAGCTACTAACAGGAACCAAGGGTTCTAATTTAGCTTGCCTTTCACAGTGGGGAAATTGTTTAGTTCAGGCCTACAAATAAAGATTCAGGTCTTGGCTTTGATTGTTGATTGTGATGGTAAATGTACAGATGATTAGAACAAATTCCCCTCTGTATTGATTTCCTGCCAAAACACAGCAGGCACTGGGCCTGCACTGGAAAACCACTGGAGGAGGTGAGCGCAAATGGATTTGCAGACATTGATTTGAACATATCTTAAGATATTTAACTATTATTTAAAGAATCATAAAACTGCAGTGGCAAGGTGCAGCAAAATATAACATAAATATGTTTGGACAATCTATTAATCCCTCATGGTTGGCTAGTGTTATTTATTAGTCCCTAAAAGGTTTGACAAATTGAAACATTCAATTCTGACAATTTAAGAAATTCTATCCAGACAATCAACAAAATATTAAATGATTAATTCAATATAACAATTTATTTACAATAACTTAACACTGTGTGATCTTTGATCAATTTATGCACGTTAGACAGTACTGTATCCCTAAATGGACAGCCGTACAATCATTTGAAGGATTTGCTCAAGGCTTGATGCCTTTATTTACATTTGTGTGGCAATGTGACAGGAGCAAAACCAATTCAGGGAGCCGGGAATAGTTGAAGTCAAGAGCTGAAAATTTATTTTCAATCTGCATTTAATTTGGCAAAGATGGGGCTCATAGAATAAAGAGGCTGATTCAAATTTCCACTTGTTCATCACTAAACTTGGTGGTACAGCATTGTGAACATGTGCTTTCAGGGGGCATTTTTTGGGGGAGCAATGTTTAATTAATCAACAAATCAGCGCTCTTCTCACTGGCGTTCCAAATACATATGTTTGCACTTCAGGCTGTAGGATAAGGAGGACGCTCTGCATGAGATGCGTCCAGCCGCCTACAGTTTTTGTCTACTGCTGTTTCAAAATGGGATTGCATAACATCAATCATCAGCAGTCAGATAAGAGCTGCAACAGTAGGCCCCGTAAAGATGGCAAGGTTTAGAGGATATGCGCTGAAAGACCCAGACACATGCATTGACTGTATAAAAGCTTTTGGGGTCAAGTCACACAAAAATGAAAATGTTTATGAGGTGGGATTCAGTAAAGTGGCCCTGTCCAGCTTTGGCCCAGTTCATTTTTAGTTGTTTCACTTGAGGATAATTTATTACAAGTGTGCAGAGCAGGTCTATGTGGGGGTTGGGATTTAACAGAATGGTGCTTGAAAATGCTATAGCAACCAGCAAGAGGTTGTGGGCCTTTGGTAAAAGCAACTTGATTGTGTAAAAAGGAGATAAGATAGCATTCTGATCCTGATGGTGGAACATGTCATTTTAACACAACACTCAGTTAAACAACAAAGTGTAGGCTCTTTTATAAGAAAGTAGGCCGTCTAAAACAAATAACTGTCAATATTAAGTGTTGCATAAACTGCTTTATAATGATAGAAATGGAAAATGTGGAGTTTTAACTTGTTTAAAATGAATTCAAACACGACTAGGCCATGTTGAGATAAATACAGAGAGTTTAACACATGAGCTGCTAGCCTCAAACTCATTTTGCTTCAAAAAGGGACTTGGACCCCAGCGTCTTGTCCATCACTCCTTAAAAAAAGGACAAGGGGGGAGACAACTGTTGTTGCTGTGAAGCCTAGACAAATTACTTTTAATGAGCATGTAATTAATGGAAATAGACTCAACGATTTGAAAGCAAACAACGATTCTAATTGATTTGCATTTCCCTTTTTTTTGGCCCGCTCCAATTCCCTTTGTCCGGCGTCTCTATTGATTACCCGCTATGTGTATCGCTCCGCATGTGTTTTCCTTCATTAACAGATAACGGGTTCCTGACTACACCCATCCATGGGTTAATGTTACTTAATGTCTACTTTGTTCTCGTGTCATGTCGGAGGGCAGCGAGAATAATGAGAGAGTGGGTGGGCTGTGATTTGCCTGCAGTAAGGCAATGGTGTTTAGGACGCCGGCTGCAAGGGGATCAGTGGAGAGGTTAGAAAAGCAGAACCTTTTGGGCTGGCTGAGACACAGCATGTGGCCTCTGAGTCCAATTCACCCTCACTTACGCTGTCATTTTACTATCAACACCTGACACCCCTTTATTGAGCTGCCTGTCAGCTTTCCTGAGATGCCTGTTAGGCTTTTTAATGGTAGCCTAAGTAGGCCTACACAAATGTGCCTCCATGAAGCATATAGCCATAGGCTTATCTTTGGGGATTATGATATTACTCCTTATTCTGTCGATTTCCGTTCATTTGGCCTGCAAATTGACCACGTAATAAGTCACTATATCCTACTGAGCAATTCAGCAACCGGAATAACATACAGTGACAATTGGCCTAAAAAGAGAACTACGGCGTTGAGAACAGAATTGCATGTTAGCTAATTGTTAATTTAAGCGGCTCGCAGTGGCTAATTATGCCGGCACAGCCAAGCCATTTGCATGATGGACCAGCCACCTGCCTGAAGGCGCTGCCAGGGCAAACTATGTAATTACTGAACAGCAGTGGGGCAATTTTTGACTGTCGCCGCTTTTGTGTCACATGAATTCCTCGTAATGACATATTTCATTACGGGGGCAAATATCACCCCTCCCCTTGGTTGCTGAACAAAACGCGGAAGTCTCAACAGGTCCTAATACACAGGACCTATTTACATGCACCTCCACCCTGTGTATTTATTAACCTGTAGTTATGTGCGCCTTAGAGTTAAATGTGCCTTTTCTCAGCTCAGCTATATAGCCTGTGTTTCTCGGGTTAAAATGGGCATGGCCTTTTCTAAAAGTGATTGCAGCCTGAACTCATTAAGCTGTCAAATGTCTAGCCTTTGGGATCTTGATTGCTCATTGTGTAGCAACATTCAAGGAATTTTTTTTTGTCTGCTCAGAGACATACCCCTCTATTCACCCACACTGAAGAATGGACTGAGTGGTGAACCATTTAGAATGGTTTGCTCATGTTTCCCCACTTTACTGAGAGCATGAGTGAAATTGTGTTATTTTAGCAATAACTTATAACTGATACAAAAATCTTTAATCAACATTTTGTTTTTGATCAGGATATATCCTTTAACACCCACTTAAAACATCATGAACAGCCTTTTTTCACCTTCGTAGCATTGCCCAAATCAGGCATATGCTGTCTCATAATGAGGCTGAAAAACTAGTCCATGCGTTTGTTACTTCCAGGCAGGACTACACTAATTCTTTATTATCAAGATGTTCAAATAAGTCCCTTAAGACTCTCCATCTGATCCAGAATGCTGCAGCGCATGTTCTGACAAAAACTAAGAAAAGAGATCATATTTCTCTTATGTTAGCTTCTCTGCATTGGCTTCCTATACAATCCAGGATTGAATTTAAAATCCTTGTTCTGACCTACAAAGCTCTTGAAGAGCTCTTAGTGCCTTACATTCCCACTACAGCACTGCGCTCCCGGAATTCAGAGTTACTTGTGGTTCCTAGACTCTTTAAAAGTAGAATGGGAGCCAGAGCCTTCAGCTATCAGGCTCCTCTCCTGTGGAAACAGCTCCCAGTCTGGGTCCGGGAGGCAGACACGTCACCATATTTAAGAGTAAACTTAAAACGCTCCTCTTTGATAAAGCTTATAGTTAGGGAGTGAGGAGTCGCAGCGTTTGCCTAGACCGGCGGGGGAGGGTGTATAGCCGCAGACACGGCACCGCTTCTCTTCTCTGCTTCTCTGCATAGTCATCAGACTCACCAACCCTTATAGAAGTGGCTCAGGTCTGCCTTGCACCAGCTCTTATTTACGCTGTTATAGTTTTAGACTGCCGGGGGACTTCCTTCCTTTGACACACTGAGCTCTTCTCTCCTCTCCCTTTCCATCTGTGTGCATCCATGTCCCAGAAATGCTTGTTCCTAACCTAGCTCTGGGGAGCTTATTCCCTGGAGCCCTTATGTTTTCTGTCACCCAGCAGTTTTCCTTGGATTAGGGTGGCACCTAAATCATGGTTGCAGCTGTCTTCATAGTCCATGCTCCACCCTGCTATGCTCTGCAGTGCCCTGCTAGGCCCTGCTACATCCTGCTACACCCTGTGACGCCCTGCAGTGCCCTGCTACACCATGAACTACTGCAACTACTATTTCTAGTCATAGTTCTATCATCTTTATTGTGACTATTATTGCCACTGTTCATCACACCCCCAACTGGCATTGTCAGACACCGCCTACCAAGAGCCTGGGTCTGTCCCAGGTTTCTTCCTAAAAGGAAGTTTTTCCTCGCCACTGTCACACTAAATGCTTGCTTATGGAGAAATTACTAGAATTGTTGGGTCTATGGAAATTATAGAGTGTGGTCTAGACCTACTCTATCTGTCAAGTGTCTTGTTATACTTTGATACTATAAATAAAATTGAATTGAATTGGATTTAATTTGAATCATGCTCAATGACCACTACAAATAAAGAAAACAACATACAGTATATACACAGCTGAATATTTATCATTTTGTTACTATATTATAGTATCACTACCAATGTAGTATATATATAAATATAGTACATGTATTTATAATATTCTCTTAATAAAACAAAATACAAAAAAGCCAAAACCAGCCAAACATCAAGATCACAAGTGAAATCACTCTACATGTGAAAAGAAAGACAATGTCAGTGTTACCATTATAAATGTTCCTAAACAGCAATAACTAAAGCAACATGTAGGCTATGTGATATGTATTCGTTTTAGTGACTTTTGGATAAAAAAGCTACTTTTGACTTTTTCTATTTGGTTTTAGTGAGCTGCTCAATTGATATACCATCTTTAGACAAATTGAGTGCAGTGGCATTAGTTAGCGCATTGCTACCACCACAAAGCAAAGTTCAGTGCTAATTTGTTCATCCTCTCCTAATAATGGTATGTGACTCAACATGTAGATTCTCTTTCAGCTCCATAAATGTTGGTGACGCACACAACAATGTTCAGTCTTCATGTAATGCTACATGATAAGCATTTTTAACATATATGGTAAATCCGTAGAGTGCCGCCCCAACTAATGTCCTGTCACCCAAATGTGTTAACCATTGATCAGTCATGTACCAACACACTGCTAATAGAGTGCCCTAGACTCTCATTAGATTGTAAACAATGTTGCATGTTAAGTTGACATCGGCCCATTGCATGAGTGATCTTAATTTGTCTATTTTGTTGATAAAGAAGTTGTTAAATTAGCTTTGTCACGTTGCCTGATGATGTACTGAACTGGCATTTCACATACTTTTTTGAGAATTGCATGACTTCTTGATGATTATTTAATTCAAAATTATTTCCATAATTTTATATTTAAAATATTCTTTCTTTTACTTAACCATATTTCTCAACTTGAAATAACAACTTCTAAACAGTACCCTGATTTATGAGCTGCTACTTTGGATTTGTCCCATCATAAATTCACGGTGCACTCCTGTACTTAGTGGAGCATGCTTATCACCAACTTCACTAATATGTTCATGAAATTTTTTAAAGCAATGTTTACGTAATTTTTCTGACATGCATTAGACCGTTAATCTTATACGTCATTCACAATGGAGTCAGCATTACACCATTTTATGGTCAAAGCTAATGCATGTTGGTGAAAATTCGACCAATACGAGGTTGTAAAAATTCTTGTAGTCAGTCCCTGGGTAAGCTCGCAAACTCGTCACTCTTCAAATACCACACTATAAAAAAATCTACATTACGAGTTAAAGATAATTGAGTAAAAGAAACAAAATGTACTTAAAGAATTTAAATTAAAAGTAGCCTTCATGCAGATTATTATGTAAGAGGTACTTTAATGTTGTAGTTAGTCACGGTGGAGCTCATCTTAAATTCTTCATAGTGTTGAGTAGTTTAATCTGTGGTAAAGCAATATATGTAATAAACTGGTCATAAATAATCTTAATTTGTAAGGTTACTAACTACTGCGTGTTCTGAAGTAAAAAGTAAAATATTTCTCTCTAAAATGCAATGAAGTAGAAATATAAAATAGCACAAAATGGAAATACTTTGTACTCTAGCACAGTACTTATTAGAAGTACTTATTTTTCACCACTGCTCTTAATTTTGCCTAACACACTTTTAGACCTACCTCTCTAAAAAATATACAGTATACTATAAAATGTGTGTATCTTAAGTGTCCTAATGTTTATGGTATGCAGATCAATTTAAATTCACTTTAGGTCTTGCCATTTGAAAGGGATAGCCTTGGACTATTCAGACCTTCATTAAATGGAGAAGTTACTGGTGCAGGCCTATAGAGCGAGCAGCGAGACCTGGATCGGTCTGGAGGTTTTGGTGTTAATGGGGTTAGTGATGGCTTGTTGGTCTCTAAAAGACTCCTGCTGGTACTGTACACAGACATGACAACTCAGCTTTTGTAGGGTCTCCTTTAATTGGCATGTTTAATGGGAGCATCCACACACACACACACACACACACACACACTCTCACTCACGCAGAAACACACACACACATACTCTTGAATATCTATCCTTGTGAGGACCTTCCTTATAGTCTCTTATTAAGGTTAAAGCAGCCCAAGAAATTTATAGACACATTTTTTCCCCTGGCCAGTAGTTATTACAAAACTGGAATAACTGGGCAGGGGGGGGGGGGGGGTATTTTTTAAGAAGCTGAAAAGAAATTGGCTTAGTGGATAAGTCAGAACAATTCAATTTTGCTGATTTAAAACATGCATTACTCAGACATCTGACATAGTGCCTTTTCTTGTAGTTAAACCACTGAGTTGTATGCTGCCGATGATCGATACTAGTCATTCAACAAAGTTTAATATAGACATTAACTTAAGATCAACCAAAATGTATAACCTTAAACCAAAATGAACCATCACCTGCCTCCTACCATGATTCCAATCTTTTAAACAAATCCAAATCCTAAATGTGAGTAATCTTATATTTATCCTTTAGCTTCATCTGAAACTCTGATTGCGTCTTCTTAGGACAGAAGTACAATAACAGAAACACTGAACTGAAGACGTGTGCCTTCATCAATGAAGACAATGTACCCACTCATATTAGCTTAGTGAGAGGAGGAGAGTACACTTCATTAGTTTAAAGGCAAAGAGCCAATCAACAACTGAGTGAAAGGGTTTGAGTATCAGTGCCAACGCTTTCTGACCTCAGCACACGTGACTTCAGGGCTGTACACCAATGATAGTTATGTCTTCCTTGGAGGTCAATATTTTAAATCCTGTCCCTCAGTATAATTGATGTCTGTTTTAGTTTAAGTAATACTATTTTTAATATTGTAGTTGACTTAAATAAACTTGGCTATCACAACTGATTTGTAAGTGCTTTTGTATTTACTTAGTTTGAACCAATGGTATGCATTCATTGGCCCCCTGTCCTCAACATGTCCCAAAACAAAAACGTTGTGCATTTAGTGGAGGCTATGTTAGTCCTATATTTAGCTAGCCTACATATCTACTAATTTAAAAGCCTATGCATTAATGGTTTATTTGAATCTATTCAACTTTCTGCATTTAAAAAATGTCTTGTATCAAGAAAGTAGTTGAGACTCCAATTAGTGGGCAAATATCTGTGTGCCTTAATTAGTAATTCTGCACCAACCAATGTTGGTTACGACATTTAAGTTTTCTCTTGTTTATTTTTTAATCAAATGATCTTTGCACATTTCATCTTGAACGTGGCTCTAACCTTATTCCAATCCAATCAAATGGGATTTGGAGCGACTAGCTAACCATGGGCAATATACAAAACTGCCCTTTCCCTTTAGCTAGCGGGTCGCTAGCAGAGCAGTATCGCAGTAGGAGGAGTGTGTTTGGAGTTCATCTGGTTAAAACTTTGCTTACATTTACAAAGGATGTGGTGTATTGCACTGTAGCCACGCCCACCGTTTAAGCAATCCAATAACATATTGAGGACTTTTTTAAAAATCCATCTCGTAATCAACCACCCCCCCCCCACACACACACACACACACATTTTCTGTTTCTCTCAGACATGCTGAATGAATGAAGCTTAAGACACTCCAACCTCTGTTTCATTGTAACTTCAAATTCTATGCAGAGGAAACTCTCCTTAAAATCAGATTCTGCATTTATACTGGCAGGCCTTCAAAACTCCCTGAGCAGACACAGCAGCTGGGTGGTGTGTTTGCTGCGCGACTAGAAAGGGTTAGAAAACATAGTTCTGTTACTTTGAAATGAGAAATAGGAGACTAACATTAAAATCAGAGTATGGAGTCCTGTTCCTCAAAGGAACCCTTTTCAGGCGTACAGTTTAATAATCAGGAGGTGTTAAAAGCTAAATTATACCAGGCGTGCGAACTAATTGCAGATGTAAATTTATTTTATGATGTCACATTGTCTATACAAAGGGGATTTTTGATGCAGAATGTCTTCAAGGAATAATTAACATCAAACATGTCCAGCTGCATTTCACAAGTTCAGGTCTGAGAAGATTTTCAAGAAAGAGTTATACCTGATAGCTCCTTAAGGGCTAGAGTACACCAGGCTTTGCTTTAATATTTGATCTAAGTTATGTCGTATATTATCCATACATTATTTTATATTTCTCCAATTTCTTTCCACATTTGTAGTAGGTGGCAAAATAAGTATCTTTAACATTTGTGTTAAAAATAAAACCTTGACAGATTTGCTTTCCTTTAAGAAATGAGTCTTGTACACTGCCAATAATTAGACTTAGAATTTTCAGCTTTGTTTCTGTATGGTTTAGTTTTCTGCAACCCTTTGTGAATTTAAAGCACATTTTACATATGAAATACACAGGTATGGAAATCTGAAAGTTTTGTGGGTGTCATTGTGAATTTTGACCAAAGAAACACTCAACACCCAGGCTAAACGATGCTGGTTCAACCCCTGCAGCAGTCCCAGTCTTCCTGAAGTGTCCTTGAGCAAGCGCCCACCGCTGGCCAGTCTCATTTAATCAAGGGCCTGTCATGTCAAACTGACAAACACATCTATTTACAAGTTTTCAGGCTTTTTCGGGGGGCTTATATGAAGTCACTTGTTAAATGTTGAATTGAGAAATCTTGTGATTTGTGCCATTTCTTTGGCCCCAGCAGTATTATTAAAGAAAGATAAATTGCAGCCAGTCCAGAAGACATTTTCTTCAAAAGAAACAAAGCCAAATGAACACTGAAGATGTATAAAATGTGCTTTGTTCATCAGAGGGAGGGAGTGAGGGAGAAAGGGCCACTCAGCGAGCTCTGAATGCTGCATTTCATGCCTGCAACAATTATGCTGAAAGGTCAAGTATTACAGCATCTTGTGCTCCGCTTTGCATGCAAAGTATTTCAGCTCACAAATAACCCTCGTTTGCGCTTTTTTAACAATGACTTGAAGAACCAGATAAACGTTGGACAATTAAAGATTTTTGCTGCTAGCTGACAATAACATTTACCAAAGGGGGTGATTGCAGTTGCTGAGTAATTGTCCTATTTGTGATGCACGTGAACGTATTGGCCTGCTGCTATGAAATGTTTAGGAACTTAAGAAAGAGGAACGAGAGCGGCTGGGGTTTAAAGGAGAAAAAGTATTATTTTTATATTCTCTAAACAAGGTTAATATGAGAATGCCTCGGAATATAGTTATGTAGGGTTTCTGGTTAATGTTGTTTGGGGTAAAATCAAGGCAAAACTAACTCATCATAGGTCTATATACATATTTTAGTTAACATTGCCCATCTTTGTACTTATTTTCTATTAATATCTATTTCAGCACCGTGGACAGCACCCACTCTTGTATCTTAGGGAGATTTGTTTTACTAAACTAGAAATTATGTAAAACTGTAAGTAAACTGTAAGAAGACAATCTGCATTTCACTGCTAACAGTTTTATATTTTAATTAGATGTGGGTTGTTGTTTTTTTTAGGGTGATATGGATTTCTAGTCTACTTAATCACAGCGCAGTGACTTCTGCGTGATTTTCTCATGTGTTAATTGATTAATAGGAACATCTGTCAGAAAATCCCACTTGCACCTTCACTTCAAATCAATCAACGAAATTACATGTTTTGGTCTAATATTCTTAATTTTTTTACTTTTGATATTTTACCTTTTTTTTAAGTTGAAGTTCTGTGACTCTTGTTTTGGGGAAACCAATTATTAGGCTAGGTCCACACACACACACGTAACACACCAAAAAATATCCATCCTCGGGTGATTTAATCATTTAAAACGTGCAATATCTCGTGAATGGGTCATTTAGGCCCATTAATGTGCACTATATCGACATCCAACTTTAGAAAAGTGAAAACAAATTAAAAATAAACCTACAATTTATCACTTTCGTTAAGAAAAAATAAATATATTTTCAAAATGAAAAATGAGTCATGGTTATTTGTTGAGACGAAATGTAATTGAAAAATTGAAAATCCAATTTAATTCTTAAAAACGATATAAACTGCTTTGCTTTCACTTGTCTGCACCACTGTAGAGATTTAAATCAACTCGTGTTGAATTTATTGGAGCCTCGATTTGAAACAGGACACGTGTTTGATATACTTTAACACTTCAAATTCGTTATCCTTATCGTGCCACTGATACACAAAACGGGATATCTAGATGCTACACATCACCCAAAAGTAATATTGGAGCTAAACAGGCGAATAAAATTCAACAGCTAGTCACTAACTCACATATGATTACCTTGAGATTAGGGACTAATTGCTTGGGGTTCATGGAGAACAGCCCGCCATAATGCCAGGAGGACTTGGGGAGTTGCACTGGGTTTCTACAAAAGAGAGCGATGAGAGCACACACGCTTCCAACAAGTCATTCTCAACAGCTACAAGCTGCACACAAAGACCACACACCGCGCCAAAGACATGTTAATGTAATCCCAAACTTCTCACTTCTCTCCCGAACAAAACCAGCTCTGCAAAATACCTAATAGAAGATAGTTTCTGATGCTGGTAAGATTTCACTTAAAAGGCCTTTTCGGGTGGAGGGGGGTTGGGGGGGGGGGGGGGGGGGCTGCCTGGTGGCCTATAACTGCTGCTGCCTTCAAGAGATAGCCTACACATAAAATAAGAGAAGATTGGTTTCCATTTTTGGTGCAAAATCCCATTTTCTTAATAATAGGCTATTGGTGTAAGAACTCCTTTTTTGTTGTTGAATGTTACATGTAGGAAAATAAAAGTGAGTTTGGCTTAAAATGATTCACTCAAGTAAAAAATCACTTCACCTACACTAACAATGTGAGCCAAATGCTGAGTCCGAGGGAAGGCTTTACCACCAAACCTCTGAGGGTTTTCAAGGGTTTTTTTCCAATAGGGACCACATTCTAAAGGTTGCATTAACGCGCCCCCCCCCCCCCCCCCCCCCCCAAAAAAAAAAAAAATGATACAGAGATAACGCAGCAGGCTATAGGTCACAGCATTTTACAACATGATATCGTATGGATGAAAATGCCAGCAAATAGACGGGATGATGAGCAAGAAGGCCTCTATAATAAAACAATGAAAAAAAAAACAGTGATCAAATGTAAAAGTCAGGTAACCTATAAGAAAGGAAAACATGAGGCAGGTGCAAACCATGCCAGGTGAGCTGATGCAGCTGCACGTGCATCCAAGGTACATTTGGACTACAAACACCTCATACTTTCGTAGTTTAACTGGTAGGCATTGTTGTAACTTATTTTTGGGTTATATGATAGGCCAAACAGACAATGGGTCAGCCGACTGAGAGAGGTTTTCGTTCTAATGTTGCACCTGAATTAAAGCGTCAAAAACAAAACAAGTCGTTTTGGTGAAATCTGAAATAAATTAGATGTAGGTTCAGGAAGGCCACGTCGCATAAGAATAGCTCAGCGTTTTCAAAATCGGGCCATGCACAGAAATGATCATTTATCCCAAAACAACGGATAACCATCCAGGACATTTCCGTAGGCCTATTAGAAATTGTGCCCTTGAAATTATCATTAAATTAAACTACAAAAACATCTTATTAGGCTAAATCAAAAATGTTGGCCTGAAAAAAAAAAAAAAAATAGATCAATACATGTCAATGAATTCAAGTTGGATTGTATTTCATTCAGACCAAAACTAGCCTATATGTGAAATGATGGCTTGCCTATAGGACCCGTTACAACAGTAGATTGAAAACAAATTATTGTCAGCCGTAAACGACAATCACCTGTCGTTATACCTCCGTCGCTTAGCAACCACACTGTTAACTGTCCACACCTATAGCGCAATTGGTGGCTGGAGAATAGTCCCTAATGATTAGGCTATTATAGCTAACAGAATTGTAGGCTTTACAGAGCCTACAATTTAAGAAAAATAAATTGCTGTGTGTGTGTGTGTGTGTGTGTGTGTGTGTGTGTGTGTGTGTGTGTGTGTGTGTGTGTGTGTGTGTGTGTGTTCGTTACTGCGGCCGTTTTAGGAAACGTTTGGAATATCACACAGCCTAAGATTCAGATTAAATCTTTTCAAACCAAACGTCTGTGGTGGGTTCTCGTTGACAGCCTTTGGCCGTTTCCTTTCAGTTCCCCTGATTGATTATTGAGAAACCAGCTGATAGCCTCGCGCCGACAGTTCGCCCTCGCGAGTCATGCGAGAAGAATACCGCGCTGTTTGGTCAGGGATTTCATCGATAAGCTGTTCTTTGAGCAGCGTTTGTGTTTGATGTTGCGAGCCGAAAGGCCTCACCTCTGTGACTCACACAGTCAAACACACAGAACGAGAAGAGGAACAGCTCGCAGGGCTCCTCTGCTCTGCAGGGCATTGCAGCCTGAGACGATAAGCCTGAGCGGTGTGTGGTTGGGCAGGGAATAAAAACTGAAAAACAGGCTCCACTATTTAACTGCCATGTCAAAATAAGAGCCTGAGTGTTGATATAGTTTATTTAGTAGGCTAGTTGATCCTGTCTGTCCGCCAAACCTGAACTTAGGCTTTTTGGCAATGTGGATATCTGGTTCTGAAATATTTTCCCATAATACCTAATAAGCCCAATAATCACTAAAGATTCCTTTAAAAAAAACTCCCGTAACTCCCGTACTATAAATCGAGCGAATAATATCAATAAAAATAAAATAATAATAATAATAATAATAATAATAATAATAATAATAATAATAATAATAATAATAATACCGCACTGGTTGCTTTGTTGCTCGAAGGGAGTATTATTTCTGCCATTTAACACCGCATGTGTCGACATATTTCACAAAAAACCTTAACTGACTTGTTTCCATAATTTATTAATAGGACCGTTTTGTAGTAAGTCAAATATCTATATAAGTTACAAAGAAATTAAACGTACAAATACCAATGAAACGACAACAAACCGGCAATAGGCCAGCGTCAAAAACTTTGTACAACAGATAGCTAAAATCCAAACCTTTTACAGAAATATACAAGCTAGATCTACGGCTTACATTAAATTCTATTATAAATCAGTGTCATGTGTGTTTCTGACGGGGAATTTAACAGCACCCATACACAGCAGTTTCCCTGTTCAGCTTCTCTCTTTTTTCCCCAAACTACTGCGGCTTATATGACTACTGAGTCTTCTTTTGTCTCAATATAATATACATAAATAAATCCCAAGACTTCCGCAGTTTCTGGTCAAAAGTGTTTTCCCCCTATTTCCATCCACAGTCACACTTCCTTCCAAAAGGGGAAAATTCAAGAAGAGCTGCGCCAATTTCACTCGGCTCTTGTTCAGATGCGCACATTTACAGTGGAACTTGTCGAGTCTTGAAAGAAGAAAAAAAAAATGTGTCTTTTTTTTTTCTTTAAATTGAAGAATCGGTTTTAAATCATAGCCTGCGTCTCCTGTCACCACGTCCTGCCGTATAACAGGGCTGAACACTGCAGGGCCGAGCCGTACTCTGCGCCGGGGGAATTGAGGTGAGAGAGGCCGGTCACTTGGCTCTGCATGGACGGTGGACTGGAGGAGTGCGGCGCCAGATCTGGAGAGTGACCTGTGCTTCCCACCTGCTGGCTCTGATGCTGCCCGAGGCCGGACGTATTGTTGGACATGATCATAACGTTGCCCCCTTGCTGTGCGGAGGATGTGGGTGTGTGGCCGCTGCCTTGGCACGGCTTCCCGTCCTTCACCAGCACCGGCACGGCCACCCTCCGCGGGGACTGCTGCTGCTGGCAAGAGCCGGTGTCCTGCTGCATCTGCTGCTGGGACACTTTGTCTTTAGCCTGCCTCTTCATCTTGTACCGGTGATTCTGAAACCAGATTTTCACCTGGGTCGGGGTGAGATGGATCATACTTGCCAGGTGTTCCCTCTCCGGCGCCGACAGGTATTTCTGCTGCTTGAAGCGTCTTTCCAGCTCGTAGACCTGCGCCTGAGAGAACAGCACTCGCCTTTTTCTCCTCGGGGTGCTGGACAGAGAGCCCATGCCTTTACCCACGTCTGCCAGGGAGCTGAGGCTGCCCATGCCGCCCATGTTCATGCCAGACGACGAGCCCATGAAGCGAGAGACTGAGGGGAGAAAAAAACAAACAGAATTCATACAATGAAATGGCTGATTTTGCATGCATCCAAGTGCTGAACAATGGACAAATAATGCTTTCTTTATGCAGGAAAGCTGATAGAAATTTGGCTTTGAGAGCAAAGATTGATAAAAAAAAAAAAATTATGTTACTGGCTTAAAATGCGAGATTCATGCAAATTACAGCGCTGATAATTAATTTCATGACTCAACATGGTCTGAATTTTGAATAGCAACGGAGTACAAAATTGTCTTAAAAAGCTTTCTAAAGAGGCAGCTGCCCTCATCTATAAAAACAAACTAATGCGTGTGAAAATCCATTTTGATACATCCTCTGTATGCTGTATAATTTTATGCTGAATCTCTGCGCACAAATTGCATGGATAACTACTGATTGATAGCTCACTGACATTATTATTGGATTAACGTGATAAAGTATATTAAACAGTAATAATCTTAAATAAAGGCTCGAAGTGGACACTTTCGGCATGAACGCTCCTTATGGAGAGACTTTTCCAGATGTTGTATGTTGTATTGAAATTCACGTTATCTTCATCTTTGCACTCCCTAATGATAAAATGAAAACCTTGCGGGTGAAACATAAACCAGAGGGGTATGGAGAGTGCCCTTGGCGCACAAACACGCAACAGAACCAAGCACTGAAGAGAATGCAGTGTAGGCAAACTACAAAGCATGCACATAAAACGGATTTTCAGCATTATAGACCGTGAACACAACTCAAAGCTTTGATTCAAAGTACAGGTGCAGGCTACTCACTGGTGGAGAAGCGCGGGTCTGGGTTGGCTCCGTACCAGCCGGTGGCCGTGGTGCTGCCCCTCATGCCGTCCTGGTACGACGGCAGGTCGCCCATGTTGCCCAGGTTGCCGTTACAGTAGCCCCCCATGGCCGTGTGTGACAGCTGAGAAACACCTGCCGCAGTCATGTGGTAAGCCGCAGACACAGTCCCATTATGGCCCATGTGGTGCTGCTGCATCGCCGCCTGAGAGACCTGCGGCTGCCGGTACGAAGTGAGAGGTGCCCCCAAGTTGTTATTCTCCATACTTACTTTCTTAAAGCTCTCCTCAAGGGGACTCAAGATATCGGAAACAGAAAAAGGAGTCGTATGCTTAGGGCTCATCGACATTGTTCTGGGGCTGGAGAGGGAGAAATTAGAAGGCAAGGCAATCTCTCCTTCTCTCTTTTTTTTTTTTTTTTTTTTGGCCAAAGCCCCTCTGGTTCCTGTTGTCTCAACGTCGATCCTGGTAGATGAACACGTAGGAGAGCGCCTCAAGTCCGCCTTAATTGGATTGAGTGGGAGCTCGGTGCTGGCTTTGGTTTGTTTTAGCTGGGTGCCAGGTTTAAGGCTACCATCAGAGGCGGGGCATCGGCAACAATACACAACAGCTCGAGCCTCTTCTCGCCGAGCGTGATTTCATTTACAAGACATGTGCTCCCCTCCCACTAACAATAACATAAGCGCTGTACATGATCATAAATGTTCGTCCCGGCGGCTGCACGCGCTGTCCGGGCTCGCCACAGCTGCTGCGTTTGGAGTTTGTGACTTGTTGCTGATAAACACAGCGCTGCACCTTGGGACTGCACTGACCACAATACACTTTATTAACTGTAGTGATGTTTACGAGGGCCTCTTGATGAAAGGAGGCCTATATGGACTTGAGAGTTGGATAACCACTCCTCAGTTGAACTACTGACTTTTAATGGCCATGAGAGGCCTCCAGTGATTGCAGGATTGTTTGTATTATGCCTTATCGTACTCAGACATGCAAAAGTGCACTTGCGGGGAGGGAAATTGACTGATACTGATAAGTAAATAAATACACATCCGTGTGTTAAGTGGCTGCGTAAATGATTAACCCCCCTCGTTTGTTTTCTTTTCATATCATTGGACGCAAAACAGCGTGTTACCTACATTCAGATGCACACACTCGTCTGAAAGACCAAGTAAAAAAGGTTAAAAAACAACAACAACAACAACAACAACAAAATAGAGTCTGGAGGAGGAGGAGAGGCTCTCATGTGAAGTTAACGGCGATCAAGTACTCTCCTGCAGGCAGCACAACGCCAGGTAGCCCTCGGTAGCATCTTGCCTTAATGCTCAAGGAACCATAACAGTTTAACTCAATCATATCTCTATTTTTACACAGAAAGTATAAGAAAATATGTTGGCTTCTTTAAGCCAGCTTTGAGGTCAAGAATGTATTCTGTGCGCCTTTCAGAGCCAAAGTGCGCTCTTACGCAAAGCTTTAAGGTGACTTTTTGTGCCATTTTTTACCCAAATACAGATTTAAAAGTTTTTTAAACCAACAAATATGAAATTACTGGATTAACACAGTTTGTGCATTATTATTATTATTATTATTATTATTATTATTATTATTATATTATCATCATCATCATTATTATATTTGTATTGAATGCTATTACCAGCAAGTCTGATACTTTTTATGTGCATACGCTTATTTTAATGAGCATCTCAGTTCACACGTTTGTCAATATTTTAAATGTAAACCAATAGTCATTATTCGATTTTATCCGTTCCACTGATTTTTAGACACAAAATAGGCCATTATTAGAACATAAGCAGTTAAGAATTAAAATTGATACAATAACTTCTAACTAACACAAGCACTGGATGTCAGGACCTACCGGAGCTGAACCTGTGGCTACTGTATTATAAAAAAAAAAAAAAAAAAAAAAAAAATTCTAATAGAGCAATTCTTATTTTGAATAGATTTCGAGGTGGTAAAGGTCTTGCCGGGAGGGTTAACGTCAGTCTGGCAGCAGAAGGAGCCGACGTCTCCTTCCACAGGAATTAAAGGAACACAGCGTCTTCTGGTGGCAGACACAATCAGGTGTAATAGTAACATCAGTTTTATTCCATCGTGACTCTGAACCTGTGCTCCTTGTTTCATTTCTAAAATATTCTATATACCTATGACATTTCTAATCCACTTTGACTGTTTTTGTTTTTTACTCAAATGAATGCTGATGCACCCTCAGCGACTCTAGGTGTCGAGCTGCAGCCTCTGCAGCCGCCTCTGCCATGCAGATCACTGACAGTTGGTCACGCGGATCACCAGCCACAGCTCTGTATTTTCCAGGCTTCTGGCTGCATATTTCACGGCTGCCTGCCTCTTAGGAGCACTGCTCCACTTTAAGGAACCGTGCAGTACGTATACAAATCACAACAATCCAAATCCTCTCATTGCCTTACAATTATCTTTAACGAAGCAATATTATCATATAGGCTTGTCCAAGGCTAAACATTACAGTTGAAATAAATTGTTTAGATGATATCAGAAATGCAGGCGCATAATTCGCAGGCCACAT
This sequence comes from Etheostoma spectabile, assembly GCF_008692095.1. Taxonomy (NCBI): domain Eukaryota; kingdom Metazoa; phylum Chordata; class Actinopteri; order Perciformes; family Percidae; genus Etheostoma; species Etheostoma spectabile. Next base: position 2,382,271 of record NC_045752.1, read on the forward strand.
CGCAGCAATTAAAATTACAGCATGTTTCTGTATCTAAGGTAAATCTTGCTTATGCTCATGCCTTAATTACGACATTTCACAAGACATTCTTAATCATCTAAATCAGTACCTTTCCCTGTTCTGGCGCACGGCTATTATGGGCAATTAGCGATAATTAGTCCAAATGTTCCGGCTAATTCCTCAGAATAATGAGGACACTTTGAAGTGGCGGGTTTGAGGCTATCGAGTCTTTGTTACCGAGGCTTCACGTTGTTGCTTCTGAACTGATTGGCGCGTGAACAACTTCAGACGGGGGGCAAATAAGTTTGTGCGGTGAACACTAAAAAGGAAGGCACCTACTGTTATAAATAATAACAGTTTCATATTAAAAGGAACACAATTCAAATATGTATGTCCACGTGAAAATACCAAAGGCATAGCAAGTAAGAAAACATTAAATGCACCACGATAGGAGAATAAATCTATCCATCAAGTGCAATAAATGTCACTTTATGATAAAGGAAATATATCCGCACACGTATCTCCTTTGCACATGTCTCTAAGGGTAGGCTATTTAGGGTTGAACAATACATTTTAGGTCTAATTATGTTACATTTGGGCTGTTTTGCATTCCGAACCCATATGGAAATTTTAGGTCTATTTTAAAATAAATTGTTATGATAAATAGTATCAATGGTGTTTAGCCACAATACCAAGTCTGCGTGGTATCCTGCATCCTAAAACAGACCATAATTACCTCATTTTAACGGATTAATAATAACGCCCGCCTCTTTCTCGGACAGTAGGCTCCACTGAGGATTTCCCCCCCCCCCCCTTCCAAAACTTGTCTGACTTTTTCCTGTTTTCTCACGTGACAGCCCTTCTTCTCCCAGGAAATGAGTTGCAGAAGAACATAGACGCTGAGAAGGAAGTGGCAAAAGAAAGAAAGAAGAAAAGCCTCCCCATGGCATATGAGCCTTGTTTCTTTCCCTGAGGAGTGGACTACATGGTGGGGGGTTTCATGGTGGAGCCCGGCCCCTAGTGGACCAGCAGCTGCCTTCATCCAGAGAACTAAAAAAAGCCCCCGTTTGGTCTTGGTTCCTGCAGGAAGTGAGAAGCAATACGATGTGTTAGTGCGCCATCTAGGGGAGAGTTGGATCATAAACGACGTTGTTTCTTCTTCTTTTTGAACACAAAACAAGTATACAGTCAAAAATTTAAATAATAAAAAGAAAGAAAAACAACTCAATTTACATTTAAAAAGTACAGATAGTGTATGTGTTCTTATTACTGCAACTGGATATAGTAGAAATGCAGTGTTTTACGTGAATGGACAGCTCTATGAAGTCAGGTGTTTTATTTTGGAATTTGGATTTATGGATGTAACATTTTGTCAAAATTAACATCAAGTTGATTAAATATAATGAAAAAAAAATAAAAAATACATTTCCCCAGCAAAATGTGAATTTAGGATAAATAATATCAGCTAAGTAGATAGTTTACTCCAAAGTAATTTAAAATGAGGGCATAACCAAAATAAATGCACAAGAGTGTCTCGTTGATTGACACAAAATGTACATTTTTCCTTAATGTCTTTTTCGAGCTTCTGTAAATAGTGGTTGGTTGGGTAAAACCTATGAAGCATTTTAAAAGAAATCTCTTTGACTTTATTAGTCAGAACCTTTGCCCAATAAACTGTGTATCTCCAACAAAACCGGACCAGTGTGATAAAGAGGAATGTGTAATAATGAGGTCATATTAAGTTATTTTGTTTATGATCTTACAGTGTGGAGAGAAGCAACTTCTACCAACATCAGAATCAAGTACAGTACCTAAAACAGGGAGGCTACCATCAGTCCCAAAACCTCTGAAATGGGCAAAGACACCTGTGGGGATAGCATGTTGGATCATGACATAACATGAAGACATGAGACAAGAAAAGATGTCAGCGTCACTAACAGCTCAACAAAAAACTACCACCTATTAAAGAAAGTTTTTACATATTTCTGTACTATAGGCTATATAACTTCATTTCACCTTGTACCATATATTGTTTCCCATACTATATTATATTGTATTATACTGTATGTTACTATGCAATACTGTTTTATGTTTCAATTTTATTTTATTTTATTTATAGTATCAATTCATAACAAGAGTTCGAGACACTTTACAGATAGAGTAGGTCTAGACCACACTCCAGAATTTACAAGGACCCAACAGTTCTAGCAACAGTGTGGGAGTGACGAGGAAAAACTTCCTTTTAGGCAGAAACCTGGGACAGACCCAGGCTCTTGGTAGGCGGTGTCTGACAACCGGTTGGGGTTAGAATGAGAGTGGCAATAACAGTCACAAAAAAAAAAACATATATTTTATTAATATATCTGTACAGACATGAAAATCTAAGTTAATCATAGCATACATTAGTGTGGTGTATGCTGTTATAGCTATCACATACAGCCAGTGTCACTTTTGCCTTGTGATTCTATTCTTATCTTACATACCTCTTACCTGTGCTGTTTTTTATTTCCCTACTGGAGATCAAGAAAGGTTTTACTTATTTTGTGGCCAACGTGTTAAATTTCTTTATGTGCAGACTATATGTGTTTTGGTACCATTAAAGCCATCAATTAGATTTTCTTAACTAGCTATACCTTTGGTTTGCCGTTGAAAAACAAACTCCCAAAGATCTTAACTTTTTAAAGATTTGTTCAGATAAATGTAAATGTTGGGAAATGGCTCTCTATCAACACATTTTCCTGTAAATATACCTTATTAATTCCCTGGACATCACTGATATACTCTGCATAGCATGAAATCAAAATTCAAAAGAGAAATACCAGAAAAAAAGGGAAACATGAGTAATCTTAAGGGACTTGATTTTGTCAAAATCTGCTAACATTTGCTTTACAGGTTAGAGGCCTATACATTTGTTCATCTTCATACAAAAGTGATCACATCTTAACCAAGTCATTGCCAGTCGCACCATACAGGACAGCGATGCATCGTTAACTATAACAGGCAACAGTCCAATCAAAACCTCCACATGTATGAAGTCATGTCCTCTCTTCACCTGGAGCACATCACTCAGAGGCTCTAAATCCAACTTAGGTCTCACTTCAAAATAGCGTAGAGCTCACTCAGACAGGCTTATGAAATGCTAATTCAGTAGTCAGTGTTGTCCATCATATAACCAACAAACTTAAAAGCTACAGTAGTAATATCAAATCATTCAAAGCTAAACAAAAAAACATATTTTTTTTTAAAGTTACACATAATTTTAACTAAATAGTTGTCTGTTTCCAAGAGCTGCAGGACAAGATGTTAAGCAGGACTGATTACCAGGTTTGGACTAAATAATATTTTATGAACTTTGTACTGCACGTTTTTAGACAATCCTAATGAACACACTACAACAAACAAATATTCCAAATGATATTTTGGAGTGTTTATAATGCATATCCTACAGCAAAAAGCTTGCCGATAGCGACCTTTGCTAAAATTTGAAAAATAGAATCAGTCTCTCTAACTCAGAGGGCCATTAGGACCTAATACACATGAAATGTGATTTGCAGCAACGTAACAAAACTCCTCCTGTGGCCTAGTTTATGTGGACCTTATAACTGTCCTGAAAGGGGCCCCCTGGGCAGGCCAGTGAGTAAAACTATAGGATGGGCAGGCTAATACAAGGCCATCCTTTTCAGACAATTCCTCTGACCAACTTAAAAAACCAATGGCAACCTCTAAAAGCCTGTCTTTGTCACCCTTAAACCCCAAGATGCTCTAAAACACCATTGTGCAGTTAAACCTCATAAATTTGTCGCAGGGACTGATTAAACATCACGGGAATTGAAACACTAAAGATTTTGTCTCAGTCCTTTTTGGGTGAGGGACAAAGGTCCATTCACGGGGAGACACGCAGACAAAAAGAGTGTTTAAGGGGAGATGCAGCGAGCTGAGGGTTTCGGCCAGTCCCCTCCATATGTGATACAAGGTGGCCCCAGCGAGGGGGACAAAGGACCAGGTGACAGGGACGATGGGCTGCAGGGTCACAGGACGAGCAAACAACATTATAAGGGGCGTGAAAGCAGAAGACCCCCCTCATCACTGATGAAATACTGACATGATTTTAAACACTGAGGCATATTTTTCATGGGGGGGGGGGGGACATTTAAATGAGAGCAAAGGTGAATAATCATAACTTTTAACTTTGAGAAAACGACCAACGGACAGCTATTCTCTGAATCTGTGCTCACTGGAGGTAACTTCACTGTTGGGGATGTTCAACGGCACAAATGACTGTCGATGAAACATCAGTACTGTGTTTGGTACTAAGCAGCCAAAAAAAACATCAACAAAAGTGTTAATTTTCCTGCTTATGTCTGGCTATAAAAAAGCATCTTGATACTCTGAAGTGCTGCTGCAATCCGTTCAGTTATCTATATTTAGATTTATTGCTTGAAGGAAGTTGATGTGCCCTTTATTCAGAGCCTGTTGCACCCTTAAAAATCATAACATACAGTACACAAACCAAGAGCTTCACACAAAGCCTGAGTGTCTATCCCACTCGCCTCAAAATAACAAAAGTGAAAAAGCGAAAAGCAGCCCAGATGACAACAGGGTGCTGCAGTGAAAGAGGCTGTAATGTTTACTGGGCATTCTTATGCTTAACCAAATCCAGGCCTTTTTAGAAGAGATGTTTGCTCAGCTTTTGGGTGCATAATCACTATTAACATTATAAAAGCCTCCAGGCCCCAGTCACGACCTGCTACATATTTTACATTCTACAAATTAAATATGTTTTAGACTACATATTATCATTTTTAAAAGCATTAAAAAGACTATAGAGACTAATTGAATACATTTGGGAAAAAGTTAAAAAAAGTCTTTTCCACAACATGGAAAACTAAACAAAAAAAACTAAGCTTCTTTTTTTTTTTTTAGAAATGGATACAAATTAATTATAAGTATGCAAATTAAATTGGGAAAAGAAAGCACAATACACAGGGAAATGTATCATACAAAATATGAGAAACTTTTTTTTTATTAATAACTTCGTTCACAAAAATAAAACAGTTTAAACAGTTAAAAGCTTTAAAGAAAGTCTCCTTAAAGACAACAAAAAACATGAGCTTTTCCTTCAAACATCCAGGCTAATAGAGGCTTCTCTTCTATCACCGCCTAAAGAAAACAAAAGTTATACATACAAATATTATGTTTCAACAGCTTCACATGCAAATACACGATCTTGGCGGATAATTAACCATCTACAGGCTACACCATTAAGCCCATGTGTGAGACCATATTATCAGCATTTAAAAAAAAGAAACATCAAAATAAAAAATGTGCAAAATATCCTTCGTTCTATAATGAAAATCTAAATGTTTAAGTTGCTCGAAATTTTGCAAAACATTTAGAAAACATTTGATGCTATTCTAAATGAGTTTGTGCATTAAAATGAGGCCTTCACTTGAAAGAACTAAAGTGGACCGAGTCGCTCCAGAAGTCTCTCCAGGCGAATCTGGAGGCCGCTGCGGTGGGAAAGTGCTGGTGGTACCGTGGAGGAAGAGCGACCGGGGACGGGTGCTGTAGAGATGGGTAGGCTAAGTGAAAAGGTAGAGCTTGAGAAGGAGCTAAACAGCCAGCTTTCTCCGTGTCAAGTAAGCAGGTGTGAAAAGGTTTCCCATCCCGGACCAGGATCGGAACAACGACCCGGCGCAGCAACGGGGGTTGCGGTATCTCCATGTCCTGCAGCACTCCATCTGCCCGGCCTCTCTTCATCTTGTAGCGGTGGTTCTGGAACCAGATCTTCACCTGGGTCGGGGTCAGGGTGAGGAGCCGGGCCAGCTGCTCCCTCTCCGGGCCGGACAGATAGCGCTGCTGACGGAAGCGCCTCTCCAGCTCCAGGGTCTGGGCCTTGGAGAACAGAACCCGGCGCTTCTTGCTCTTCTTGCTCCTGTCGGGCTCCGAGTCCAGGGACGAGTCATCCGGCTTTGTGGAGTCCGGTGAGGCCTCGAGACTACCTTCGTCAGAAGCTGGAGAAAGAAATTAGGCAAATTAATCAAAATTCATATAGAAATAATGCGATATTACACATTTATTTAGCCTCCCATTTTCTCAGGACGTCATCCATCTTTTCTATATCTCTATCTCTCTATCCACAGCATAGGCTAACAATTGACTACTTCATGAGGAGGGACTTTTCTAATAGGCTATCCATCTAATTATGTAAGGTTCCTTATGAATTAAAAAAAAAATCAAGAAGCTGTTCATATAATATTCATACAGGCCTTTTCTAGATTAGGCTGGATGAGTGATATGCATGCACTCACATAAGCAAGGACTCCGGTCGCAGTCCATCCAGGAGCTGTACGGCGAGCAGGAGGAGTAAAGCGGGGAGGACCGCGGCGCTGCCTCCGCATCCCGTTCAGGCAAATCCAGGATGCTCCTGACGGAAAAACTGAACTTGGTCGGGGTAGCCATCGCGTCCTTTCGTGCAATCCGGGGTTTGTTGTGCGTAAAAAGTAAGTTTATCCAAGGAGAGAGAGAGAGAAAAACGCAGCGGATCCTGTCCACTTTACGCACTGTCCAAACACCAACTCGGAAACCAATGTGTGCTGGGCTCAGTGTTTACACAAACAGCACTCCATAAGCTGCAAACACAAGGCTGCTGCGCTTATAAAGCCTCCTCCTACCGCTGAGTACCTGAATGGCTTGAGTGCTGTCACCCAATGATGGTAGGTGCGGAGTAAGAAAAAACTTCAACAATGAGCAAAGGAAACACTCGTCATCATTACAGATTCGTCCCGTATCGTCAAACTGGGAAACAGATAATGGTAATTGTTGGAGCTGAATCACGTCTTGGGTGGCAACTGACAACATAGCCCGTCCCATCATCAAACCCCCCCTCCTCCCCCTATGCTCTCGCCCAAACAACGTGTCCAACATTTACATACAAAGTGAGCAATTAGCGTGATGCCTGCAAGTTGGTTTTACTAATACGGCCATTAGAGGCGGATTCATTACAGGCGTAAGAAGTTTTGACGTTTATGGATGGTGGAGGAAATGTCCTATTCCTACATATTTACGGAAGGCTCAATCGGAAATTGTTTCTTTTTGAGTGTTCTGGATAATTTGAGATGATATATGTAATATATGCCATACAAAATAAAATGTAAAAAAAACTATATTTTATCATTTAATAAATAGTTTCTAACACTATACTGTTGTTATAAGCAAAGAAAAGTGCTTAGTAATGTATTTGTCAACATATTAGAGTACAACACAGTTGTGACGATACAGAATATTTCTTAATGGGGATTGCACTTTTGTTTTTTTAATGTTAGAACCACGTTAAATGTGTAAATACATTTAACGTGCTTGTGTTAAATAAGGATGATGAAGTAAAATCCATTGTGCAACACGACTCCAAACATGCTTGGTTCAGACTTTGACAAATTTAAGCAGCGACTGACTTGATTTTATTAATGTGTTCAAGATAAAGGATTGGCGTTAAGCGTAGTGAATTACGCGTAACGCGCAAAAGTTAGAGGGAACCCTATGACTTCTAATGCATTGCTTTTCTTGATATTTATCTTTACTTCTATGTGAAAACGTTTAAAATCCTAATGTCCCCGTATGAAAGTGGTCCGATCATTCTCTAACCAATGTGACGCCTACAGGTCGATATCTTGGCTCTTTTTGTCGCTCCACACATATAAAACGCATTAAATGCAAAGCGTGAATCCAGCCTTATGTGCCCCCCCCCCGGTATTTGATATTGATATCGGCCCTCATCCACTTCAGCGAGGTGCGTAAGGCCGGGGAGGGGAGGAGAGTGCTGATGGTGGACATGCCTCCCCAGTCGTCCTGGGTGGTCGGACGAGAGGGAACACAAATACATGCCAACCAGAGGAGGGGAACAAAAGGGGAAAATGTAGCCCCGCGTCCGAGACCCGTTGGAAGCATTTGTTCCAGTCAAGATTTTGCATTTGTTCAGTCCCGCAATAATGCCTGATTGACGCCCGGGGACAATGTCCTTTAACTTTGCAGGATAAATCCGAGCTTGTTCCGTGTTGTCATGGTTTTGAATGGAACTGAATAGGATCTGGGTTACTATCTACTGCTCTGCGTCTACTGCCGCCAAGTCTATAGTCCGAAGCAATATTACATGTGTGATTCAGGTCGTATTAAATTCATGTTAGATTTTCAGATTTTCACAAAGTCGGTGACCTGTAATATCGGCCCAAAATGCTCCGAAATCCACATCTATCTCCCGCTTTTACGCACGTCACGCACAAGCGTTTCCTTGCAAAAAAACAACAACACTATTAAGCAACTTTTAAGATGAAATTTGATGACACCAACAAAGTGAGGGGCTGACTTCCCATTCAGATATCGTGTGTACACTGCAGCCTCCCAGCGGTTGACAAACACCAGCGGATTACAGTACCGCAGGTTTGCTGGAGTGGCTAGTTTACAGAGGGCACTCGATTGGAGAGCAAAAACACGCAAAGGCAAAGAAAAGTCATGTCCAAAGAGCGCGAATTTCTCTGTCCACAATGACCCAGCAGCCACTTAATCTATTTAACACCCGCAAGGCTTCAGCCAGAGAGGGTCCTCTGCAGCTCCCAAGAGCTCTCCATGGCCAAATATTTACTCTGTTGTTCAGCTCTCCATTCCCAATCCCTTTCTCAGCCAAATGGAGATTTTTCTAACATGGTTCTGGATTAAGCAGCTGAACTGACAGTTTTAACATTTCAGACCTCAATGAATATTTTACAGACTGATCAACCACAAGCCTGTGATCACATAAAGTGATTTGTTCCGGTGCTAAAATTATACATGCATATATATATATATATATATAACATATATATAACATTTTACTTATTGAAGTCTCCTTCACTCCAAGAGGTTTGGTTTTGCTTATTGTTACTTTAGTTGGATGTATGACTTTCATTGAGCTGAATGATGTAGGCTCATGTAAGTGTATGTGATTTTGTGACATCATTAGTTTGGAAGCTAATCCTGCTCCATTAAGTATTTTACACAAGTGTGATGATGAGGAAACCATCAGTGCACACTCACTAAGAATGTTTTTTTCTGTGAAGTAGGAGAGATTGTATCTAGAAGTTCAACTTTTGAACTGAAATATATCTGCCTATTCATAATTTGAGATATTTCTTTTCAACGAGGGAGAAAGGGTTAAGATACGTTTAAGAATTTTGAGAATGTGATTGAATTTATGTAAAAAAAAAAAAAAAAAAAAAAAAAAACATCAGGCAATTTATGAACAGTTGTGTCCATACAGTAACTTAACATCTGTCAGCTAAGCAGTGTCTATTAGATGTGCACTGGAAATAATTAAAAATGAACACATTTGCTGCGTTTGCTTCTAAAATTTGGAACTTTTACTTCATCATTCAATTCATATAGTGTATATATAAAAAAAAAAAAAAAATCAAGGCCCACTTATATCCACTTGGTGAGTCTAACCTTTTTTTTGCACTTTAATAATGTTATTACATTGTTTTGTTTTTACCAGTGCTGGAAGACACCATAAAAAACAATTACACATGAATACCATCATATAACAGGATTATAATCAAACATGAAACATGGTGGTTCCAGGACAGAGTTGTATTATTTGAACAAACAAGTCGTTTTAAAAGTTAAAAAGCTGTAAAGTCAAGGTGGCAGCATCGCTGTAGCAGAACCAGATATATTTTTTTATTTTTTATTATAATCATTCTTCTACCTCACGTAACGCCTACATTGCCCACAATGCATTTTGACCACGGACAGTTCGTTCAGACATTCAGGTGTGCTGTGCTAGCAGTGGCTACGGTAGCCTCGAGCCATTAACCTTAAGCAGAGAAGAGCAGCGGGCTACAGAGGTCTGGTAAACTCACTTCCGTCTAACTTCACCCCCAGATATTAGTTCAGCATTAATCTTGCAGTCTTTAGCCCCAAATGATGATACATTGCCTCCAGTGACATCAGGTAAGGCCATCGGACTTTACACTGCTCCCTCTGGAGCCACAAAAGCCTTCATACACCTTTTTTCACATATGCAGCAGTACTACCAACACATGGAAACAGACTTTCATGTGTCAAAATCGTGTGTCACAATCACTAAGATTGGATTTTTCAGTGAAGTAGGAGAGATTGTTTCTAGAAGTTCAACTTTTGAACTTATAATATCTGCCTATTTATAACTGTAGATTTTATTTCAATTAGGGAGAAAGAGTAGACGTAAGTTTTTGAGAATGTGATTGAATTTATGTAAAAAAAAAAAAACAATCATGCAATTTATGAACTGTTGGGTCCATACAGTAGCTTAACGTCTGTCAGCTAACCAGCGTCTATGAGTCTATTAGATATAAAAATGTGAATATCTTTTTGTATTTGCCGTTGCTTAACTGTTTTTATTGTGAAGCCCAAGACTCAACTTGAGTTTTGAAAAGTGCTGTATAAATACATCCAATGTCACTGCTTATCTAAAACCCTGTCTTTTAACCACGATGTCCTCTACTTCACGTTTGTTGTCCAGGTCTTAACACTATGTGGTGGCTCAAATTGTGAGCTTGCAGTTTACAAGTCACCCAAACACAAAGCTAAAGCCCAGGATGTTTATCTGATCTCGGTCTGAATGATTATCCATCACCTAAACAGCCACAAAGAGCCCTCTGTTGCTCCTCAGTGTAGCATGATGCTCCAGCAGCTGCACCTGCCACTGGTGTCCTCTCCCTTCTCCCGGTCCTGTAAATACCATTAGCATTTTGGAGAGGGGCTACAGGGGGATAATTACTTGGCAGCCACATCACTCTCTCTGCAGTAAACTGGGGTCTTGTGAGGCTGCTTCATCATGTGGCAGCTGTGTGTGCGCTGTTCAGTGAAAGTGTGTCAAAGAAAAGTCAGGTTTGTTTGTACGGCGCTTTAAGACTCGAAACTCAGTGTGTACCGATGGGATTTTCATTAAAGGACATACAAAACAAGCGGAAAGTGGGCTAAATTTGGACATTATAGAAATAAAGTGTGTTTAAAAGGAAGAAGTGAGAGCAAAGGTACTTAAAAAATCATGTCACACACCCGTTGTAAGGGCTTGAAAGAGCATTCCACACTAGTGGGGAAGGCTATTTCACATCAGGTTAACATAAAGAACTCCCATTTTAAATGTCATAGTATAGAATTAAAGAGAGAAAAATCATGAAGAATAAAGGGATTTCTATTTCTGTGTATTCAACACAATGCATTAATAAAATTCTGCCTTGGTTAACAAATAGTAAAGTCAGCAATGATCAAGTCATTGCTCCAGTTAGACACAGTGTGATGAAAATATAACACTTCAGTTCATTGGGAATGTGAAAACAAACAAATGCAAAATAGTGAAATACTTCTTACTTTTGAGCAGAGTCTTTTCCACACCCACCATCACCAGCGATGACATGAGCCCCAATAAGTTGAAGATATCAGGCCGATGTGGCTGTCGTCATCGGAGCAAATATAAGTACAAGTATACACCATGTACCTCAGAAAATAATCTACCCTGTCTATTAATCATAACAACCAAGAGATAGAGTTCCAGACTGTCTTCAACCACCCCATACTGTATCTATACAGCGAACAAGAAGTTCCCTGTACTTACCACCATCTACTTTCTATAATGTCAACATGAGGATTTAAAGTGAAGAAATACAAGTATAACTTACATGCATCAAGATCTGCAGCTCATGAAACTCAGATGATGGTCAGCGTAAAATTTCTACAGCAAAAGTGGCATTACTCATCAGTTAATACTCTTTTTAAAGAATCAACATAGGCAAAAAGACATAATAATACAATAATAATCTTTTTCAAACATTTGATCAATAGGAAAATCAGATTTCTATAATTAAATGAGAAAGCATAAATGGGACGTAAAGGAACTGACACGGTTACTCATCACACCCTCTAGTTGTTTGGAGACAATTGCAACTCCCATGCAAAATAATGTCCATTCTCTACCTGTTTCAGTCCTGCTCCAAACTGAGATACACTGTTAAAAACAGAGGACGCAGGCATCAGTCAGGGACTGTGATCATGGCACTGACAAGCTCTGCACGAATCGGACTAATTACTGAAACAAGTAATAATAAACAACGTTTTGTCTCTTATGTCCTGAACACAAAATGTGGAACTTAGGAGTACACCGGCTGCTTTATCGTACTGGTCTTCATATGTTAAAGACATTTGTTGGGAAAAGGTTTGGCTATTGCCGTAACCAACCAAGTTAAGGAGATATCCTTCAAAATGCTCCACGGATTCTACCCAACTAACCATTATCTGCAGAAAATGAAAAAAGACATTAATATCAGCTGTACTTTTTGTGGAGAACTAAATGAAACACTGGTACATTTATTTTGGTCTTGCCAACATACCAAGAAACTATGGATCGGATTATCACATTTTATTGCTGTTCATATTTACCCTCAATTGACATTACATTGGGAAAATGTACTTTTTGGATTCACTCAACATGATAGAAAGCTTTATTTAGAGTATTACACGATAAATCTAATTATTATTTTAACCAAATTTTATTTACATAAATCAAAGTTTTTGAAAAAAGAAGCCAAGCTTTTTTGAGCTGGCTCTAATTAAACAATACGTTGTTTCCATTTCTACCTACAAACAAAAAAGCTGTTCCATGCTTTGTTCTTTCTTTTGTAAGCCTGGCTTGTTTTAGTTCTTTCTGTAGTAAAGCCCTGGTCTTGTAGTAAGCGCTTTTATGTCTAAATCTGCCTAAAGCGCTTTTCATCTAAAATGATTTCACCATCACAAAACATTCATAAACTCGACGAAGGAACGATACAAGGTTAACTCTGGCCTCACAGACAACTTGCACCGACTTCACACTCCAGGCAGCACGTGGGACAACTCGGGTGTGGGTTTGCCCCAAGGGAACTTCGACATGACTGCAGCGGGATCGACCTCAACCTTCCGATGCAGCAACCCCTACGCTGAGCAAGCCGTCCCTACATGACCACAGAAGATGTTGTTTCAAGTATGTCATACGCTTCAATAAATTTGAATTTAAAAAAAACGTAAACAATACAAGGGAACTTTGAGACCGAGGACAGACATTGAGATCTACAGGTCACATGACAAGTTAACGGGATCCATTTTGTGTGGTTCCCTCTACGGTCAGCGTTAAAGAGCAGATCTGTGTTTTCCTTCATTTCCTTCTACCAGCAACACTAGGGTGGCTTTCTAGAAATATCACATCCTTGCAAAGATGAAGGAATTCAGAAAGCTGTTTGATACTGATGTATTCAAGTGTACTGTTGGACACATTCTACAGCAGACCTTTTAGTGAGGAGTTCTACAGGGTTAAATCTGAAGGATTCAACACGGGATCCTTTTTTTGGTACTGCATGATACTTCAAGGTCTTTCATAACTGGTAGTAGATTTTAAGATGTTGTTGTCTACATTTGATTTTCTTTTCTGATAAACTGAAGGATGAGGATGTGCTAAGAAAAATCCTACTTCTTAAGATAAAGAAACTATTTAAAACTAGAGATCAGCTGGAAACTGCACAGTCTCAAAGCAGATTTTTGGGAAATTCTACAACCAACAACATCACTTATTTTAATGTACGTTTATTTATGTATTGTTAAATACTGCAGCGAATCACACACCGATGTGATTTTTTGGATGAACTGCCAGTGAAATAACAATCCACACATCACTTTTATTACTGCCACTTGGTCAGTTTAAGATTTTAAGATGCGTTGTTAAGTGTTATGTATGTTGTCTTATATGCCAGTGTCAAAAAATGTTGTATGCAAATCTAACGCATTGTAAAGTAATCTGAATCCCAATGTTGAAAACAGGGCTGTTTGTCAGAGGACAACGAGGCTATGAACACATGATGATCTTATATAACATGATGCACTGCTGTAGATTAAACTACCCAACAGCATATTAACCCTCATGTGGTCCTCGGGTCAAGTTGACCCGTTTTCCTAAATACCATGATTGATTCCACACAATGCTCTTTGGCAAGTTCAAATCTCTACTTTCATTAATTTTGGGCTGTCTTATTCAATTTTATAGCATTTGGAAAAGAAAAAAAACATTGACGTGGTTTTGAAAAAGTATTGAGTAAAAGTTGAAATATTCCAATCTGTGATTATCCATCAACATCCATTCCTTTAATTTAGTCCAAATAATTCCTAATTTCTGCTTTTCTAACTCAAACATTAGGTATAATTTCCTTTAAATGAGGTTTGTTGACCATAAAGTCCAAAAATAACTGTAAAGTTAATAAGTGTTACATAGTGTTGAAAACATCAAAAAAAGTGACAAACGTTTAAAAAAGTGTCAAAAAAGTGTTGAAAAAAGGGACAAAAACATCGTCAACAAAAGTTTTGATTTTCAATTTTGACGAGAAGATAACACAAGGGTTAAGGAGTTAAATGCAACATACACTTATTGACCCAGAAACATCAAATGTCCACCAGATGGCGCCACGGTATTTTGGAATAAACATGCTGTCTGGTTCCCAGTCTCTACCCTCTGCAGACAGTCTGACCAACAAGGACGCATAGAGAGAGATTTCAGAAAAAGAAAGAAGTTGCTTTAACATTTCTGCTCTTTTGTCTCCCAGGAGACACCTGGAAATCTGAGTTCAGGAGCACCTGCTGCTCAACCAGTATGCTACTGGATGTTCCCTCTTATTGAAACCAACTCACCCCACTGTACCTGACTCTCTGGCTCCATCAGCAGCTTCGGATTCCACTAACATCTTTACATTTGGCGTTAAAACGCCTCAGCCCTACCGCCATAGATCCATGCTGGGGGTGTCAGCGGTTTGAGGAGGCCTCAGTGCTGCTTCAATCCTGTCATCTGTTCTCTTCTTCATTAAGCAGAAGGAGTTCCATCACACTCGTAACTGAACTGAGGGTAAAAAAGAAGAAAAAAAATGGACGAAAAGTTATTCAAATTGCTATCATTTCTAACTCGTATGGGTTTATTTTCCTTGCAGGCTCCATGCCGGCTAATTAAATAACCAAAATATATCAGAGGAGTTGTACTTTCACACAATTCTCACTGACATTATACAACTGACTCTCTGTTTGTTTAGGAGGATATTGAACACTCAGCTCACTCAGTAATCGAATAACATTGGGTTAAAACCTGACGCTCGTGTGCCCAAAACTGACTAATTGCTGGAATGTTTTGGCGCGTATGCGGGGATCTTAATGGATGAGGAAATTTAATATAAATCCAATCTAGGTATGACGCAACGGTTCCTCGAGTTTAGCGCAGAGCGCGGCGGTGTGGCCTGTATCAACACCCCATTTGCACTTTTCTGCACAAAGGAAAACGCCGCGTAAAAACGCACTAAAGGTACAGCTCTCCATTTTTTCCCCCCTCCAGTGTCCTTGGTTCGGGACAAAGACCGCTCCAAATTAGGGCAGAATGAAATATCTAATACTAATGGATGCCAGGTGCCAGACGAACAGATGTCAAAGTGATGTATGCTTAAAAGTGTCGTAAATATTGTTTCTTTTTGTCCCTTTCTGCCCGAACCCGGGTCTGGCCTCTGAAACACGACTACATACGTCGTTAACCCGCGTTCGTCCTCATTAAGGCCGCACTAAAGTTACCGGGAGAAGTGCTAACCTGCAGAAAGACTTTAATGGTGTCACCGCCGTATGGGCTGCAAAGGTTAGAGTCATCAGTGAGGGTCATTTTTAAAAGGCGTGAGAGTGATGGCATTTCCATCAAAAAACAGCGGCCTCCGCACATTAAAGCTCCATAATAGTCTTATCTTATTTGTATCAAACAGCTGGAGGCGACACCACTTCTCTCTGCGCCCTAATACCCCGGATTAGAGGTGCTCTTGTGTGACAAACTGCTGGGCCTTGAAAGCCAAACCCACGCACGCCAGCGCGCGTGTCTTATTGCAGTTGTCAGTCAGTTTGAGGACAGTTAGTATGAGATGACAGACGTCCAACCCCTCTGTGAAACAAGAAATCACTGCGCGTCCCCATAATAACCTATTAGTGGTGACTTGGATTTCCCGCAGGACCAAACTGGGAACATAAAACCTGGAACCCTTTTTATTTTTTTATTTTTTTGCACCGCTCTGCAGCTTTTCTCCACGGAGAATCCGAGCAGCACTGCGGCTCTGCACCACTGATAAGACACTCTGTCCTGCACTATTTTTTGTTGTTGTTAAACTTATTTATTTATTTATTTTGGACCAAAAGGAAGAATCAGTTGGCGGATTACAGTCAAAGTGTCTCAGTCCATTTCCGGGTGTTGAGAGTTTTAAACGCTAGGCCCACTGATACAGAGTCGCGCGTGATGTCAGGTCCGTTTAACGCGGATGGATCCGATCGTGACAAAAACAAATCACTGCATGGAAAATAGTCTGCACCGCTGGGACAACGACGACAACAATAATAACAATAATAATAATAATAATGTATAATATGGGGATGTGACTCACACCCTAATTAAATATAGATTATCAAAATGACAACACATATTATTGATATTGTTTTTCCATTTTCCAGGTGACTTGTTTTATGTCTCTAAATGTTTTCCATAAAGTTAAGCTGGGAAACACTTTTTTTTTTTTTTTGAAAGTCCAATATCACGACGAAATAGCCAATTGAGGCTTTATTTTTAGTTATTTTTATTTTTAAATTGTATGATCTCGTTTTCCAACCCGAACCCCCGGCCAGTGGTGGGATGTAACAAAGTGTATTATTTGATAGCACTAGTTACTTTGCAGAGTTAGATTAATACAAAATACATTAAAAAAAAAAATACATGATGATAAATCATTATAGATGAAGCTATCTAGCAGTAGAATATACAACTTAATTCAAATTTGCTCCACATTTACCAGCTGCAACATTACAATGAGTAAGACACAATGCATCAATAATTATAATCCAGAAATATGATTCGTGATATTTTAACTTTTTGTACTTATTCTTTTTATGCGAATACTTTTGTACTTTTACTTTAGAGCTCGAATGCAGCACACTGTAGCATTGCTATTCGTACTTAAGTAAAAGATCAGAATATTTCCTCTCAGCCAAGCCTCTGAAAATGTGTTTTATTTATTATTGTTTTGAAAAGCATTAGGGATGTAAATTGATTTCTTGTTAAGTGTGTCAGTTCATTTCTTGGTCTCAGGTTTCAGCTCCCTGCAGAGCTGAAAGATGAAGATACAGTCTGACTAAGAAGCGATGTTTGGGGCTTCAGAAATATAAAAACATAACTAATGAAGGAATAATACATGTGACCTAGCTTCTAATTAATCGGATCGCAGGAGTATTAGGCTGCTTGGGGAAACATTGAGATGATTGATGGCTGAGGGAGGAAGCAGAATGTCCTCCCCATCACCATCATCATCATCATCATCATCATCATCATCCTTTACAGAGAAAATGTCAATTTGACAGGTGCTGAATATAAATGCACATGATAACAATACATCCCAAACGTATTCAGTCTGAAGTTTCGATTCTGACTCGATTCTTTTAAGCGTGGAATTATTTTTGGTTTCACAACCAGATAAGAAAGATGCACTGCAAAAAAAAAAAGAGGGTGTCTAAAAACAAGATAAAAGCACTAAATCTGAGGGAAAAGCTACTCAATCATCTTAAATCATCTGGAAGATCGTTTCACTTGAAAAGCTTGCTTGAGTTAACATAGCTTGAGTTAACATAGTGTAGAGTTGAACACTTAAAATAAAAAAATTCACTCTTAAAACTAGATAAATTATCCAACACTTCTAAATCTAAGTTGTTGTTTTTTTATCTTCGTAAGAACCAAATACTTTGCAGTGTGTAGACGTCGCGTTTTGTCGTATTTGAGTGTTAGATTAATTCCAAGGTGTGTAAATGATTTAATCTCACAGTTAGATGACAATATAGACCGATACGTCGATTATGAGACACGATTTGGTTCATATTTATTTGGACGATGTAAGATATAGGATTAGACATTCTTGAGAGAGAAAAACTATTTTTTGGAAGACACAAACGGTTGATTTACGTTTGATTTGAGGAAATGTGGATCCGCTGAAAATGTAGGTGCAGACATTTAGGTTCCTTTATACCATCTCGATCAGACGGAATCGAAATCATGCAACTCTTGTCTATTTCTTATCTCACTTGGTGTGAAAAAGTCCGAGCGTCAGAAAACACACAGGTATGTTTTCATCTCTCTCTCCATCTCTCTCTCTCTCTCTCTCTCTCTCTTTGTGGTGACAAAATGTTCCCTCAAGTCCTCACTTGTTGGAAAAATGTGGAAATGCAAAATAATGGTGGTTAAATGACTTTGTTCACACATGAAGAAGACAGTTGAGGTGGGAGCGGCACACTTTATAGCTCTACACTATGCAGATGTAAACAAGCTCAGCTGGATCAGGGCTTTTCCCTCCTCTTGTCACATCTGGAGCCGCTGTATGATTTATAATTGTGGAGTTTTTGGCATTGAAGCGAGAGCAGACCCCGTTTTCTGTAAAACGCCTGAACATGGTTCTTCGTTTTCTAAAAGTGTGACTGATCCTTGAGAGTGGACGCTATCGAGTTGATTTCAGGGAATACAGTGGGTGAACCATGACATCCAGTCACGGTAATTAAGACACATAAAAAAAAAAATCTAATATGTTTTACTGACTCTTTACATTTGAAAAATTAGCAGCTAGATAGATAGATAGATAGATAGATAGATAGATAGATAGATAGATAGATAGATAGATAGATAGATAGATAGATAGATAGATAGATTAGACAACCATAACACAACAAACACATATATACACATATATATCATAAGAATAAAAATATAAAATCACTCACAGAAATGCAGCGAGCATAAGGGAAGGTACTATGGTAGACAGTGTAGGGATAGAACAGTGCATAGATGACTATGAAATATTAACATAATACCCTAGACACTGACTGATTAAGAACAATATGTGACAGGGAATAAGTTCTGAGATGTTATGACCACAGCCCAGATTAAGTAGGAGGGCTAATACAGCCTATGAGACAGTTGTACAGCAGACAACGTGATGTAATGGTGGGGGGGCTGAGAGAGGTGCAGGCTCATGCTGAAAAGTCTATTTATTTGAGTTCCTTTGCATTTTATCCCGTCAGTGGGCATCTTCTCAATGTCTTTATTATCTGGGACTAACAGCACCTGAATGACAGGGAAAAAAGTGAGAAAAAAAAAGTAGCACATGAATCTCTTTGGCTTACACCTTCCATCATGTTGAGTCAATAAGGAGCTCCTCCGCCAGGGAAATCCATTAGGAGCAAGGCAAACACTTTGACAGGAAAGAAAGCTGTGATATAAACAGGTACACCATCAGCCTGTGTACTGCACGAGCCAGCTGGGACACGAGTTGTTTGCTCAAAAGAAGGTAAACAGAAGAGATTAAACACAATGTAATGGGTGATTCATTTGGAATAATTAGGCTTCTTCTGATATAAATCATTAGCCACATCTATTTTTTTTAGAATATATTCACAATGTTCATACTGTGTATATATATATATATATATATATATATATATATATAAACACTCTTTATTCTGTGTACATTGCTCTGCTCCGTTGCCTCAGTACTCGGTGCAATGACAATACAGTTTAATTTCATCTAAAATATCTCACATTTCCAAGAGTTTAAATTTGCAATTGGGTTACATTTTTCTGTAATGCTAGTTTGCAGGTTGAATAATTTGAGCGCGGTTGTAAAATGTAATGTTGTAATGTGAAAACGAGTTTTTGAAGAGACAAATAGGCTACACAGTAAACAAGTTGGTGAGGAAAACCTTATTTAAAAACGTGTATTGGAGGCTGCAGGCCCCTTTGAGCCAAAGTGTCAGAGTAAATGATAGCATTTCTACAAAATATCCCTGAAGCCTTAAGAGTTTATGGAGGCGCACATAAACCGTCAAAGCACCGGACACACAGTAACGGTGCTATGCATGTGTGTATGGTCTAAAATCAATAGCCTAACACATCCTGCAGGATTTAGTGAAGAACCCTTTCAAAGTAAAAGTTTATTAATTATTGTTTGTTAGCCAAGAAAGATCTGTATGTGTATTTATTATAACACTTGTGCTGCAAATTAGAGTATTATTATAAAAAAAAAAGGCCCAAAGCAGAATACGTACACGCGGATAACTGTGCTGCCAAATCCACAGAAACAGTGGGAATGAGTCGGCCGATCCTGTCTCCCGCAGGGAGCTGCAGTCCCAGCTTTGAGTCCGACCTGATACAATTTGTCTGACAAGCGATGCGTTGCCTTCACAGGCGGTTTGAACAATTCAATTCGACATGGACGAGTTCGGGCTTGTGAGCTATACAGGCATGTGACAGCCGTGTCGAGTCTGGAGAGCATTATTAACAAACCATGGCACTCTAACGCATAATAATGATAATCAAAAGGCGCTGTGCAATGATTCTTCTGACTCTAATAATCACATCATTTCTTTGACTTTTGTGCAAATACTTCAATAACCTGCAATTATTCATTTCAACCAGCGATTTCGTGTTAATATTTTCCAGTTGGGTGCCATCATTCATAAACGCGAATAAAAGGCGGTGATGTCCCGCTGAGTATCATCTAGAACAGAAAAAAGGAAGAAGTTCAGGTGTCCTTTCAGTCTAAAAAAAAACAAAAAAAAAACTAAAGAGGTGAAGATGGAGCAATTCTTGGAGACCTTTTATCCCTCACCACTGACCTTTTGTTATTTCAGCCACCAGAGGAACCTCAATGGAAACAAGTAGAGCACGTTTCCCCACGGTAAACATTATCCTTGACGCATTAGCGGCCTGGGAGCGGAGCGGGGTGGTCAGGTGGGGGCACAAGCGGTGGTCAGTTTTTTTTTTTTTTTTTTTTTATGAATAGACTAAGGCCCCAGTCGGTCATCTTAAGGCAAATAACGCTTCTTGTAACCAAATATTTCCAGAAAAGCGTTAAAATACGCATCCTTCAAACACCCGTCTGTGACTTGCATTAGTGTTAAAGGCGCGCGCTCTAGTCTGCTATTTCAGAGATTTATGCCACCATGAAAAAGTGGGAAAACTAAACCAAAGAAAGTGTAGGCCTATAGGTGTAGTAGCTACGTTAACCCTGCAGCATGCAGCTCAGAGCTGAAACAAATGCGGAGGGATACCTTGTGTACATTTTGGCCCCTCACAGCAGCTTCAGTGTTTAATGTCTGCAGAGGTTTTCAACAATATTCCTAATTGCCCGGCTGTACGGAGCCTTCTGATGTCTACATGCACCGTGATCCTTCAGGTTGTACGGAGATGAAGGTCGGTCATGCGCCGTGGCCTTTTTAAAATATGACACGAGAAAACCCAAAGCATGTGTCAAAACGGGGAGAGAGTGAAGGCGCAAAGTTATGGCGTGTGTTTGTTTCTCGTGTCGGGGAGCAACAAATCTTTCTTATTGCTTGCAAGTGGGGTTTCTGTACAGAGAGAGCAAGTAAGCAGAGGTAGTAAAGTTAGAAATAATCCCGTTAGGAGATATTGGTCTGCAGACTTTTAGCCTGAAAGCTAAACATCTAAAGGGTTAACATAAAAAAAAAATCTTTACGCCTTAACGCTTGCAGTGCATTGGCAAAAAAGGCATCTTTTGACAAATAAAAGCATCTTTTGGCCTGCACGGTGCAAAGCCTTACTGCAGATCAAATGGACTTACAGTTTGAAAAGGAAAATGAGAAATCTTTAAGTTCGAACACTGTAAAGTGTAATGTTCGTTTTACATACGCGTCAAAAATAAATAACATTTAATTTAAAATTGGCACAAGAGATAAATATGCGTCTGTGTTTTTTTTTTATTCAAACTGCATGACCAGACAGATTCTTCCAATGTTAAACATTTTTGATCACCTCGTTTTCAGCAAAACATCATCCCCGTGAAGGATTTGTTTTTGGCGTATTTTACAAAGTGGGCCAGTCACTGCTTGATGCGTAAAAGGAGAGTAAAACACGGGCGACAAATACAGCGGGAGAACGGGAGATCCCCGAGCGCACAGATAGGCTACAACATGCCAACATCACCCAGCCAATGCATTACTCAATACCAATTATTAATCTTCTCCCATTTCCCTAATGATGCAATTTTAAAGGTTTTTACACCTTTTTTTTATTTCATGTTATTTTATTCTGACATTTTTTTTATCTTTGTTATGAAAAATAAAACAAAGATTAAAAGAATGATACGTTACATGGGCCTTTAATTGAAGAAGTTTGTGTGTTTTCACGATTCTTTTTTTTCCAGGTGATTTTTCCTTGTGATGGTCACCCACTGGATCTTTTTTACGCATCTTTTTTTATTATTTAGTGCCACATCACTGTTGAAAGGTGAAGATCTGATCCAAAATCTTGATATTGCTTCATACTTACCATATCTGTCTCAATAACAAACGCATTCATGGTGGTATATCCCCAGCTTCGCTTTCTGATGGGAGAGAGCAGGACGAGGAGGAAGAGGAGGAGGGGGGGGGGGGGGGTTCTCTGTGGACTTGTCATGTCAAACTTTTGGACCAATAGCAGCGCACGTCTGAGAAATCTCGAAAGTCTATCGGAGAGCCGAGCCAATCAGCGGGGCGAAGCGTTGGAAGTCCAACCTCCTCATTTCAACAGATTGAAATGTAAGCCTGTCTCCAGCGCCGTCAGGAAACAGATCGAGAATTTTGTCCCTGTTGTTCCTTATCGCGCAAGAAGATTTTCTTGGACGCGGTTAAGGACAGTGGACACGCTGGACGCGGAGCAGGATCCACGCAGGAGGCACAAACCGGACACCGTGTTCTTTGTTTGCGGCTTTAACACGATGGGTAAGTCCAATGTTGGACCGTTCGCTGCATCCCTGACAGGAAAAAAAACCCGACTCAGCGACAAGGTGGGGGGAAATCTAGCGAGATCTATCGCCTGTCTGTGATGTTTCGGCGGGTCATTGTAGCCGTTAATCCAGTGGGGAGACACCAGCAGACTAAACCACTACAAGTGTCAGTTACGCACGAGTTTTGACATACTTGTGAAGTTTTTAGCCCGCGTGCATGACAACTAGCAATCTATCAGTCAGCTATTGGTGTGTAATTTTTCACACAAGCATTATACACAACTCAAAGACATACATTTGTATTTTAAAGTGAGCTTTTTTTTTGGTGAAATCACTTCAAATTTAAAAAGATGCACTCTTGCGCAAAGATGGATTTTTAAACAATTTAAAGAGTTTTGGTTACATAATGTTTTTTTTATATAAATGACAAACACAGTTTAACAATTTACATATATACCGTCTTTGATGGTAGCCTGTACAATTATGTGTTTGGCTAGAAGTATCAGGCATTTTAAAAATGCGGTTTCAGCCGGGTTAAAGCCGTCTGTGGTGGGGCCTTGGCTCGGTTACCTAATCGCTGTCTCATTGTTCTGCCCGTCTTGTGTGTTTGTTTTTGACACCAGAGCCAGCCTTCGGTGAGGTGAACCAACTCGGCGGTGTTTTCGTGAACGGCAGGCCGCTCCCCAACGCGATCCGGCTCAGGATAGTGGAGCTGGCCCAGCTCGGTATTCGACCGTGTGACATCAGCAGGCAGCTGCGCGTCTCCCACGGCTGCGTCAGCAAGATCCTGGCCCGCTACAACGAGACCGGCTCCATCCTCCCGGGGGCCATCGGAGGCAGCAAGCCGCGGGTCACCACACCCACCGTGGTCAAGCACATACGGACATATAAGCAGAGAGACCCGGGATTTTTGCCTGGGAGATCCGGGACAGGCTACTCGCCGATGGGGTTTGCGACAAGTTCAATCTGCCCTCCGTCAGCTCCATCAGTCGGATCCTCCGCAACAAGATCGGGAATCTGTCCCAGCAGAGCCAGTACGAGTCGGGCAAGCAGGCGCCTCACCCACCGCCACAACCAACGATACCCTACAACCACTTATACTCATACCCGACATCCAAAGTGCCCACTCCCCCTGGCATGCCCACCCTTCCCGGACACATGGCCATGCACAGGATATGGCCTTCCTCGCACTCTGTGACAGATATTCTGGGGATACGGTCTATTACAGAGCAACAAAGTAAGCATGGCTGCATGGAGGGCGGTTGCATTTGTTCATTGCATTACATTTAAACAGCCTTTGAAGATGGGGTTTGCTCGCAAGAGCGCAAATGTGTGTGTTTGAGAGAGAACGTGGATTTTTTTTTTTCCATTTGAATTACTGTAATTGTTTTTTTAAAGGCCCAAAAGTTACTATTGGGACGTTATGAACTCAAAGGCCTCTGTGGAGGGAGATCGCTTAAATGCCATTTGACCTGCCGGCTGATATTGATTTGAAAGGGAGGCAGGTTAGTCCAGAAACAGATGGTCCGGCTTGCAGTAATAATTAAGAGGCGGATGTGGAATATTAGAGGTACAGCGGAGGGAAAGGCGGTGAGATGAAGTGCATCACAATGAGGTGTGCTGAATGTTTGCCATGACTTGGAGCCAGACAGCTTTTGTGCAGGGCAGCGTATTCAGCAGGTTTAACCGGGATGCAGGCCCAAAAAGGAGCCAACCAGCCCACATTAAGATGCGTTTTCGGCTGCATGTGTTGGGTTTGTCGTATATGTGTGTGTGTGTGTGTGTGTGTGGTGATATATATATATATATACACACACACACATGCGTACATGTGTCGCATGCAGGTAGGCCCAGATAGCTTTGGCTTGCACTCAACGAGACCACAACTGTTGTGGAAACAGGGAAATAGGATCCGACATGAATCAGTGTTAATGGTCGGCTCGGTGTTGTGAAAGGGATTTTCTGAGAGCTTGTTTTCCAGTGGCAGGAAGGGAAGTGCTGTCAGTCCATTCCGAGCAGTCCTGCTGTCAGGATTCACGGCCCCCAACGCACAGAAACACGCCCCGGCTCCGCGCCACTTCCCCCGCCATGCGAAAACCTAACTCGGACAATCTAAACAAGACAAACCCGAGCTGGTATCTACGAGAAATCGAAAGGGGATGAATAGGTTATAAAAGGCGGCCTTTTTAAACAAGTTGTGCATTTCCAAATTATTAGCAGATGTGTGTGACAGGTTTTTGGGATGCTAAATGGTACAGTACGTTTGATGAGGTGACAGCTTATTTCCATCAAAGTGATTTCAGAGTCAGATTAAGACATTTTTTTAAAATTATTAAAATTAGCATGTAATCGTTAAAAATCAAAACTAAATGTGCAGTATTAATAATCAAACTAAGTATTTTTACTTGAGCTAATTTTTTATTTGAAGCGCATGCGGGCACCGATTTAAACGCACATGCTGCATAGATTACTGTGGGGGAATTCGGTTACAACCTTAAAAAAATACCATTTCAACATGTACAAAACGCATATTTAAAAATAAAAAAAAGAGCTCTTTATCGAATTATAACTTTGGTGGGCTTGATTTTCCCAGTGTAACCGTTTGGGACGTGTAATAGAATATCCATCACGCACAAAGGAGGGAGACGGTGAAAGTAAATCGAATTTGTCCCATGACAGGAAGACGCGTTGGTGGGCCCAAATGTCCCCGACCCACCGGAGAGGCCCTTCACCTCTACCCATCCTCAGCTGGGCCCCTGTCTGATCTTCAGGAGCAACCAAAACATTTAGTTTTTCATTTATTCAATTTACGTTGAGGCACGTGAAATCATCCTGAGATCATTTCACTTCTTCTTTTCGCAGAGTTTAGTGTTTTCAGTTTAAATCCCGAACAGAAAAGGTGGAGGCCGGATCACGTTTATTGATTAATGGTTGAAGAAAATGACTGAAACAAGAGAGTTCCAAAGCACTGTGTCAGTAGCAGATTATGTAAATATTGTATTAGATACTACAACTGGTACTCTTGTTTAATTGATCAAGAAAACGTTACGCACATGAAAGCCCATTGGATATTGGGCTATTTGTGCGTAAAATAAGAAAAAATATATTATGCTTTAGCGCAAAATGTCACCGAGTGTGGTCTTATGCAACCTGGCTAACCTGCGCCTGATGGATGCGTTAGAAGCAGTGGCCTGTGTGGGTCTTTTTTCCTAACCTTAAAATCTCCTTCTTCCTCTCTTCTCTCTCTCACTCTCTCCTCTCTTGCCCTCCTCCCCCCCTCCCCCCTCCAGTTAGTGACAGTCCATCCTTTTCCAGCGCCAAACTAGAAGAATGGAGCGCAATAAACAGGACTAATTTCCCAGCAGCAATCTCTCCACTAGTCAATGGCGTGGATAAACCGCATTTAGAACCTGAAGCAAAATACACACAGGTAAAAAACTAAAATGGACACCTCTTCTTTTTTTTCCTTTTTTTTTCTTAAACATAAAATGCAACATTAGTGACCAGAGTAGGCCCACATCCAAATTTCTGGCAAGCTGTTTAAAAAAAAACAAAAAACAAAAAAATTCTCTAAATGATCTGCTGAGTTCTTTATAATATTTTGATAATTGGCCTGGAAATACCCTCTATTAATGCGCCCTTTCTCTGGCTAGCTGATAAGGGTGCTTTTATTTGTGTAACAAAATATATATATATAACATATATATATTTGTTTCCACTTCCTGTAGGTGAAAGAGTTAGCAAACTAGTATGTAGTGTGTTTTTGGTTTCCTGGTAAATCCTGACATAGGCCTAATTAAGGGTTGGTTCCAGGGCTGTAATTCCGTGCAGGGTGTGAGCCAAGACATTGTGCATAGAAGGAACATTTACCACTGCAGGATTGATCTCATTTAGGTTTATTGTGACAAATGTAGCAGCTAATATTTTGTCTAAAACAACTGTTGTGCAGGCCTTAAACATTCGGCACATCAATTATTATTGTATACAGCGTTTTTGAATTCTATGAATAGCCTAATTAAAAGGAAAAGCAGGTTTGGGACAAAGGCACCGAATGTCACACTCAGAATTCTACGCATTCAGATTAATAAAAAAAATAATTTCAAGTTTTCTTCATTTTTAAGAACTCGTCATGCGTATAGATAAATGTATGGTAGCCAAGTTCCTAAATCAAGTAGGCTTTTTTTGTCTCTAATTTTCGGTCAACAACTAACTTTAGTAAACGATTTTTTTTTTTATGGGTTTTCCTTTTGGAGTATAGTAAATATGGGCTGTGATGACCCCATATATGCGCGCGCGTGCGTCTTTGTTTTTACCGATCTTGACAGGGCGTGCGAATCTCCTTACAGACAATAAGACAAACTATTTCATGCAGGATCATTTCTTTTGCCACTTTATGACGGGGGCACATTTCCATGCTCGTTACGCAGAACACTGGGCCGATGCGGGTGAGATTAGCAGCGTGTCGACGTCCCAGCACGAAGTGGACACACGGACTGTCTGAGCAGCTAGAAAACCAAAGCGCACAAAAACAGAAGTGAGCCATTAAATGCAGAAAATAACAACTCTATAAATTACAGAGTTTATGGCAAGAATAACAAAGGATGGTGAAGCGAGTAAGGCTGGGGGGATTAGCCGTGGCTTTGTACAGGCAGCTACTGCAGCCTGCTCACACACATCTAATGTTAAATAGATCTGGAGAGAGAGAGAGAGAGAGAGAGAGAGAGAGAGAGAGAGAGAGAGAGAGAGAGAGAGAGAGAGAGAGAGAGAGAGAGAGAGAGAGAGAGAGGGGTCATGCATTTTTTTTAAGTGTTAATTTTCTTAAAATTTCGTCACATTTTCCCACACTGTCTCTCCAGCTAAAGGCCCTTCTCTTATATTGTCCTGAAGGGTGACTGTCAGCTCATTAAGAATGGGACACTGCAGACGTCACGTGGGTCCCATCCACTCATTTCTGTACAAGGCCAGAGGCTGCGAGTCCTAACATGTGGCCTATAGGCGCTGTTCGGAGGGCAGATGCACCCATGGGACTCTCAAGGTTTTCTCTGGAAGAAGAAGAAGAAGAAGAAAGAGCATCATTAAAATAGATTTAAAGGTTCAGTCACGAGCTGAGTGCGCGCGGCGGCTCGGACGGGATTCCGTTTATGTTTCGAAAAACGTGCAGCTACACTTATTTTTCTGAACACATCAAGCCAGACTAACGTGCTTTTAACGCGTTTTAGTGATTTATTTGACGTGGAAACAATGGGATCAGAGCGTGACAACGCTAATCCGTACGAGTTGGATTATTTGGATGAATGACGTCAATGTTTGTGCTCACGATTACATTGTGGGTGTCCTTGTTATTCATAAAAAACAATTCAAAAAGACATCAAACCATAAACCCCTGCTTTATTATTAAAATGTGACGAACATATAATCAAAATAATTTATAAGGAAAGATTTAAAAAAAAAAAAACAATCAAGTTTTGTATTATGTTAGATAGGATAATATATGTTATACATATACTGTATGAATATTAAATAAAACAATTACTAAGATATAGGGAAGTTTTAAGGATATATAAGTGTATCACTTCAGGGGTGGACAAAATAATAGGTAATCCAAAACAAATGATGCAATTATACAAAAGCCACTAATACACCCTTTGTCAACATTTGTAATGTAGTGGAAATTGTGTCAGATAGGTGTTGATTTAACTCTGTGGTCATTGCCGGTTTGTCTAGGGATTGCATTACAGGTCTTTTCTGATATTTGTATATGTGTGTAGTTGTAAAGTATACAACATGTGTGTACTGTAGTTGCTTGTGTTATGGTGCTTTTCATTATTATAGTTTCTTAAACATTTTTCCCATTGATTTAAATGACAAAAAAACATTTAAAAACAGTTCAATGCTGTTTAGCTTTTTGTGACATAAGCTTCAGTATTGTTGAGCTGAGTCCACACACACACACACACACACACACACACACACACACACACACACACACACACACACACACACACACCACACACACACACACACACACACACACACACACAGAGAGAGAGGTCACCCAACACAGACCCACAGACACCCACAAGCGCATGCGTACACACACATAACTAGCTGTCTCTCCATGGTTAAGGTTTAAAAGCACCACAAATTTCAGCCTTTAGTATCATTTCTATAACTATTTTAAAAAAAATACACAAAAATAGGTTAAAGAAACTGAAAAGATTTCACTTTTAGAAATAATTCTGAGTAGTCGCAGACCACCCAGCAACAGATATTCGGCCTCCCTGTTGAATTCCTCAAGTTAAGTCCTTTTGCTGTGCCAGAAAAGCAAAGCCCATTCATGCTCTGAACCCTCGACTCATTATCTATCATATTTCTCCTCTTCCTGCCCTTTCACTCTCAATCTCTCACGACATCTGTTTTGTGGCGCCCCCCAACCACCCGTCTCCCATCGTCTGACGTGGTGTATCAACGCCGCCGGAGTAAACGTCCACTTTTGGGTAGAAAACAAGTCCCAAAGACAGACGGGCAATCATGCATGCATGTATGGTTTTTATCCATGTTTAATATGTTCCAGGGGCATGAGAGCGCATAATTGATCATTCATACTTTCATCAAAATTGGGAAAATGGGTTTTTTATGTGGTGGCTGTGAAGTTAGAATTAAAGTTTCTGCTTTTTATAATTCAATCACTTCTCCTTTCACTTTCTTCTACAGCTTTTTCCCATTAGAACTCAGCTGCTTGTGTGTGTCTACCTGAGTTGGGGGGGGGGTCACCAAATAATGTAGCTTAACATTGAGTCTTGCTTTATCAATCCTCTATCAAGTTTTTGTGGCAAAAAAAAACATCATTTTTTTCAAATCTGAGGAAAACCACAGAATGAAAGTCACTAACCATTTCTACACAGAGCAGGGGGCCCCAACAAATAAGTTATCAATGCCATTTCAGACGTCTAACGCAGGCGTTCCCTCTCTTTTGTTCCCAGACGCCGAATGGATTGCCCACAGCGAACAGCTATGTCACAGCACCCAGCATTCCTCCCTACCACCATCACACCACCCAAGTGTCACCCTACATGGGGTACAGCGCCACCACGTCGGCCTATGTGACCGGTCCCACATGGCAGCCGGCCAATGGCAGTGCTCTATCTCCCCACAACTGTGACATCACCACCCCTCTGGCCTTCAAGAGCATGACGCCATCCACCCAGTCACTGCCTCGCCGCTGTGAAGTCAGACTGATGGGAGAGACGGTGAGGGAGTGAGCGAGGGAGAGGACATGAGACACCAAGTCGGCCCCCCCCCCCGGCTTCATTTCATTCCCACTGCTTCTTTTCATGAAGCACTCGGCCCCAGGACCCATATTTCTGCCCCTCCTCCTCTGCTACACAGTCAGACCAAAAGACTAACAAGGAATAAACAGTCATTCCCCCCCCCCCCCCCCCTACAAACTTTGTTGTCTGAAAGAACTTGCAGGACAGACAGGTGTACTGAAGGACTGATGTATGACTGCTCCTCCATCCATCAAAACAATTTCTGCAAATGTCTTTGGGCAAAATGGGGTAATGTATAACTTCATGAGTAAGCAATCAAAGAGGGGAACACTTTGCATTAGTTTTTCAGGGTGCTTAAGAATTGCTATTGTTTTTTTTGTAATGTTTGTATGCTTTTTTTGTGTTATGTTTTGATAAAAGTAACTGTTTTATGGAGCATTGTTTTCCACTTCTCCTAAAATGTAGCCTATGCAAGAGCTCCAGCGAGAAGTTTATTTATTAGATTAAGGTACGTTGAATGAAGTGCAATTCGCCTTGACAGACAGCATGGGAATCTCCAAGCACGTTTAGACAAAATTGGCATTGGTCTTATGTTGGAGTCTAGAGCATTAACAATTGACAAATGTTGCACAATGAAATTGAATGTATCTTATTAAATTGTTTGGCTGTCATTGGTCTTCATGGAGTTTGCCGGTTGTTTTAGGGAATGCTAAACGTGTTTATTCTGAGAACAGAAGAGGCCTAACATATTTATCCTCCCTCTCCCTTTCTGTCAGTGTAGCTAACTTCAGTAAATCCGGGCAGTGTAGCCTGCCGGCCTGTTTTACATGAGCAGGAAACTGTTTTTCATAAAAAACGATGTGCACACTTATAGAAAGGCTTGTATTTTCTATTACCAAGCGTCACGGCTCACTAGGAAAGTTCATCAGAAATGCTTCAAGCGTACACAAGCCTCGTCCCCACATAAAGCAATTCTTTTAAAATTATTTTAGTCATTCAAAAAAAACTCACGTCGTTACAATTAACATGGCCCTTTCTATATTCATAAACGTTTTAAGGAATACATGGTTTAAAGAAAGAAAAAAAATCATATGTTTATAAAAGTCCTACAAAATATATAGATCTTGAGAGACAAAATAGATATTTTGCACAATTTCCTCAAATAAATTCAGTCACATATTTTTTGTTGAAAATGACGTTCTGAAAATATAAAATGCAGTATTACAGAAATAGAGATACTTTCTAATCTCACGGTTTATTCTTTTGAATTTAAAAGAAAAAGGCTGCTTTAAGGGATTATATGGTAGTGGTATAATTTTTGAAAGCCCTACTATCCTTTGTAAACAACAGCAACGGTCTAATGTCATGAAACCAACATTTTCAATCATATTTTTCAGTTGGATTTAGATGTGTGTAAAACACAGTAAATTAGAACCTCGCTCGCATTAAAATTCGAGATCTGTGGGCCGACGACTCCCAGACTCCCGGGGTGAGGTGGAGTCCATGTGCATTCAGAGAGCCACAAAAAGGCTCAGTGGCCCGCGGTCTCCAGGGTCATCAGTCATGTAACCTAAACACGAACCTGCAGCAGCCACAGACAGACACGAACACAGCTCAGCGGGACAGACTTAACGTGTTCATTAAAAAAAAAGAAAAGCACACGGCCCAGTTGACAAATGACATGTTTGGAAAATGATGCAAAAATACTTTCTCAAAGTTGGGGGGGGGGGAAGAGAAAG
This sequence comes from Etheostoma spectabile, assembly GCF_008692095.1. Taxonomy (NCBI): domain Eukaryota; kingdom Metazoa; phylum Chordata; class Actinopteri; order Perciformes; family Percidae; genus Etheostoma; species Etheostoma spectabile. Next base: position 2,414,137 of record NC_045752.1, read on the forward strand.
TGTAGTGTAATAAATTATGAGAGCGTCTGGCGAGCCCTGTCTAGCCCTGCAGTCAAAACCAGAGAGTTAAACAAACTGGGCTCAGTCATGGAGATGAAGCTGTATATTAATAACTTGATAATATTGCTCACCTGCTCTTTTACATAGCATTACGTGGTGCTGAGGGTGGTTGCTTTAGTTATTGCCCTGCGTTTCCATTCCTCCTGTGTTACAGCGTAAATAAACAGCCCCTTCATGTGACAGTGTCAACAGTGGTCCCCATGCAGGAGCTGATTTGACTTGGAAAGCACTCTTCCCCGCATGCAGTGGTCACGGACCGTTGCTCAGGGATCCTAGTGTTGCTTTGACCGTACGTGAACCACATCACAGGGACGTGATGATCATACACTCGCTGTACCAGCCAGCCCTCACGGCCACCCCTTTACCATCCACCATCCATCACGTACAGTAAATGATGGTTAACTCTCTGAGTGGAATGAAAAAGTCGTTACATGCTCTCTCTCTTTTTCTTTTCTTTTTTACCTCAGCGTACACACAACAAGGCCAAACAACTTTTCCTTTCAACTAGGCTACAAGAACTGAGCACAGTCTTGTTAGTCTCCTCTGACTCATGCAACAAAATTAAAATGTGGTTGTCTTAATTGACACCAGTATTTAAAAAAATAGGAACAGTGTGTTTTCTAGACAGGAGGAATAGCTTCTCGAAAGTCTAATAATCCCTGTTCTTGTAGTCTAATGTTGGTCAGCTTTATGGAGGCGAGGGTCTAAAAGGCGTAGCTTTAAAAATAGGGGCAGACACGTGTTTATAATAATGATGTTGAGTCTGACTTCAGTGTCATATGGTTATCTTTACTTCTCCACATGCAATCAGAAACAAGACAGCCATTTGCAAAGTAACACAGAGCAGAGTACTGCTTCATCCGTGTTCCTGCTCAATGAACATTTCTAAAAGAAGCTGACAACTGCCAGAATGTTTTCTTAATGCCTTAAAACAGCAACATTGAGCACACAGGTGAGTAAAACCGCTTAAAAAGAAAAATCTGGGCTTGGAAAATCACAACATGTCTGGTTCCGTGTCTTTGGTATGTATGCATGCGTGTCCAACCACACTGACATGAATCAGTGCATTTTACATTATATACAGTATTAATCATTAACCACATTGGGAAGGACAGGTACGGCCATGTCCAAATTGCAGGCTCGTCAAAATGGAACCACTGAAATTGAAATGTTACTGGTGACGATAAGGAGCATATACGTGGAAAGGGTGTTAAAAAAAAAAGAAAAGAAAACAAAATGAGGAGAAGGGGGACTTTTCTACAGAAGATTTATGATCAGCGCGGTGTGCGGGGAATTCAGGTGAAGGCTGGCTCTGTTGCTTAGCTACCAGCAATACATGCAGCACATGTTGCAAGCTGTCAAGTCTGAAACAAACATACACATTCAGCACTCCATTACAAAAAGAACAGGTTAAGCGCTTACAATTCCATCAGTCTGCAAGCCACAGTTGTTAGTCTATCACCACAGGCCCCTGGGCAAAAAACCAGGAGCCGATCCATTTTGGCAGAGAAAAACTCCCACATTAATGATGACTGTCAAATGCCAACGTGGCTCTGTATAAGCTACTACCAGATGAGGTTAAGATGAGTCTATAAGAACAGCCACTACCCCAAAGGCTGTGCAACAGGTGTGTGTGTGTTTGCATGTGTGTGCATATTTGTGTAAGAGATAGACTGGCAGAGGGAAAGAATGTGTGCGGTAACCCCCCCCCCCCCCAAATCCTGCAGCCATATTTGCATTTCTTGAGCTTGTTGTTTTAGCTTGCACTAAAGCTATGCTCAGTCACCGACTCCCCCGCCACTGAGAGAGAGAAAAGACTGACACTCGATTGGCTAATACAACTTCTACAGCTGACAGGTTCTCAAACAACTAAGTGCCCAGAGGAGAGGGGGGGGGGGGGGGGAGAAAGACGAGGAGGAGGATGAAGAAGTGGTTAAGTGAAGGAAAGTGATACTCTCCCAGTGAGAGACAAACGAACGAACGAACACACACACAGTTTAAAAAGATTTTTCTTTATTTGTTACCAATACATGTCCGTAAAATTTCACAGGTGCTAATATTCTACGTTGAGTTACATGTCAAATTATCACAATTTCTTACCAATAAAAGATTTCATATGAGTCCAATTTAAAAGAAGGTACGTGTATACAAAAATAGAAGTCATGCAAAAAGCTAATGATGAATAATTTTAATTAAGAATTATTGTTCACTATTGCGGCTGCTTGTTTGAGATATACAGTAAGGCTCAGTACTACGGGTGTGATCGCAGAATATATTTTTGACCCTGTATACATGTTGTATTTGAAGATATGTATATACACAGTGTGTGTGTGTGTGTGTGTGTGTGTGTGTGTGTGTGTGTGTGTATCGACACTCCTCTGCTGTAGCTGCTGTACGTGCATTGCAGCTGACAAAAAAAGCTGCATTGTAACAAGCAGATTACATGACTACTACTAATATTATTATTATTAGTTATTATTGTTATTATTATAATATCATGTAAAATTGTTTAAGTCCTTTTAAAAACATACCTTCACTCAAATCTTGGTGTTTTATTTCATTTCTAACTTAACATTGAAGCCACTGAAATTTGTCAAATATTTAGCACTATAACATTTTAACAACGTTTTTATGACCAAATAAGCAACTTCATGGAAAAAAAAACATTCCTAGTTATTTTTCTTTACGAGTTGAACTCAAAAAGTCACATTATTTACTTCATCTGTGTGGGACTGTGTGGATGTGGTTTGCTCAGATTTGATTGACAGCACTACCAACATAAGCAAATACCCCCACAACCGTTTCCAACTAAGCACCGCCCATTTCTAACCAGTGAGAGGATCACAGAAAAAAACAAAACACAAAATGCATTAATCTCTCATGTGAAATAACCCAAACTGTTCTAAATTTGGCAAAACATATTGTGTTCATGCGGGACCCCATTACTCATACTAAGAAGCTGATAGAAAAAAATAGGTTTTCAGGGCCTTTAGAGCCTACTGAGAAACCCACTGTTAAAAACATGTTTTCTATTAGAAAATGATTTGTCAGTTTTCAAACATTACAGCTGTTTTGAATTCCTGAGAAAATAACTTGGGTGAAGATGTAGTTTTTCCTTAGAAAGCTGCATTGTAAGATATACTGTAATTCCTGTGTTTTTTTTGGATTATTATTTCCCCCTCTATTTGAACGTGACAGTGGAAAGACAGGAAAGGTGGGAGAAAGATGGGGGATGGCACGCAGCAAAGGGCCATGGGTTGGACTCAAACTCAGGCTGCTGTAGAGGACTCAGCCTACATGGGGTGCTCACTCTTACTGGGTGAGCTAGAGGTCGCCCCGATTTATTGTAATTCTGATTTGGTATTTTGCATAACAGTAAAAAAGGAAAACAAACAAATTTGGTCTGACGTTACTGGAGTCAGTTAACGATATTGGGCAATGAGGCAGAATCTATAAGGCACTCTCTTGGGTTTCCTTTCTGTGATTGTTTTGTTACCAGTTCCTCTGTAGCCATCCAGACACATATTCATAGACCAGCAGCATCACTGCTCCACCTGTAACCAAACAGAAAGAGACGCTGTGAATCAACCCGTATTTTCCTTCCGTCAATGAGTAGCGTGAGCTACTCAAAAAACAGGAACTGAGTTTTACTGTCACATATGGCCTTTCTGGGAAACACACAGAAAATACTGTATTATAAACAGTTTGGTAGGCAGGTGTTCTAGCTCACAACATGTCCATTCAAATTGCATAGATAAAAACAACAAACATGGATTTTTTTGCTCAAGACATTAAATTATAGATTTCAGATTTGTTACCACTTTCAATATTATTCAAACAAAAACATCTAGATCAAACAACCCTTTTCGTCTGCTATAACTGGCAATAAATCAGTATAACAAACTATTTTTTGTTACCTGGTCCAAGCCTCATTATCTTGGGCACCAACCCCTTGTATAGTGCCAAGTACCTAGAGAAGAAATTACGAGGTTAATGATGTGCAAATACAAAATATCAAAACTCAAAATATGTCAAATCCAGTCAAGAGAAGACTACTTGTATCCATCTATGCCTTTAGTGTGTGTGTGTGTGTGTGTGTGTGTGTGTGTGGTACTGGCTGGAGTGTAGCATTGAGTTCTTGCCTGTCAGGCAGCCGAGCAGACAGACAGTGTCTCACCCCGTCAGGTACGTAGTTGGTGTCTAACGGCCAGCGCTGGCGAGTACCTGCCCCTTAATGCATTCAAGGTGATCGGTGGCTGCCTGCCTCCGCCTCGTGCTCGCTGTCCCGCTCCCTGCCCCCGCCACTGATGGCGTTAATAAGGCTCGACCCACTTCCTCCCTGGCCCTCTGTCTGATTAGATTGACCCGTGGAGCGCCGCGCGGCTCGTTAGGGTCTGCTTAACGACGTCTCCCATAGGGACCACTAATTAGCTGGGACTGTGTTGCGTTAGAGCAGGGGGACTGGTTGTGGCGGAGGGGGCACTATCCACGCACCCCTGCAACGACAATGTTTCAGTGCCGTTCCTGCAGCCGCCCCCAAGGCTCCTGCGTCCACTAACTACAAACATCTCACTGGCCCTTGTCTAGCGGAGCTGCATGGGGGAAAGTGGAAAGCCTAGAGCAGTTGCTAACATAACATACATCTTTTCCTTGAAGCTTCCATTTAGAGCTGCCATTCTCCGAGCCTTGAAAATATGTTAACATTTACTGTACATCTGACAGACTGCAGAAATGTATGATCACACACTTGGTGAACACAGCCCGGAACGTAACGTCACTATTTGGTTTCCATTCATGGGATCACAGCTTTGCATCAAGCTATTCATGCCCTTCCCCTGCAGTTATTGCAGGAAACTCACACCGCACAATCAAACCCTGCTAACTTGTAGCTGCAGCTGGTACATTTGTCTTTTCTGACAGCCAGTTTGGCAGATAACCATCTATCAATTGCTAACCAAGCAGAAAAAGTGACTCATTAATTCTTCCTTGTTCGTACCCCTCCTCCCGATACACCAGTGCCATGGACTGGAAGCAGGTGCGGTACTTGATCTCTCCGGGCACAGGCTGGGGGCCTTGGATGCGGCTCTTGGCTACGTCGAAGGGAATGTTGACGCAGGAGGAGATGGTCCCAGACACAAGGCCAATAGCAAACTTCCTCATGAACTCCAAGGTAGGGTCCTGGTAAAGAAGAGGAGATACAGGAATAAAATAGAGTAAATTAAAATGAAGGCATCTTTCCAGTGAAACGAGCATCATTTCACTGGAAAGATTTCTAGAGTAAGCACCAGGTGTTAAATATCACTGAACAAAACATGAGTAGTAAATAAAGGGCATGGCAACAGAGAGAAAATAGTGTCATGGAGTTGTAGTCTTCTCTTGTCATGGAGTTAAAATAAATGGTCAGGTATTATGTGTTTGCATATGTGAGGGAGAGCATGAGGGGCTTGTATATATGATTGCAAAGCTGGCATTAAAGCCCTGATCATTTTATGGTAGCGGGGGGCAGATTAGTGCTTCCTGACTGTGGTGCAGCGTTTTGATTGGCTGAACAGGAGCACATGTTCTTTGGGGAGCCAAGACAGAGAATTTATAAACAGGGTGCATGCAGCCAGACTGGGAAGGCATATGGGGACAATTTGGGTAATTGGGCTGTGACTCGGCACAGGGGTATTACTGTACCAAAGAAGCCCAGACTCTGAGAGCTCTGACAGCTAATTGGCCGGGATATTTTTACAAATGACAGCAGCCTCTCTGGTCCAGGCCTTTCTCAAGCGGCTGGACACCCTGAGAGCTGAGGTAAATCAACAGCTAATCCCACTTCTTTTTTTCTTTTTTTAAGCGGGATGTGGGGAAGGGGGTAACATCCCGGCAGCCTAAGTACACCCATCAACCCACTTCCTAACAGCCTAAAGCTAACATCACCTTCCACATTGACTTGTGAACGATGGCAGTGTGCTATCTGCCTCCTCTGTACCAATAATGTAGAGAGAGATATGAGAGAAGCCTGAGCTTGGCCAGCTAAAGTTGACTATGGACATGTTGAAGTTGCAAGCTGATTGCTCAGGCTGCTGACAAAAAGGCTTTGGAGAAACACCACTATCAGCTCAGCCTGTAAGCCGCCAGAGGCCACAATATTTATCCCTTTCTGCCTGAACAATAGTAATTGTTAGCCTTTCACAAACCAGATCATTCCATCAACATACACACCGATGGATCATTCCCAAAAGAGACGGCCACAATCTAAGACGAGAGCTATTTGGGTCATCCAGCCACATAATTATCATTCAGAGGATGACCACTTGCTTCTCTGTACAACATGCGTCACTGGAAAAATGTTGAAAATATAGCAGAGCTTGGCCTCCCACTGTAACTTTCTCTTGAAAATAGTACCGTTGTCTGCTTCCAATTAGTTCATTGGAGTTAATCTAATGCTCCGGTTTGTACATGTGGAACTGGCGTATGGTAACGTTTCCATTAAACAAAATTAACTTTTGTTTGGGCCATCAGGCGCTGCCGGATGTGTAATCTGAAACTTTGAGGATGTTATGACGAGCAAACAAACGAGGCATTAGGGGGGCTGATCTTACAAGCTCCTTTCTGATTGTTGCTTCCTCCTCGCCATGGCAGTCAGGGCAACTAATCATACTGTCACTTGGAATTCCCCACTGGCGAGATGACTGAGACACATGCATTTCATGTAACCTACAGTTTGCATGAATTAGGTGTAGTCAAGGTGACAAACACCAAAGCAAAGCTGAAGTGGTGTGTCTGTCACTTGGCTTGGGTTGCACTTGTCCTAAAAACAAAAAACAGCACTGGAGGTCTGAATGTGATCATAGATTGTGATTGGCATATTACCGGGCTGGTAGGAATAGCATCCTTGACATTGAAGTAGAAGCCAAAGTAGATCATGTTGAAAACTCCATGGCGTCCCAGTGTCGATGTTAGTCCTTTATTCAGGCCCCTGAATCCAAATCCCTCTGACTTAATTATGTGTCTTGCTTGAGCGAATGAAGAGGGTTGCTGTATTGGAGAGAGTGAATTTAAAAGACAGACATGTCACATGCTGGCAAAAAACCCACTGGGCATCTATGGAAAGAAATTACAGGATTTTATTTCTATCAACCTCTGTAAAGGAGTCTCTGTTGGCCTGGAGACTGACTTTCACCACTTCAAACGGATTGACGACAACAGCCTCAGTCAAGCCTGCACCGAGCCCAGCTACAGACAGTGCCTGGAGGTGAGATGGGAACGATTTAGGAGTGAGAATGGGCAAATATTATTTGGGTAGAGACAGAGCAGACTAGACAAACGAAAGTGCCTAACGGTGAATCCCAGTTTGGTTTTGAGAAACTTGTTTCCAGAGTATTATTTGTGTCTCGTCTAAAATAGAATTGTTTTAATTGTTTCTGTCACGCCTCTAATTATTGCCGTTTGACAAATGTTTGAAGACACAAGACACCTGTGTTTGTTATTATTTGAAAAAAAGTTGGCTGACAGCCAGGAGGGAGAGGTGAACGAAAGGAGAGAAAATAACAATGTGAGCAAAGTAGCAAGCTGGTTAAGAGTCATTATTAAAAATGGGGCAACATTTTTTCAAGGGGAAAAAACTATAATGACCAAAGCACTTTATGTTGTGCCACCAGAAGAGGTAACTAGTATACTACCTATTTACAAATGTACGTAATGTACAACCCTGACAACATTGCATCAATTTGCATGGGGCAGTATATGACTGCATGCGAGTGTGCGTGGATGCATGCTCACAGAGAAGCGTAATGGGAACATGTCAAGAACGTGTCTGTAGGTCATTACTTTCCTGCCTCTTAATCCTGCTGTCAGGGCCCCGGGACTCATCCTCTCAGACATGCCTCCCAATGTTTACACAGCCAGCCAGCCAGCCACGTTTTAATTCCTTATTTGTATTATTACAGTGTGTGTCCTCATTAATCAGAGTGAAGGCATTCAGCTGTGCCACGCTAAATAGGAAAGAGAAAAAGTCATTCAGAACCAATCTGTTATTTACTCGCACTGATGATCTGATGTGATTACAGTACTTGATACGTGAGGGCCTCTGGGGGAAATAGGGTTGGAGGCACTCAAGGAAGAGGAAGAGATAGAGAAAGAAGGGGACAGCATGATGGATGGGACAGGTAAACATTTCTCCACCAATGGCTGTATAAACAAGACGAGGATATGCGCCATGACAGGGTGGCCTCCACGTTGAGTCACAGGTAAACCATCCATCACACCTGACACCTGGCTGCCACCTGAATAGGTGGGGTTGTGAGGACCACACCCCAGCAACGAAGATCTGTCTAACTTAAAACTCTGACTAATTTAACAGAAGTCAGAATGGTTAAGAAGGATTAATACCACTTGTAAATTATTGGTCTGCAGAATTAGCAACCGCCAAGCAAACCTTCAGTGAAGTGTTTTTAGGACAGCTTTATGTACACCAACACACTGGATTTCAAATGAAACAATGACTTAAAAGTTTAAGTGATGAATTGTTTTGGTTGTTCTCCTTCTTCACTTAACCTTTGGCAGGGGTGTCGGATTGGGGGTAAAAAGGGTACTGAGTACTCAGGGCCCTCATGTGAGGAGGACCCTAAAAGATGCTAGAATGAATAGCTGTGGATGCGGGGAGGGGCCCATAGAAAATGCCTTTCTACAGGGCCCAGAATCTTGTGCTACGCCTCTGACCTTGAGTACTACTTATTTGTAATTGTAAAATCCCTCAGATTAAAGCCGGCAGACCCAATACACACCAAGCCAGATTTAATCTCAAACTGGTCACCCTTAACTGATTTTAGAATTGGGCCAAATAGGTGCCAGATCGGTTGTCGTTTGACTTGCAGTGCGAGGAGGGTCACTATACAAATAAATTGCCTGAAGGATCCAAGATCTGGCTGTCAGATGATTGTTGGAATTCCAAAAGTAGTTACTATAAAAGTTGCAGGTTCCGGCCATGCAGAAAAAGGAGATTAAAAAGAATAGTGCAACTTAATGCAATGTACAAGACTTATAAAACCACACAGTGTGTGCCCTATTTCAAACCAGCACTTAAATCTAGGTCATTGTTTCCTTTCAAATCCAATTTGATGGAATAGAGAAAATGAATAAATGAAAACAGTCACGATACTTATAGTACCGACTTAACCCCTCCTAGTAACAATTGTATTTGTATTAGCTGGTAATGTTTTGAGGAAGATTACATTTGCCCATGCTAATCACTATACATTTGCTCACACTTTGAGCCCATAAAATCAAAACAAAGCCCCGGTAATAAAAAAGGCTCCTGCCAAGCTGCCAGTTACACTGACTTTTCACATTAGCCACTTTCCAACTGGGGGAATTTTTGCTGTTCCTAGAACATAACGTTCCTATAACCCTTTTTTTCTTGTGTTCTGACTGGTCCAATTTGGGGATTATTAAGTTACTCTGACTGCAGTTTGTGTAATTGTTTTAGCTCCTACTTCACGACAGGGTTGTTTCCTTTTTCCGAATAGCGACCTAGTAACGCCCCTACAGCATGCCATCTGTAAAAGCCATGCCGTCTGTGTTAGCGAAACATACTTGAATAACTTGACTACGTGAATTACTACGAGAATGGACGGAATGCAAAACTATGAAAAGTGGACTGATGCGGAGGTGCAGGCGCTGCTGGCCATGTACGCCACCGAGGAGGTGCAGCGGGACCTGAAGGGATCCACAAGAAACATTAAAATCTTCAGGAACATTTTCAGTGAGCTACCACAAATGGGGGTTTGTATGTGGCGCTAAAGTCAAGTGACAACACTATGAGACCAGTGCCGTGCTTGCGTCACTCCCTTACCCCTCCTACCAGATCCTATAGCCACTTGGTCAGTGGGAATGCAAATGACAAAATTGGTTTTGGGGAAGAGTAGTTAGAACTGTTTAGAGATGGACTGTTCCTATAGCTACGTTCCTGTAACTACTTGGTCGGAAAGTGTCTATAGTGGTAGAAACCAAAGTTTTCCTCTGGCAGCCACACTTCATACATCTCATTCCTAAAAGTGAAACGGGATCTTTAAGCTTTTGTTTAAGAACTAAGAAGACCTAATTCAAAAATCCCGTTGACACATATTATCATGAATACTACTACAACTACAAGCTTTCTGCATAAATCGAACTTAACATTGTTATGTGGTCTACTCCATTTGGTAAGATTTTCCTTTATAAGACTTTGCAATGCAAGATAAATTGGACCTAATTGTTGTTAATTTAAGATGGTTCATGGACTGCAAGTTACCTTCATTTATATCTTTATTTAGTTACCCGGTATTTGAATGTGTTAGTTAGCCATCAAGGTTGCTTCAATATGGGTTTAACACCTAATCCTCACTTGAGGTTTACTTTTTACCCTCCCCAATGTGTTATGACCTACTGTTTAGTCAGTAACGCTGCCACTATGCCAATATACCACAGTAGTAAACTCTCAAAACCATCTAACATAAACGTAAATGTTTTTTAGGCAACAGTAGAAACAATAAGCTTGGGTTAGGGTCAGCAGATAAGTAGCCACAACAAAAACTACAACCAAGAATGTAAAATGTGCAGTAAATTATGCATTAGCTGAATTTGTACATGAACTAGTACCATTAACTTGTATAGCACCTTTAAAAACAATAGTTTATTAAGTCCTTTGACAGTGGAAATAAAGGACATACAAATCAATCCACATACACTCTGTATAAACATTGAATCAACACACATACCAATAAATACACAACATTGTAATAGTGAAAAAGGAAAGATGGGGCAGCTCTCAAAAGGACAGAATGACAATGAGAAAGACAATAAAAAAGATGGCATCCCATAAAAGCAACTCTATTAAAGTGTGTTTTAAGAAGTATTTAAAAAAAGTCACTGGCTAAGTAAACATGCATTGACAGAAAAATGTATTTATTTGACCAGTAAATTATTCTTGGCATTTGTCTTTGTTTTACCAGCGTTTGGCAGTTTTGACACTGGGCCTAATGCACTTCCTGGTCCTGTTCATGTTTATTTTTCAGGTGAGAGTGTATTCAGTGTTTCTGTGTGCAAAGACTCACCAAACCAGGAGACAAAGGGGTCAAATTCAGCAACTTCTTGTATTGCTCAAATGTGAAAAACTGCAGAGGGAAGATTAGGATAAACAAGATGTCAGAGAGTCACAGTGTACACGCACACCCATCCCCATACACACACACACACACACACACACACACACCTTAAAAACACTCACAGGAGGAAAGGGGAGCTTGGGTGAGCATTGTATCAACTCAATTTTCTCGTGAAAATGAAGCTGTACTATAAATCTTGGACCACAATCTGAGTTGAAAGAGAGCGCTCTAATGCACACTCTGAAAAGGAGACACATCCACTGGTTTGTTTATCTGAGCAAAGGGTAAAGCGCCAGCGGAGGCGTTTTAATCGAAGCTCTAATTTGCTTTAATCCTTCGACCCAGACATTTCTCACCATCAACCAGCTTTGTTCGCTGTGTGAGCGAATTACCACATCTTCTCAGTGTGAGTGTTTATTTTTAAAGTTCACACGTCCTTCTCTGCAGTGTCTCATTACAGTGCAGCTCCATCCTCCAAACATACTGTATATGAAAAGATGGAGGCTCAGCGAAGGACTTCCTGTAAACGCTTGTAAGTCAATATTTAGTAGGCCAACAGAACAAATAGGAGCGGGTGAGGAAGCAGACATGATGGCGGACATCAGGTGTTTACTCAACATGTGTGTACCATATTAGAGCAAGTGCGGTTGAAGTGTGTTTATATGGCAACAGATCAGTTCCAGGTAAAACAGCCTGAGCATTGCATCATAGCGCTAGAAGCTTTAACTGGTTTTCTATGAATCCACATTCATATCCTCATCTCACCTTGACCGCTCGCTTTGGTGTCTCTGCCAGAATCGGAGGCAGGATCCCTTTGTAGAAGCCAAAAACTCTGGAGAGAGAAAATAAAATGTTACACATAGTTATTATTATTCCCATCATCATCATCATCATCATCAGGTGGTGGCTACTGTTCCAAGACCAACTTAAAATTTTGATTAAACAGGATGTAGTCATGAACTGAACATTACCCAACATAACTTCTAAGTTGAGAAGATTCGCTGCTTTTGTCATTTGTGATATTAAACTGAATATCTTTTGGGTCAGACAAAACAAGCTGATGTCATCTTTTTCTGACATTTTATTGTCATAACGTATAATAAATAATAAGTTACAGTCCTTGAGTGGTTCCATTATTCAGAAGGTGAGCCTTATAAAAGTAAATCCCATTCATTTATCCCATTCACTAAATACATTACACTTTACATCACAGCTACAGTAGCATTTAGCAAACCATGCTAGTGTCATGTCAAGGCAGCCATCCGTTTCCTTTCATATCTGTGAGATGTTGAAATCAATTAGCAGACTCGTGACGTACATATGAACATAGAACATTATTTCTGTGAGGTTAACACTATCACTGGGAGGTTGTGTTGTGCAGTCAAGTTAATCTACACTTAAACCAAAATATCATGCAATCAAAACATCTGTTACAGCATTGCATTAAAGGGTCACTTAAGCCATATGACAACTATGCAGATATACTCTTTTGCCTGTTTATTATTAGGTATCCTGTATACATACAAGTCTAGTACACCAGCCCTGCGATAAATCCCACCTTCTTGAAGGGTATAATGCTCAAATCTTTGATAATACTGAATATAGACAGCAGGACTAATAACCTAGCTCCAAAAATGGAAACAAAGTATATTGCTGCCGTGGTGGCATCATAACTACCAAGATATCTTTTCAAACCACAAAACCCTGGCAAAACACATACAAGGTTGCTAGGAATCTGTGGAGGAAATGATTTAAGAGTTTATTTCAGCCCTTGATATACTGGATGTTTCAAAAGACGGTAGCTGTATAATTTTAGTCAATTTGGTAGCCTTTGCTCAATCATACATCCAGTCATGATTTAAAGTGTACTTAGAGACAGTAAAAATAATAAAAATGACTGTGAGTTATGTATAGAGAGATGTATGCCTACATTTTACACAGACTGCATTTTGTAAGCAATCCATTTCCTATAGTGTATTTAGAGACTAAATGGTCAGTCTGGTTAGATTTATGTTAAGTCCCTTTTTACACACTTGGTAAAACAGACAGAAATGCAATTGTACATTTCTGAAATGTACACCAATGTCTTATTGATCTTACTCTAGAGTTAAAATATACAATGTGTCTTGAAAAAAATTAAGTTAATCTAATACTGAAATATTTTAAACCAAAATTTTTTCTATATCAAAAGATCAGGGAATTTTTTTAATTTCCCCCCTAACACCTGACCAGTCTTGGATGTATATACGTGCAAGAAGATAGTTGTAGTGGTAGTAGTAGTAGTAGTAGTAGTAGTAGTAGTAGTGCAAAGAAGGCACAAAGCATATACATTTGCATTTCCCCCACTCCTCAATTAAGTGAAAACACGGGTGGAAGGATTCATTTGTTTAAGCTTACGTCAGACAGATGATGTCGGACAAGTTTTGTCAATCAAGTAAAATTATACAGGTACTTTAATGATTTTCAAATAGTTTCTGTGTAAACCTATTGTCAAAACCATTGCTCTCAACCCCCACCTATCTATGACATTAATGGGCAACAATGAACTGTCTGAAGCACAGCCCACCTGAAGCATCAGATACCAGTGAATCATTACCTGTTGATAGTGTAAACACAACATTATCTTCTTACATTTTGGAACATCAAAAAAATGTTCCAAGGCACTGTAGGGTTCAATTAAATACCATCCTTGTGCATTCAACCACGCCGTGGGAATGAGTCTGGGCTTGGGTTGATATTCCGATTCTGCTTATAAATTCCGATTCTTTGAGGGTAAGGATGAAAAATAAATTAAAAAAAGGTCAAATGCTTATTTCACAGAAAAACTTTTTTTTTTTTTTTTAAACGTTTTAGCAATTTATATTCATTCATATTCACAATTACCTTCACACAGTTTATGGAGCCTCTACATCAATTCCATACAGTTTAATTTGGTTGGCATTATTAAATAATCTTAATTTATTTTTTTATTCACTGTATTCTAACTGTAACACTGAAACCTACCAAATTGACATAGGATCCACATACATTGGGCCAGTAAATACAAGCAGTCAGTTGCCCAATTGGGTCAATGCTGGAAAGCAGACTTGTTGACTTCATAGATAAAAGGTCAGTCAACATAAACCATACGAGTTGAACGCAAAAGAAGATTCATTGCATCTTCGAGAAAAACTTTACATTCATTTTTGATGACTGGTGTTATTAAGAGTTTAGCTCAGTGGTAGGGCCTACTGTTTGTGTAGCGAGAGTGTGGTTGAGCGAGAGAGAGAGAAGAGAGAGAGAGAGAGCGCTGAGGGAGTAGGGAACCTAACCAGCATGTTAGCAATCAACAAACCGGTTGCTTTGCCAGCATTTACAACATTTGACAGGTCACCAGTTGTCACAAGCTGTTCAGATGTCAGCAAGATAGACAGCTTGTGACTCTGTGTCACAGAGCTCCATTGTTGTTTCAAAAAAACACCAATGAGTCGCATTGTTGCACTGCGAGGACGTGTTTCATCACTGTGATAAACATGGGCACTGTAGTTCATATGGAGTCAATTAAAAATACACTGTCCTGCTGCTTTAAATGCTTACTAGAGCTACAACTGTGTTAATCATAGCAACAACAAAAAAAATAGTCCCCAACAAATACACAATACACTTCTGTTTGAATACTGTTTGCTAGAAATAACAGTGCCGAGCGTAAAAAGAAGAAGAAAAAAAAAGTATATATACATAATAGTGGGGGCGATGCGGAAAAAAAAAAAAAAAAAAATCAGATATCACGATATTCCTGACCAAATTCCTTGATGACGTTATGCGACCATATTATAGGATTGACAATTGTTGCTTTAACAAAAATATTTTTTCCAATTTGATTTTAGATAAATAGCCATCAATAATGTGAATATATGCCATACCCAATACATCCAAAATCTAAGACAATATCTACTCTTATATCTTATATTGCCCAGCCCAAATATATAACCTGTTTTAAAGATGCACATCTTCATTAGGAATGAATGGTCTTGAGAACAGAGCTACACACAGCTTAGGAAAGTTGGAATGTATTGAGAGACCGGCTAACACATTGCTGCTTTTTTAAGTGTTTACAATAACAAAGACATAGAAGACTGCCAGCCTTATCCTTTAAAGATATGTTTCTGCATTAAAATGTCTAAAAACAACTATATCTATGTGTTCTATATTTAACTGAGTTGTAAAGGTTAATAAGGGTAACGTGTATAAACTTTTACAATAACTTGTCCGTTTACGTACATTTTAATCGGCAATTGAGATAAGTAATGAAAACAACAACCCCTATTAACCCCCGCAACTTCACAAAGTCATCAAAAGTCCGTAGCTTCGATTGAGAGCCCAGCGGTGGAAATTTACATATTGTACATTTAAGTCATTGAACCGATTTGAAACAATACAAGTCAAAAACAGAATGGCATAAATACAGGACATACCTTTTCACTTGGCTTTATATACTGTGCTCCAACATCTAGAGGGTGGAGTATGTCAGGATGCTTTTTGTTGATTATAGCAGTGCCTTCAATTCTTTCAGACTTTCCATTTTAATACCTAAGCTGTTAGACCTGGGTCTCTGCAATTCCATACAGGACTTCCTAACAGGCCACCCCCAGACAGAGTTCACACTACATCCTCAGCCTCTATGGTGTTAAACACCAGAGCACCTAAAGGCTGCTGTCTCAGCCGTTTATAATATAGTCTGTATACGTATGACTGTAGTGAAAAACATCCCACTAACAGTATTGTGAAATTTGCAGACGATACTACAGCTATAACTAAACTGCCTACAGGGATGAGGTGAGTAACTTGATTATGTTTATATTTTTTTATTTTATTAATTTATTTACTTTTAAATGGCCATTATAAATGCAGATAGATCGGTAAATGCCTAATATCGGTCCGCCGATATCTTGGTTGGGCTCTATACATACATAACATACATACCCTTCTCATCTACTTGCGTGTTGCTCTGTGTGATGAACCCCCCGCCAGCCTAGCTCAGCACAGATCCTGCAGGTAACCGACAGCAACTAGCCTTCTGCTCCCAATAAGTGACAAAATAACACATATTCCTGTTTACATGCTGTGATTTGTATAGTCACAACATGCACAAATAACAAGATCACATGAGACAGCTATCTTCTAATCGTATACATACTGGACACTATTCTCAGAAGGCGAAGCACCACTACTTGGGCGGAGTGATTTTTACTCCAATGCTGATCAAACTCCAGGCGACCTCTCTGCTCCTCACCAAGGGGCTTCTCAGGTGCTGCAAGCAAATCCCTCTGCCCAAGTAGCAGAAGTAGCAGTGCTTTGTCTTCTGAGAATAGTTTCCAGTATGTATATGGTGTCACTACCGGATGTGAGTCGAGTGCAGATTGAGTAGGGACAGGCCACATTGTAGTGTGGTCTGGCAGGGCTACTTCACATGACCTTAATCTTTTGACAAAGGTGGTAGAAACAGCAGCTAAAGTCATTCAGGTTCCACTTGAACCGCTCCAAAACATTTACTGGAAACGCAGTACTAAGACGGCACTAGGTATTATGCAGGATTCTAGTCATCCTGCACACAATCTCTTTTCCCACCTTCCATCAGGGAGACGCTTGCAGAGCATCCCAACGCACATCCCGCTTCAGGGATAGTTTTTACCCCCAGGTAATAAAGCTACTGAATGATAGTACAACGGGAAGGAGGGCTGCGGTCTGAGTTTAGTTACTATGTTTACTGTGCTTAAAATGTTTTTTAAAAGTTATTTTTAATAATAACTTATTGAGTGGTGCTGAGAGAGTGCCAAGGGACGTTATATTTCATTGCTGTGGTACTCTGTACTAATATGCAAATGACAATTAACTTAAACTGCACTTAACTGCATGCAAGTTAGAAAGAGAAGAGAGAGAGAGAGAGAGAGAGAGAGAGAGAGATAGAGAGAGAGAGAGAGAGAGAGAGGAGAGAGAGAGAGAGAGAGTAAAAGGAAATTCATATTCATTCATTCATATTGACTGAACACAGGTCTGTGGACAAAGAACAACTGGGTGTGACCGACTGTATCTTGTGAACAAGCGAGACCAGCTCTGTTGTGACAACATTCTCTACAAGACATTCTCTACAAGATGATATCGGTTGATTGAGTCCCAAGTGTAAATACTTTTGCTTCTGGCACACATTTCCACTGAATAGCACTTAAGGAGGACAGGCCATTACACAGTGCAGAGAAACCACAGCAGGGAGGCCACCATCTAAAAGCAGCAATGAACCACAACTAATTATCAAAACACTTGTGATCAGGTGACAAAGCCAACTTCTTCCATCAACACCTGGAATTACACAAGTGGCTCTGGGTAATCAAGCCCCTATAATAATGACTCTGGAGCAAGAGATTGTGGATGAGGAAAATCCCTCCTCAAAGTCCAAAAATAATCCAGTGTTTCCGCTACGTCTATTCAACCCACCGCTTCAGAATTATTGCCGCCGCTGCTTCAGAATTGCATCAAATGTCACAAAGTCGCAATTACACAACTCCACGCAAAACACGCTCTACTGAACCCAAACGATCGTTCATCAGCTCTCTCTCCCCTTTATAGTAAACAACTGGAACAGTGACAGGCCGTTAATCACTCGCAAAGTCATAACAACCAAATAAACAGCAGCAAGTACAGCATTTTAATCTCAGATGATACAAGATAGCGCACCCTGCGATCCGTTTGTGTCTGCTCCAGGAGACATACTAACGTGACACGCTGTATTCCCTTTACTGTTTAAAATGTTTCCCAAAAGTGGGGATGCACAGCTATCAAAAACCAACATACAAGAAAGGTGGTAATGTTCCCTTAGAGCTTATTATTTTGTTACTAATTGAATAACGAGTGCACATTTGTATGTGCCGGCTCAAATTCCTGTGAGCTGGAAAGAGCAAGAAACAAGAAACTTGGGGGAATAACTGGATATGTTGTGCATGTCATTCTATAGAAATATGAACCCAATCAGACACATACATGGTGGCGCTGTAATTAAGGCTTCAAAACGCAAACTTGCAAAGTCAGATTGACTAGAAATTTCTCACACAGGTGCAGCTTAATGTCCTCTACCAAAAAGCCTCAAGGATCATTAAGGTCCGTCTATAAAAATCTTTTGCCATTTTGAATATTTTAAAAAACACATTTTTGAGATCTCCTATACACCGTAGCTCCGATTGCCACCAAATTTTCAGTGAATCATCAATGGATCAAGCTTATTAAAAGCATGTCCAATAATTAATTACTTTTCAAGTTATTGGCCAATGAACTTTGAAAGGGGCATAGCTCTGGACATAAATGAACACAAATCCGCAACCATACGGCCAATCATCACAAAACTCCGGGTATGTTCAGATAAGTGCCCCAGATATACCCAGACAGTTTCATATACATAAGCCACCAGGGGGCGCTACAATTGCAAGACAGTTGAGTGGCATTACACACATTTTACTATAAATCGCATTTTCATTGTCCAATCGTCACAAATCTCTCAGGATATGTCCTCATAAGTATCGTGACCATGCCCTGAAAGTTTCGCTCAAATTGAACACCAGGGGACGCTATAAATGCAACCAAACTGCAGGTGATATATCGCTATAAATCAGGCTATAAATGACTAAATGTTTGCCCAATCAACACAAAACTTCCAGGAAATGTCTACATAATGACCTCACACATACACTGCAAGTCTCATTCAAAGTGTCCATAACTGGACGTGGAAAGACACAAATCAAGGTTTGAGCTTGGAATCGCAGCTTGCGGCTTTATTAGCAATTATTTTTGAGTTGGTCATCTACTTTTCTCAAATTGCCGTGAGCTGGACTGACTTACATAATACACTGAATTGAAAATAAATGTTTGACAAGTCAGTTGCTGGCATTTTTAACAAAAAGTACTGGTTGTTCAATCGTTACAAAGCTTGCAGGATATGTTTTACAATAATGTTAGACCACATGTGTGAAATGACTTTGAAGTTGCTATTGAGAAAAAAGGGGTTGAACCTGAAAATCGCCGCTTGCGGCTATATTTTTTCATTGCTGTTGCCGGCTGGCAGTGTAGCTACTAGTAAACCCCCACTAATGTTCAACCCTAGCGTAAACCATTTTACTGAAAATAATTCTAGAAACACTGAAACCCCTTGTATCTTTTGTGTAAACAAGTTATTTCAGTCAGACGGAAGACCCTTTCCTCTGCTCACTTTGTCCATGCAAATAGTGGCCACAGATTTCCCGGGTGTGGTTAGGCTGGGGAGCTGCCAGGTGATGGAGGAGGAGTGAAATTGGTTACAGAACAAATATGGCCTCTAGTGAGTGGCCATCATTTGAATCCTAATTTGATTTCCAATGTAAAGTACACATTAAGTCCCTTTTTGGCTTTCCTAAACAAATGGCCTCCTGACACGGAGTGAGGAAAGAGGGGGGGAGGGGGGATAGATGGATTTGTGTGTTTGTATGTGCTTGTGTGTATCATTTGTCTTTTATTTTCATAAACCTTTCCTTTTTTAACAGCCTCCATCCATCTGGAGAGGAACGTAGCACAGACACAACCGATTAAATAAACTGAGAAAGAATATCCATCAGGCACCATTTCTGACTTCTCTTCAATGCATAACAGCAACAGATATTTTTCTTCAGCAGCAGACATATTCATTTTCACACCACTGCTGTGGGTAAATCCACAGGAAATATGAGCCGCCCCAGGGAGCATTTTAACATGTAAACAACCATAACGCTCCATCTGCAAATATTTTCACTTTCACAGCACCTAACGTGACCTTGGCATTGTCACCAACAATACAGCAGAATTAGCTGCGATGAAGATTCATGAGATAGAAGCACAAAACTTGCTTTGGTGTACATCATGAGGCAAAAACAATTATTAATTTACATCTATAGTAAGCAAAGAAAAGTTCAAAGATACAATTAAAAGGTGCCATTTATGGACAGGGGAACGGTGGAGGTAGCTTACTGATAATTGATTATTGAAGGAGAATTTCTGTACATAAGTGACGTTACCACCAACAGCCGTTAGCTTAGCTTAGTTTAGCATAAAGACTGGAAACCAAGGGAAACAGCTAGCCTGATTCTGTCCAGAGTTAAACTAACAGCACCTCTGAAGCTCCCAAATTAACATGTTGGCTCTTGTTTAATCCATATTAAAATGATGTGAAAAATGGACGTGTAACATAATTGCTGCTCATCATCGTAAAAACCATCCCTGTTTCACTGTAGCATAATAACATAATCTGGTGGACATGCTAATCTGCACTTCTTCACACATGATTGTACATATCTTTTGTATGGGTGGTCCCAGCTGGAGTCCACCCCCCTGCGTGCAACCGTGCACGGTGGGGTTCAGGCATTAGTCACTGATCTACTGTAAGCGGGCCAAGGCTCTGCTGTAATGCATGGACGCGTTTAATATTCCTGTGGCCGTGCTTTGGGTCCCGACCCAGTCTGTGGATACCACACTGGTAAAGAATGCTGGAGAATAGAGTCTTTTTGTTTCCCTCCAGACGGAAACACTTAACACATGCTTATGCTGTTGCACCCACATGCAACAGAGAAGGGAGCGCGGCCTGTAAGGCAATACAACAACCACGTGTTGGTGAGCGTAGTTCACACTGTCACACACGTATGAGCACAGCTACAGGATTTCATGCTATATTTTACAGATTTAATAACAACTTAATGAATAAATGTAAGTTCTTTAACATAAATAATCCACACTATAATATTCATTTCTTTATTACAAATGTTCAAAATGTATCCTGCTAGTATATAAAATGTGAAGTCTAAAGTGTAGTTATTGTGTCCAGGCTTCAGACTGTCTTAACTTTAGTGTCACACGTGCATGTTTTCATGTCTTTCTTCAGTTTAATCACAGAGTACTAGCAAGGAGCTCAGGTTTCCTCCCTCATCGCCTCAGAGAGAGAGTGAGGCCTGGTGTTAGCCCGGTCCTGCCATGAGCTGACAGGAAATGTTTATTTTTAATAATAATTCCACAACAGTGGGGCCTAACACTATTTATATAAATTATAACTAAGTGGTTTGGCCTGGAGGTAATCCGTGATGTGCTACTGGGGAGTGATTATAGCCTCAGCAAAAATATACGGTTAGTGTTAATTGGTTCGACAAAAAAGTGGAACTTCCGTCTGTACTGGGACTCTCCGACACATACCACGGCTTTGTTGAGTTAGTCTCCAGTCAAAAAGCTGTCATGGTTGGTGCGGTGTAACTTGGCAAGCATTTTAGGATGTCAGACTCTTCTCTGGAAATTCATGCGGACCTACTCCCAGAGTACACACCCAAAAAGCATGCAGGCGTGTGTGTGAAGAGGGCACAGCTACTGTAGCAGGATAGCTACGTCTGTTGAACTACAGCCAACAAAGGATTTCCAACTGTCACTAACCGGCCTCTCACCCTGCGCTCACTCACACCTCGTAGCAGATCAACTTTATATCCGCTGTAAAGCTGTCGACTCGCCGTAAACAGAGCGATTGTTAACCACTTTCTCCTGCACCTGCACTGTCTCACTGTCCTGTCACAAGGCGGGCAGATGAGGAGGCAGTATGGCGGGATGACTGTCTTAAGTTAGTCGGGGAAAGTTTTACATTCAGGTTTTAAGCCAATAACAGCTGCATTCATCTCCGGCGTGACGCACAATGAGCGAAAAGGCCCGTTCAGTGCTGCAGGATATTTCTGTGGGCTGTTGATAGACACAACGGTGGTTTTTAAAGCATCCAAACCTATTTACACCTTCAGCTTTCCAACCACTAGACCACCTTGCCAACATAACCGTCAGGGGCATTTGAATTAAGCAGCCTGATTCATCCTATTTTTGAATACACATACAATCCCCACATATATCTTTTCCTCAGATTGTTTTTGATACTTTGATGTGGAAGTTGCACCATTAGCAAATACCAGTTATATCAGTGATGAGCCTTTGTGGTGTTTGCCATCAACCCTTGTGTAACTTTCTTTACATCAACGTATTTTGCATTTACTTTTTTTATGCCTGTGAATTATGCGTATGTGCTTTAACAAAAGCACTTGCCCCTTAAAAGAAATAAAGTATTTTGAACTGAATGGAATTATTACATAACATCAATGCCAATTGAACACTAAAGAAATCTGCCATCTGAGTGCAGAAGAGAAATGACTCCGTCCGTGCACTTGGGAAACAAGAATTCTGACATCACTCGTGCTCTGAAGAAACGTTACGCGTAATACATGTGCTTTTTTGATCTGTAGTAGAAATCGACTGGTGGATAACTTACCCTTCATTGCGGATGATGGTCCGGAAGCAATCACTCAGGTTCTTGTAGCTGTTTGGGTCACTGGTTCCCCTTTGGATCTGGAACCTGAAGAAAAGTTTTCATTAAAAGCTTCCATCACTGTAAATATTACAGCAGCTATTAGCATTGTTGTAGTAGCATTGTGTTTCATTTTTTAGTTTTGTTTTATTGTGCTCATTGTGTGTGTAAATTGCATTGTAGCACCTGTGTGTAAAATACACTTAGAACAAATGTGATCTTAGCAGCAATGAGCTTATTTCCCTCCTTATTTTCCACCCTCTCCCTTTCATCTGCTGTTTTTTCCTCCTCTGCTAAGATGAGAGGCTCCTACCACCAGGTCCCCCCAGAGCAGGGGAGAACTCAAACATTTATTTAACCTAACCGATCCAATTAGCCACCCAACTCCCCAGGACCAGGCCTTTTGCAGCAAGCTCTTCGGTCACTAACATGCTAGTAAGCCAATTGTAACAGCTCTTCAGTTACGTGTAAATGTTTAATATGATGTAGCCAGACGAAGGACTTTTTGTTGTAGCAAACACGCTGGTACCTCCCCAATAAAGGCTGGTGAGCTGTGTGTAAATCTTTTACATGAGAGACCAGTTGGCGGTGAAAGAATGAATATAAATGCTGCTTGTTAGAGATAAAGAGTTTAAGGTATTGAGACGATAAGATATCTCATTATATACTGCCACATGACTTGGACAATCAAACTCAATAAAAGAACACGTTCAACTAAATGGTTTGAAGAGATAACAAAGAGATTTTAGACCCAAATCATTTGAGCAATTGACAAAACCCAATAAACTAAAGCATGCTTTGAGATGTGATAGATGATAATTGAGGAATTTTCCCGCAAAAAGTTAAGAACATCAGCAATTCTGAGGGTTAGAAACAGAGGCAGAAGTGAAGAGAGGAGGGAACATGACAAGAGAAAGATTCCCTCCTCATATGGCTTCAACTGCCAGGTCACAAGGTCAGCAGTAAGTCGTCCATGCGGGTGCCTGATGGGGCCATAAAGGGCCCCCAGGTTCCAGTGGAGGGGGAGTTTAGTGGGGTGAGCGGCCTTTCATATCGCTAACAGATTAACTTCTTAGAGGGGTGTCCCTCAAATCCTATTTGGTGGATTCCCAAATAGCTTGTAACCCGTTCCTGAAAACCAGTTAAAACAGCATAATAAATAGATGTCTGACACCATATTAAAGAGAAGAAGAAAAAGAAGGACTCCGGGTATGAGGGGATGGAGGAATAAGTGGTATAGAGGGAGGGCAAAGACCCGGAAGATTTAAGACCACTGGGGCTTGTAAACATATTCAAATCTGGCTTAATTAAAGGCATGTGATGCTGGGGTCAAGGATGGAAGGGACCCTGTCCATAGTCTCCCCGTCTCCTTTGCTCTGCCTGCCTCGACCCAAACCGGCCCTGAGAGAGCGAGGTTGGCAGGGCCGTGGTCCGGTTCCAGCCCCCTGACTCCACTCATGACCCTGGGGTCACCTCATTTCCTCATGTCCCTCTCCTACCCTGCCATAAACGCCAGGGACCAAACAGCAAAGCCAAAGGAGTGGGAGATAATAGGAAGGACCAGAAGATCTTGTGGCAGCAGGGGGACTGACAGGCCCCTGGCTAGGAAGCTGCTAATGTCACTTCTCACAGCAACCAACAGTGGAAAATAAGACTCAAAGCTTCAGGAAGTACTGGTTGAATGTTTTATTTTAGAGGATTTGTACAGACAAAAAGCTCTACTTTCAGTTAATAGGGCCACAGTGTGAAAGATGATCTACTGGTTGGCTGAAAAAAAGAGCCCAAGATATCCTCCATGGCTCTGGCAGCGTAACTTGGCCTTGGAGTCAGCCATGGGGATTGTAAAGTCCGCAGACAGAAGACCCAAAGAATACCCAGGGGCTTCTTTAAAAACACATTGCTTACAACATGTCCTTCAATCATCAGCGAAAGCCAGCAGAGATACAGTATACTCAGAGGTGATGAGATCTGTGAGTTCATCAAGAGTACCCCTTTTTTCCTTTGCTTTCCAAATCCCACTCTCCCCCTGTGTTTGTGCTTTACAGGCCCAGAGCAGCCCAGGTGAGGGTGAAGGCGAGGGCAGGTTGGTGCTTCTGTGGACGAGACAACTACTCTGGGGTAAATAATCCCAAAGACCTCGCACACCTGACCTCCACTGCCTATAAAAGTACATATTCTAGGCGTCCACCTAGAAGTCAAAAAGGTAAATGAGGGTGGAGAAGCAGGATAGAGCCCCATTCTTTGTATTTTTATGGACAGGAGCGCTGTGTTTGAGGGGCATACAAAGCTGTGTCCGCTCCCAGACCCCGATGGTAATGGGCTCGAACCGGGGACCAACAAGATGGGCTGTCACCTCACAGTGGACGAGATGTTGAGGTGAGGCTCATTAATGGTGGTGTTAAAAAAAAAAGCCCATGGGAAAGGGGTAGGGGAGTTTGATCAAAAGGCAGAGGCCTGATGGGCCTACTTTTAAAAGGGCAGGCCATGCTTTTTAGGAGAGCTCTTAAAACTATGCCCTATTAAATGAGGGGTATTCCCTCAGTGGCACTTTTTGATGACTTGTTCACTTTAAAATTTAGGGTCTAATAAGACTGATACAAAATCATATTTATAGCTATTCAGACATATAAATTAGCACCATATAAAGAAGTAATGACCATATCTACAACAGGTAGTCATTGCATGCCATCTATTGTGTCAAAAAGAGCATTTTTCTTCAAGTATGATCAATGAGTTTAAGTGTTGCTGTGTATTTGGACTGGTTGCTGCAGTGAGAGCCTTGATATACTAATGCCTTTCCTCTAGGAATGCAAAGTGCTTTGACGAAAAAAAACTAAAAGGAGGGAGAGACGTTGACATATGATTGAAGGAGAGAAAGTGAGTTATCGAGGGGAAAGGATGAAAGTTCAGCAATTTTTCATGTTAGATCTGAAGTGCATAAGACAATCCAGAAGGCAACATCGGGGGGAATCTATTTTTTACAGCCAGACAATTAATTTTAATGAGCAGGATCATAAAGATAGTGGAAGTCCATTGCAAATGGTACATGAGGTTAAGAGCACTTTTCCGACCTAAATGGTCCAACATGACAAATGCGACCAATCGTGACTTTAGCCATCCAATCCTGTTTCAAGATAAATAAGTGTAACCAAAACTAAAAAAAGGGTCTCCTTTGGATTCAGTTGCTGCCTTTTATGACATTGTGGTTGACAACAGTTCCAGCGGTCAGTGAGTAAACACTGTGTTGATGTATAATAAGAGTATAAAACAATGAGTATGTACACTACATACACTTGATCTTTAGGTATTGAGCATGCTTTTAGTTATTTGATTAAAAAGGAATACCATCCAAATGTTTGATATCTTGCTCCTATGTGATTTGCACTTATTGTAAGTCACTTTGGACAAAAGCATCTGCCAAACTAATGTAATGATGTTGATTTCTACTGACCTCCATCCTGCACAATAAAATGAAGAAGAAAAAACAAGCAAGCAATAAAAGAAATATTGATAGATTGAATCTCATCATGGATTGAAACTGTTAAAGGGAAAAGTGTTTGTGCGTGGCAGGAGGAGGCCAAAAAAGACGGACCGTTGAAGCGAGGAATAGGAAAATAAAGCTAACCCTTGTGTTGTCTTCCCGTCAACCATTAAAAAAGGTTTTTTTGTCAACATTGTCGCTTTTCTGACATTTATGTCACTTTTTCAATGTGAATTATGAATGAATTATTTTGAAGGCCCATTTTTTTTTGTGATGAAAAAACTGAAAATGGGTCAAAATTAACCCGAGGACAACATGAGGGTTAAGGGGAAGAAGACGAAAGATGGGAGCAGAGGGGAAGTTATAAACCTTTGGCGCTTGTGACACGGCAGGTAGCCAGAGCTTGATCTGGACCAGGCCAGGTTGGGTTTCACCCGCACCACAAACCTGGACCTGGGACAGCCCGGGTTATGGAGCATGTCGTGGTGTGGATAAGGAAGAAAAAGTTCCTCTGGCTGTAAAAAGTGCTACAACATCTCTCGGTCTCTCTGGATTCTTTCTCACTCCGATAAAACGGACTCCTCTGATTCCCTATGGTGATTTTGGGACTAGTTTGTCGCTCCAGATGTCTGCTCATATACTGTGACCTCTGTGACCCGAGATCAGGCTGTGTTAGCGTGGAAGAGCAGGAAAAGAGCTGCATAAAACAGCACGACAACAGGCCAGGACTGAGACTTAGATGTTGATCTGAGCATTACACACTTCTGGTTGACTGACAGATCACTCTATATGTTGGAGAGCACCGTAGGAAATTTAGAAAGCTGCTAAGGAAGTGGAGCAGATAGATGGAAAAAATGAGTAGTCTTACTGCCATTTTCAGTGAGTGGTTGGATTTCTTGGGTGTTTAATTGAGGTCTCTTAACCTCTGTCAAATGCTATTAACTGGCATTATAGTGCTGATGTTTGAGCAATCGTCATAATTATAGAGTGTTTATGTACATAACATGACTTGTTTTCCACAATTTTGCGAGCATGCCTCATAGATCTTTAACAGGAACCAAACTAGATAGATTCACAATTTCAATGTAGGAGAAAGATGTGAAACAGAGAAAAAACAGAAGCTATGACAGATGATGGCGGACAAAATAAGCTGGGTCAGCACTACCTGGTGATAGACTGGTCCGGGCCAGTGACACCAACAGCCGCTTTGATGTGAGGAGAGGATGCAGGATTTTGGAGACTCCCCTGACAGCAGGTAACCACTGGCTATAACACAGTCCGCTCCAGACAGAGGTCCACTGGCCTGCATGCTTCCAAAGAGAAACCAGATTCACTAATCTAAAATGCACTGCATTATCTTGTCTAGGCCCCCATCTCAAGAGGCCAAGACACAGAACTCTGTGTGGGCGCCACCAAGAATCCAACAGATGCCAAAAACAAATACGATTTTACAA
Source organism: Etheostoma spectabile (assembly GCF_008692095.1). Taxonomy (NCBI): domain Eukaryota; kingdom Metazoa; phylum Chordata; class Actinopteri; order Perciformes; family Percidae; genus Etheostoma; species Etheostoma spectabile. The sequence continues at coordinate 2,441,614 of NC_045752.1, forward strand.
GCCTTGATTGTTGCTTTAAAATGGGTAATTTCAGCTCCCTCTTTATATCTCTGCGTATATTCTAATTCTACAAAAACGTTTGCAACTTGGTGTGCTTAGGTGTTTGGTGACACTAATTTAGCCTGGAGCCATATCATATTGTTTTGTAAAGGCAGACTGATGAGCAGAATGTTAAAAAAACAAACAAAAAAAAACATTGCCCAACCATTCATGAATAAAGAGGGATCTAAGTAAAAGGCTACCACTATGGTTATCTTTCTTTCGGTCTTCTTTTTCCATTTAGCTTCCCCTTCATCATTTATCTGACATATACATCTTTGTCAAAGAAATACTACCACCCTGTCCTTAACTGGTATTATTGAGTAAGAACTGAAGATGAAGACAACCAGATCCACCTCAGATCCAGGGATTTTTTCAGTACAGCATGAGTGACATAAAGTATGATGGATCCAGTCAGGTATGCAACCATGCAAAGGTTTATCAGGTTTTCTTGAAATGCATAAGTAGTGTACCTAGGCCTTTTGAGACAGAGATCGAGGGATGACGGAACAAGTGCAAGGCCTGCTGTAATGTTCGTGCCCTGTCCATTGCAATTCTTCACATGCCAGCAAAACTTTGCCATTACACAAGTAATTGCGGCTGGCCCGCAAACCTGGAGCACGCCACTCAATCTCTGAAACATCACAATCCGCAACAACTGTGTGCAAGTCCTTGTTGATGATTGGCTTGTTGGTCTGTGGTACCAGAGGTCCAATCACTTTCTCTTCCACCTTCCTTAAATAAACACACCAGCAACCATACAGCCAACATATTTTTCAAGATGCAAAGAATGGGGCTGTGCTTCAGGCACTAGGTGCCAAAAAAGCAGTTTGACTGGGTGAAAGAGCAGAGGTGTTTCAGTGAACACAGAGTTGTGCCATTAGAAACTGCCAAGCAACTGCGATGCCTGCATCCAATGCAGCTCGGTCATCTGCTCAAGTAGCAGTGCCACAGCGGCGACCATTTTTGCCTAGTTTGAAAGTGCCTTTACGAGTGAGTGACTTGAAAGTGCAAAAAGCTGCTTGCAAATAGGTTGGCGAAGGGGTGATGAAGGCAGGATAATGGACATACAGAAATGCATGTGTGAGTTTTGAGAGTCAGAAATAAACAGAGAGAATGGGCAGCAGGGGGGAACACTGTGGTTGCAGCACAGTCAGGGTCTAGTGAAATCAAAGCACACAATGCCTCCACTCTGTAATTAGTGTACTGGAATGTGAACCCCTTCACTGATAATGATTACAGGTGCTACGGTGTACCCCCCCCCCCACACACACACACACACACAATCTGCACCTCTATCTTTAACTGAAATCCTTAACTTAATCATCCATTTGCGACTGCTAGTTACATCATCTGCTGCAACATCTGTCACAACGTTAAAAGTAATGGGTTAGGTTTTAAAACTTTATATTTCTGGCCTTTTTCCTTTTATTAGATAGTTGACAATGGTGGAAAAAAAGACTATGACGTTACATCATGGGCATTGTATACTACTGGGGGGGAGGGAGGGTCTCTCTCTCTCTCCCCCTCCCTTCCCTCCCCCCTTCTCTCTCTCTCTCTCTCTCTCTGAGAATAACAAATTTAATTACTATTGATTCATAAATGAATGTGGGATTACAATTCCTTATTTAATAGGCCATTTGGGCTTTTTGGGGTGATGCATATAGAATAATAATAAAAAACAAAAACAAAGCTTTCTAATACTAATTTAGACATAGTATACCATGGCAACGATCACAGCTTCAAAGTGTTTAGGTTAGCCCTACAAAAAGCTTTTTAAACTTGCCAAAAATGCTGCTCTGCTGCTTTCCTGAAAGGACTTGCTCTGCACCTTTTGCACTGGACTCGCTGTTACTCATGCTTGTGCACTGAAGCGATGCACACAGACTGAGCTGGGTTCATCCTACACGCACGCTGCATGTGTTTTTGGCTTTACACTGCGCGTAAAGTCGTGCCCTGCAGTCTCACAGCGCCGGAGGGATTAGGAGGTGGCTTGACGACCGCTGACCTGCCTGCTCCTTTACAAGGCAAGATCAGCTATCAGGCTGCTGCTGCTTTGTGCCCTGCTGTTTGAGGGTTGTGTCAGGGATTCCTCCATAAGTGCACCGGGGTTCACCAAGCAGTTGGGGGCAAACAGAGGTGGGAGGGAGGGGTGAAGCCTTTGGGCCATCCTCAGCGCTGTCACACGTTTCCCCCACAAAAAAATGTGGACGTCATCTGTCAAAGCCCTCATCGAAGATCACTTTCAAGCCCCCCAATTGGGACACACTTTCAAGCGTGCTGTGACCAAATGGAGGTAGTGTTGCCATGGCTACTGCATGTACGAGCAAGGGTCAGTACCAGGTTTTTCTAATCAGGCTTGTAACAGGCTACTGGCAGGCTTGGAGGTTTGCAATGACTCTGACAGCCATGTCACACAATACAATAATTCAATACAAATCTTCTGGAAACACACGTACAACAGATTTAAAACTAAACTTTACATAATCACTCAACAAACTACAAATTCATAAAGAATGATGGAAGTTTCAAACAATGCACACAACATGGTGTTGATGATGTTACATAATATTGTTTATGTTCGCTAGTAGCAGTAGTAGTATCTGATTCAACAACAGGCTAACTGAGATGGTTGCCGAAAAGCTAAAATCGTAGAAGACGGAACTTAAAAACAGGAGAGACAGTCAATGTTCAGTGGGAGAAGTAAAAACAAAGTTGGATGAACAGCGAATATCAGAGAGGGAAAAAGACGTGGAGTAAGGGAAAAAGGACAAATCCGACTGGGAAAGCACGAAAGAGAAAGAAAGTGTGGGTGCAGAGGGAGAACAGAGGCAGAGAAGGCGTGGCTCAGTCATGAGTTATTGCACAGAAGACATAGTTGGGGCAAACACAGATCATGTGAACGTCGTAGAAACTCCAGGAAGTTCACGTTGACAGGAGGAGTTGCTCAGGGAGACACAAACCCGAAGAAGGCGTGGTTTCACTCTTTGGGCGGAAGTAAACGGGGGTGATATGAAGCTGCTTTCAGATGATCGTGAGTATAAGGGTGGAGCTCCATGTAACAGGATCTCGACATGAAGGGAAACACAGGCTCAGTGCAACTCTCTAATGAGAGGGAGAACCTGATCAGAGTCAGATGGGGTGCCCCGAGCGCACAGCCCCCTGCAGAAAGTGCCGCCCGACACCCTTTGTTACCTCCAAGTGAGCTGAGACCAGCCCATGAACCATGTAACTAGGTGGTTTCCAGGTTAATGAAAAGCTGTAACTCCGGTCCCACTGTCTCTCTCTGCTAAACTGACGACTGCCCACCCCTCTCCACACCGCACCCTCCATCTTCACCCCCAACCTTCCTGCCCCAACCCATGGGGGAGGCAAGAGAGGGGAGGGTCAGGGGCAATTAAGGGTTTACTTTGTGTGAAGTATGCTACATTTACATGGGCTGATTATGATCCAGAGTCACTCACAATGAGAAAAATCTTTACATTTTTTGGATTAACTTTAATTTCTGGATTAGCTGCTAAGAACAAGAAACTGACATGTCTCAAACGTTACATGCATAATGAATAGTTGTCCTAAACTTGAAATTCAGTTCATAACAACTAATCATGGCACAACTCTTCACCAACATACCATGCTTTATTCCAAAAATGATTTGGGCTATTTTGCCTTCATCCAATCCAATCTATGTCACCATTTCCTGAAATTCGATATAGCAAGCGATTAATTCATAATAAAAATACTTGCTGCAGTCTTACTAGCAGCATTGTCCTCTTTGATAAAACAAGGTCAATTCACACAACAACTGATGCTATTAGCCATTTGTCCAGTAAAAGAAGTCTGAACATCTACCAGCTTGTTCATTGCATCCATGTACTTCTGTCAAAATGGGTAATATGTATTTGTTCACGTTCAACTCTTTTACAACGATGAAAGAGGTTGTAAGTCCCACGCATAGAAGGTGGGCTCTGCGGGAGTCCTTCAGATGTAAGATAGATGTACTTGTTAGCAAAGGTGAGTAACAGGGGTCATGGCTCGACTGGTCAGTGAGCACGCAATGGGGAGTAAAAGTGTAACAACAAAGGCAAAAAGTGAATCATGTGAAACAACTTTGACTTTTACATACGATATCTAAAGCAAAGTCCTGTGTGGACATCATTTCCCAAAAGCATCAGTATTTTTCATAATGGACTTGCTTTCCTGTGCTTTAAACATATCTCATAAGTAGTCCAGATTGTATTCTATAAATCAAGTTGGAAGTTTTTCAAATCTGTGGAACACAGTTATACACATATCTGCCAAAGCAGTCGTCTAAGAGGGTGAATCAGTATTTGTTTCAAGGAAACGGCTGCCAAATGCTCCTGACAGTTTTTGATTTGGCTACAAGTGGAGTGCCTCTACCCAACCGCTAATCCTAAATTCCCTGCCCTCTCCTCCTCAGAGAAAGAGGGGAAAGATAAACCCTCATTTGGAAAATGGGTTAACATCAGTAAACATCAGCTCCCAGGCAGGTACACATTTAGTCAAGTTTACCTGGCAAAAAAAGGAAAAGAGGGAGAAATAAAAGGGAAAAATCCCTTTGATTCTAAGTTGGTGAAAAAAAGTAAATTTACTCCAGTTGCCGTTCAATTTGGACCAGTGGACATTAAAGCAGGAGCCGGTGCCTAATAAGAGCCATGCCTGAGAGAGAGCGAGAGAGAGAGAGAGAGAGAGAGAGAGCGAGAGAGAGGTGTGTCTGTGTCTGACTCTTGGCTCCAAGGTTCCTGCTAATAGATTTCAGCTCCCTCAGTGTCCCAATTAGCTGGTATGTATGTTTGGTTTATGAATTCATGTGTGGATGTTAAGTGTGTGATCATACATGTAAAGTATGCCTGCATATCAACACGTGTATGGTTTGTTTCTGTGTGTATGGCTGTCATTCAAAATAAGCAGCAACCTCCTGTTGTTTAGACACTTTTATCATCATCTAATGCTCCCAATTAAAAAGAAGAAAGACTATTCTGTTTGTTCATTTTGTTGAGAAGCCAAACAAAACCCAGAGCCAAGACCAAAAGGAATCAATTTACACTGAGCCATTCTCAGCAACAGAATGCATATCAACATAAACACATGGCAACACAAACAGAAAACAGATAAACCTGTCCAGTTTCAAAGCAGCTTTTACCGCTACCACTTTTCAAGGAAGAGCATTACAAAGAAAACAGTGAGTGCACTTTTAACCCTGACCCCGTGTGAGGACGGACAGGCAGAGCTCAAGCCTTACCTGTAATAAACCCCCATAGCTTCCACCACGTGAGCATAAATCACACTGTGTGCCTTCAAAGTATCAAATATCGACTAATACAACACCGCTCACCCCTGGCTTTTATCCTTGCGTTTCCTTCTCTATGTTCTGGTGGTGGCACTGCCTTCAAAGTGCAACCATCTCACTTCTAAAAGGCACGCCGAGCAATTTATTTACCAAGAAACTGCTGCCGTAAATGACAGAAAAAGCAGCACAATTTACTGACAAGTAGTGAATGGGGCAGGGGGGCTAAGAGGTCTTGGCTAGGCCTGTGAAAGACTATAAAGCTTTAGTAGTAGCCCACGACCTGTTTATGGCCGGCTGAGACACTGTGGTGCGAGGCTCCTGATCACTCAACAGCTCCAGACTGCTGCCACTCTTGCATAACGCGCAAACAGGAGATGGTAACGGAAAACAAGCTATTAGACACAGCGAGTGCATTTAGTGGCATCGGATTTATCCTTCATGTCCCCTTCTTTCACAAGAACCGCAGGCCGTTCAAGGGAGAGAGAGAAAAAAATTGGATTCTTTATTCTTGAATTAAGTAATAAGTTTAAAAATGTGAGGGATTTGGAAACATAAAAAAACATCTAACGTTAACATTGAGTGGGAAATGAATGGGCAAATGATGCATTTAATTTTCCACAAAATGTCAAAGGATCTTGGCATTGGTGCCCACTTGTGCGGAGAATGAGTGCAGAGCTGGCCAGCTGGGAAAAAAGACCTGGTATGCTCGGAACTTAACTACGCAGACCCAAATACCCACCGAGAGGATTCAAAGCAGATGTGGACCTAAAATGGCTTTCTTGTAAGCAGCTTATATGTCAAAGTTGCACCAAATCTGAGTTCATGTATGAGTTAGAATGGGTGGCTTACCTGGTCTTCACTACATCGAGAGGATGCATCAAGCAGATCTCTACCAGACCTGAAAGGTAGAAAACAATAATCAGGATAAGTCACCTTAATAACCATGGTGGTGGATGCTGGTTATTCAATTTTAGGATATTTTTCTTACCAATATCTGAATGCACTAGTGTTACTACAATGTGTCCATTAAATTATAAAGAGCCAAAGTGAAAACGAACGGGTTCAGAAGTAAGAAAAAAAGAAAAAGAAGAAATTTCAAAAACCTATGAACATTTCTAATTTTTTTTTTTTTACAGCCTTTAATAAACACCATTTCCCATAAACTTTAGAACATCACGCGTTAAACGTAACGGTGCAACAGAAGTGACAAGTCGAGGGCTTGCCCTGACTTTAGACATGTCGAAATAATAATAATAATAATAATAATAATAATAATAGCAGGAAAGAGAAGAACAAGCAGGGTAGAAGTTTTTAGACAAATCTTTTTCTGAATATAGATAAAACCTTGTTGCAGCACTTGTACATTTTCATGGAAGCTGTAGTTTTTTCTGTGCTCACAAAGTTATCATTTTTTAACTTTAGTCAAATTTATGAAGGTTATTATTTCCAATAGAAAGTGCTTTGTCTTAAGCCATATTCACACCAGACTATGAATAACCAGGGGACCTCATGTGATTTAGAAATGACCCACCCACATCTGTGTTTTGAATGACACATTCACACGGGATTACAAAAAGCTGTATTTTACTCAAATTAACTCCTTATTATCCCCCATATATAATGTCAAAACTTTCATTTATAACTTGGATGCAGCCAATACCACCCCGAATCACAGAGCTGCCCATTAACACAGGTTATATTATCACACGCCCTCTGTGTTTTGTGAAAAATGTTCAGGTCATTTGCGGTGGAATTTTTACTTTACAAATTACCGATATGGCAGATTCTGACAGGACTCAGATCAGACAACCTCCGTGATTATGACAAATTACTTGAGGTGCCCAGATTTTACTAGTCCGGTGCAAATAGGGTTTTAGAATATAGAAAATAAACCCTAGAAACTGGTGAAATATTTTCAGAAAGACGAAGGAGTTACAGAAGCTAGTTTAAAAAGAGCCTTGATGTCAAGACTTCAGCTATCTATGAAGTATTACAGTTATAATTATTTATAGCATTAAGACGTATTTGTTTTAAGTCACTTCTCAGGCATAAATATTAAATAGTTGCTGGTTCCAACTTCTCCAATGTTAGGATTTGCTGCTTATATCTGTGTTAGTGAATACCTTTACATTTTGGTGGGTTTCTATATTTAAACTATTTTACAAACACTAAATATGGGCCAGATTAATTGATCTGTCCTTAACTGTCACTTTGCCACATGCTCTTTTTACAGTATGCACATGCTGCTGTACACCAGTCAGACATGTAGACCCAATGGGACTGAAACAACTGAACTGTACAGATCTGTTAAAACCCTGCAGGATCAGATAGCAACAGAAATCGGTTTTATGTGACATGTGACAGTTCAACTTAAAATAAGATAAGAAAGTTGATTGACTGCTAACTGGGGGAAAAAGTCAGTGGATGTTTGTGCATTCGATTATTTTACCCTTTAGTTTTACCAGTTTAGTAGTTTTAGTAGTTCAAGTAAAAGTGCTACCAAATGGTTTTGACAGACAACCAGCGCCTGCCAACCTTCTGCCAGAATCCTATCACACTGGTTATCGCTCTGCCCAATTTAAAAGCCAACCACCTCGGTAATTCTTGGTGTTTTAAGCCGTGTGCCATCTTTGCAAGGACATGGGTCTGAATGAGTGATCCAAGGAGACTTCTTTCCTAAATTCCTGCGAGTAATTATAATACTATGCATTTTGAAGGGCTGAAGCCACCAACCATATCAGCCATGCAAGCCCAGTAATAAAAGAAAATGAAAGTCAGCAATGTGCCAGCAGCTGGAGAATCAATGCAGTCCGGTTGATCAGCGAGGGCCTGAGGTTTTACACTCACGTTAAGTATGGGCATCTGTGTGGAAAAGCCACTGCTTTGGCACAAAGGACTTCTGACTCAATCAAGTTTTCTTGTTTTTTTTTTAACTCACAATTCTCACTGCATCCCTTTCCTGGTGCCGTGCAGATTCCATGGTGTGTGTACACAGCTGCTGTGCAATATGGACCCTTTCTAATTTGCTTAATTAAACATATTGTCTACAAAAGAGTGTCTGGGGATTTTCCAGGGAAGTAATTATCAAGTAAAATACCACAGAAAAAAATGACTTTGTCTACAGTTGCATCTGAATGTACAAATGGGAAAACCAAGAACTGCTGAAACAAGCTACCGGCAGGCAAGAGTCAAACTAAATTCCTTTGGTCACGGCTCAGTTAATCTGACTATGGTTGTTAATGATACTGCAATAAAAAGGCAAATACAGGACAGCTTGGCACACATCCTTTTCTGGCCTTGCCATTAATAGGTGAACATGAGGTGCATCAAATCTTTCAGCAGGTAATCAGATTACACGATGAAACCAAACCTGCTCGATCCTCCTGTGCAAACACAAAGATGCTGGGAAGTGACCGAACATGCTCCAACAGGTGATGTAGCTGTGAAAGCATAAGGTCTGGGGGAAAAGGAGAGCTTCTGCAATCTCATACAAATGGAACATTTGGCCACTAATTAGGAAGCAAAAACAAAGAGGTAAAAAAAAAAAAAACTCACGGCAGAAAAACAAAATTCTTCGCTTTGCTTGGAACAAGGTTCTGTGAGAACTAAGATAACTTCTTGGTAAATGGTGGGACCAGTGGTGGGAAAAGTATTTCATTATTTTACTAAGGTAAAAACACCACATGGCAAAAATACTGTTATAAGTTCACTTAAATAAAAATATGAAAGTATTTGCAAAACATTTATATACACTATTACTAACATTAACTAATACTAACTATAAACATTACTATTAGATAGATTTTTATTGATCCCAAAAATGGGAAATTACAATGTTACAGCAGCAAAAGTTCAAACACACAGCACACATACAGAATGTACATGAAATAATAGGATACAGTATAAACGAAATGCACTTAAAGACCAAAAAGTGACTAAAAACACACAAAATACACATATACATCAGGTGCTGCTGCAACAGGCTACCGCACGATACAGCGTCGTCTTGCCGAAAAAAAAGAAAGGAAAAAAAAAAAGATTGTATTTAGCCGGTCAAGGCAAAGCTTATTTTACCAAGCATAAATTATATATGTTAAGCTACTATTTGGTAGTTCATTATCACTAAAGTGGTCAGATAAATATAGTGAAGTAAAAAGTACAATATCTTCCTGCAAATGTGATTTGGGGCTGCAGTGCGCAAAAGGTTAAAGAAGTGAGCTTGTGACCGGGAGGTTGCTGATTCACTCCCCTGACAGACGGGATAAAAAATCTGGGTGCGGAAAGTGAAAGAGCAGCGCCCTCCCTCATTGCCACCACTGAGGTGCCCTTGAGCAAGGCCCGTAACCCCCACTCCTCCAGTGGAGCTGCTCAGTGGCCAGCAGATCAGACCATGGTTGTACTGGGCAGCTTCCTGGTACAAATGTGTAACTGTGTGAGTGTGACAGGTCGTCGTCTCAATCGACTTACCTGGATAAATAAAAGGTTCAATAAATAAATCTTCCTGCAAAATGCAATGGAGTATCAGTGTAAAGTATCTTAACATGGAAATACTCAAGTACATCAAAACTGTACTTTAATTACATTTAAGTACTGTACATTTGTTACTTTCCACCACTGCAAATAGCAAAAAACTGCTGTTACTGTAAGTAACTATTTGCAGCTTGTTTTAATCTCTCCTGATGTGTTCGACACCTACAGGCTATGATATCAACGTTGTTAGATCTCTATACATACTCAAACCATGTTTTTATAACCGATTCTGAAGGCTGATATTTCGCCTCAATATGATGAATCTCAATATGATCAAGTGTTATTGTACAGTAACATTCATTCATTTGTCCTCCATGTTTAATCACAGCACAACCAGTAGCCCTTCAGCCACTAGGGGAATGCCGGTGGTTGTCACACCACATACAGTAAATAAAGCAAATCTGGTTTTCTGCAATAATGTGAATATACAGTAGCGTAAGAGTTTACCATTAATTACCAGTTTTACTTTAGCCAAAGGCAACATTTTCTTTTAACAAGGTGTCTCTCACATTTCTAAACTGGAAAAAGAAAAAATGGGTTAAAGTCTGGAAAGTAATACAGATAATATCATCGTAGATACACAGAGAGGTAGGACTAGAAACAGCAGCGGTAGAAAACAGTGGGCTAAAGACTCAACGCGTAGATGGGGAGGAATATATCTGTTACAAAAAGGTGCTCTGCTTTTCTAACATCACACTAGAGTTGGCCGGTTTCCAATGTTGATACCGTCAAACCTTCTTCCTATTTCACCGCGGTATTCGGTATTACCGGGACCAATTAAAAATGATGATGTAAGGCTCAGACGGCGTCACCAAACAGCTGGCTTGTGCCTACACCGTTCAGAAAGTGAATACCAAAGAGACAAGTCTGTCTCTCTGTCTCATTTTTAAGCATTAAATTAATTATATTTAATATTTAATCCTTGTCTCCTATATAAGTGCATTGCATTGGAACTGATACCGTTAAGACCCTACGGTATACCGTGTAACCGCCCAACCCTACACCACACCTGACCAAACAAGTCCTGCCGACTCGAGTTTTACCACATCTAGACTATTACCCAATGATATGGTCAGGTGCTGCAAAGAAAGATTTAACCCTTGTGTTGTCTTCCCGTCAACCATGAAAAAAAAACAACAACAAAAAACGTTTTTTCAACATTAATATTGCTATTTCCCACATTTGTGTTACTTTTCAATGTTGTAGGTGTTGTTTTTATGTTTTTGGGGTTTTTTCAAAAGGTTTTTGATATTTTGTAATGTTTAATGACATTTTCATGACAATTCTTTTTTTTTTTTTTTTTTTTTACTGAAAACGGGTCAATTTGACCCAAGGACAACATGAGGGTTAAGAAAACTGCAGCTGGTTCCGAACAGAACAGCTCGTCTTGCCCTTCAATGTCCACTTAAATCTGATGTAAACAACATGAATGTCAATCTCTCCTGGCTGAAAGTTGAGGAGAGACTTTCAGAATCACTCCTGGATTTTGTTGAAAACATTAATAAATTGAAAATTCCTAATGGTTTTTAGTCAACTTACACTTAGCTCTAACACACATAAATACCCCACCAGACATGCCACCAGAGGTCTTTACACAGTACCTAGAGCCCGAACACAATCAATATGAGAGAGAAATGTATCTTTTTAGATAAAACAGATGTTGACAAAGTTTCCTTTTGGGGACATTATTTGAAATTGGAAAAAAAGATTATAAATTGCAATATATTGCAGCGTATTGCAATATGTTATCGCTATATTATAATATCATCTTAATTATCTTAGAAAAATAAAATAAAAATCATGTGTCTTCATTTCCACTATCAGTAAGTTATAAAATAAATAAAATCATATTTTCATCAATCATCAAAAAGGAGTGCACTTCTAATGGTTACTTGTGCTTGTACCTGCAAGTGACCAGAGCAGCTGTGCACATCTGGATACTTAATGATTCACACTCGATTTTGGGCCTCATCGTAAACCTCAGATTACAGGAACGGGAAAGGATACAGGTTACCAAATGCTTCATTAACTTAGAAAAGTAACAGTAGTTAACACTATTTACTAATTAACAGGCCCGCCCCACTGTGCCATTCAGATACCCGTGATTAGTTCAGTGTGTTCAGTTTTCCGGCTGTCAAGTATTTGGTGTCTAAGCGTACTATGGTCCGGTGTCTTTAGATGCGAGGTTAACGTCAGTTAGCAATGCATGTGCTATCTCCAACGCTTACAGTTGCAGAAGGATTAAGTGGTGACAAGCATGCATGCAAAACTAGGTTGTGTTTATTTGAGCATCTGTCTAACGTCCTTGCAGAGGAGACACCTTAAGAACAGCTGATGGCAGACGAGGTGACTGGCTGACAGGTTTGTAGGAAAAAACAAAGCATAATCGTAACTTGACCTTTGTATGACATGTGCAGCTCTCATTTCACCCAAGCTAAACTAGTTTATTTCTATCTATGTTGCTAAGTAGGGGGTTTGTCCCAGAGGACAACTTACTGAGTTCCAGAAATGTACTGAGAATCAAGTTACTATACTTTAGTACGCTTCCTAGCTGACTACTGATTCTACTAGTGGTATTCTTGCACCAAAGAAATAATTTCCCCTCAGACGGTCTTATATTGTGTACAAAATTACAATAATGTGTAATTTATTTGCCCTGGTCCCTCGGGGAAAATAAATTGGGGATTGGAAAGGTGAAATGAGAGCAACAGTGAACGGTTTTCCAGTCAAGAGAGAAGAAATTGTGTTTTTGTGTGCTTTGTCAAACTACAAAACAAAAACTGCAGAAGAGGGCGTTGCATTTATATACCTGCTGACAGATCCACAAGAGATGCAACTTGTTGGTGCAGTGAATTCATTATTTACTGATATTTTAGGGAGCTGTTTTTTTCTGCTCCAGTTCTGCAGGAAATGTTTGATTGTTTAAAATATCCCCCAAAAAATAGCCATTTTGTTTGATTCAACTCGGGTGGTGTAACATGATCATGAAAGGGCATCAAGGCCTAAAGACACAAAATATGGCATTTCCTCGTCACCACTGAGAGGCAGCTTCTTGCTCCACTCTGCCCCAGTGCATCGTGCTCTTCCACTCCAGCTGTCAGCACACACTACTGTTTAATCATAGAGCATGTAGTGGTGTGAACCCACACACTCTCGGGAGCACTTCACACCCCTCTATAGCCTCTGATGCACAGTCACTGAGCATGGGCAGGGCAAACCAGGGAGATGCTGCTCCTGAGTTGCTTCGCTCAGCCCTTCCTTCTCAGGCTTCTCTCCCGCAGGCACCCACCTCCTCCAACTGCGAGGTGGGGCGTAATATTCCAGGGACCTGTCACCTGGATGACGTTTATAGCTTTGCTATGCATCAGTGAGTGACAAATTGGAAGATTCCATCAGTCCAAGGTTTTTTTTGTTTCTGAACCACAATGGCAGTGACAGGACTTGTCATCTAGCAGATTGCAGACACACTGAAACACTCAGTTAGGCACAAGTGCTAATGGAAAAGGGGTGTCTGGAGCACAGCTATTAAGACACACCCCTAAACATACACTACAAGACTGCTATTTGCACAAATGCATTCTGTGCCAAGACACTGTGTAAAGTTGTGCAGTGGAAACAAAAGAGCTACTAGCATAGAGTTAGTTTTGATTCAACACCCGTTTTGTTTTTTGTTTTTTTTGCACAGAGCTTACATCCTATGCAGCTTTAACAACTGTGGATTTTGGTTTGTGTTTATGGGTATTTCATTAAAAAAAACATAGAAAAAATAAAATAAAATGGGTCCGGGTGTTAAAAAGTGCTGCATCATCACTTATTCAGCTGGGGGTGATTTTTGCAATAGTTCTCTGGAAATTAGTCAACAAGTAGCTTCATTGGTAGCACTAGTACTGCTACCACCAGATCGGCAAGACATTCCAGGTCGTCCAATTAGAGAGAAGATTATGCATCACGTAGATTAGATGACTATCTGAGTTGGTTTTGGCTCAGGAATGCACACAGTTTGCTCCCACGCAAAAGTGAGAAAGAAAAACAATAGTGCGCCAGAGAGCCCTTGCTCAACGGGTGCAGGTGTCATCCATCATGCCGAGACGCACACTGAATGACTGTAATTCCCAGCAGCCACAGGGAGAAGGTCACTGCTACAGGAAGCACAGCTCCCCAAGTTAAATGGACTAATACATGAGAGACATACTGGTCGTATTTCACACGCTTACTTGACCTGGTAAATACTCTAATAAGAGCTTACACGCTACCTCCTTAAATATGCTAATAATACTTTCTTAATTACTCTCTGCCAGTGACAATACCATTATTATTAATCGTATGTACTTTTTGTTCTTGGTTAACAAAACCAGCAATATGAAAACATTAGACTAGATAACAATTTACTTTTTAAAATAATTTCAGAAATGAATATGCATTTTCAAAGACAAAGCAGAAAATCATAGCTCGTCCTGGTGTTTCAGGAGTGAGATAAAGGATAAGAGTGTCATGATAACAGAGCTTCACCTGACAGGCCCGCTCTGGTTTTGACAGGAGCTCCTGACTGAACCTGCAGGTGATATGGCATGCCTCTATGTCCTCCATTAATACTTTTCAAAACACATCAGATCTGGAATGCCAAACAAACCCTGCGAGCTGCCGCTCCCCTGCAATTTGTCATCCGCGGTAGCAAAGCCGACGCAATATCCATCAGCGACTGGGCCGGGCACTGGGATATAGAAACCCTGATTTATCTCAGCTTCTTTTAACGCTCAGGTGAGAGAATAAAGAATGGCTTGACACCAAATGGACCAGTAAATAGGACTAAAAGTGACCACATTACCAACAAGAGATATTACATATTCTTAAAAAAATAAGTATTTAATTATTGCAAAAAGCATATTTTCACCTCTAGACTATCTCTTTAATAAAAGGCCAAGCTGCTACTCCTCAAACATTATACTAGGTTGTGTTGATTTTAGCTGCTTTTATCGTTCATAACAAACAATTAGAGCCTGTTTCACTACATGTTTTTGGAATATTTATTGTGCAAGTTTATTCAAATATAAACCTACTATGACAGGTAACATTACATTTACACTGTATTTGTAAAAAAACACATTTGTGGTTGTCAAAAAGGCAAATCAAGGAAGTGGGTGTAATAAATGTAACATAAAAGGTGCCCAAATAACATGAGGCCAGCCTGCTTAGGTGAGGCCAATAAACTATAGTTACTACCAAGTGAGGCATACTCTAGTACTGAAATACGGCCGTGGAGTCAAACCTGTTTTTAAAGCAAACAGGCGGTGCAACGCTTCCAAACTAATCACATTAAAATTGAAATGTAGCATAAACCATTTTGTACAGTACTGGCACATGTAATCCGTCATGAGAACATATAGCCAACTCATGGGGAGAGAGGGGTTGTAGCAAAAATAAATGCATGTATTTCCTATAAATTAAAAGGCAATTAAGTATTTCTAAAAAATAAAAAAATAAAAAATGAATTAACGTGGAAGCAGGCACCATTACTAAAAGAGATTTAGGCTCCCCATATAACTCTGCTCTTCAGTCCTAAACCAACACTAGTGAGGGAGGAACTGATTATGTTGGAATTTACATATTCAAAAAAAAAAAAAAAAAAAAACACTGGCTAAAGACATCTGGGGAAAGGGAGGGAAGGAGGGGGCACAATTAATCACAGATTTCACCAATCATGCTTCCTGTGTCGGGAGTGCAGAAGTGTCCTGGTTAAATCCCCAAACAGGCCCTAATTCTGCACTTGAAAAAGCTCTAAGGGTGCTTAGAAAAACAAGCGAGGCCATCTCCAGTGACAGCGGGGGATTTTTTAAACTGAGGGGCCCTGACGAGAAGTGGAAGCATCCCAGGCCTGCGTCGGCTAATGCTGCTGCTGCTGCTTCATCGGATATTATCACCTCCGAGGGCGCCCGGTGTTTATATCCAAAATAAGTCTGGAACCTTTTCCGAATATTTAACATTTTAAATACCAAATTAAATTAGATCATTCAAAATCTTTTCAAACCCAAAGCCATGTAATATACATTATCTACGTTTTTTTTTTTTTTTTTTAATAATACTGACTGACACTTAAGTCTTATAAATCAGGGGAATGTATACAGACACAATCTCAAGTCGCCAAGAAAACGCAATTTTTTTGTCCTCCTTGATGCTGAACTGAACATGAGCCAAACAATAAGGACATATATCCTGCAGCGTGTCCTGTAATTTCCCCTGTCAATGCATGACTTGAGATGAAAAGAAGGGGGGGGGGGGGGGGGGGGGGTGCTTCTGCCTTGTTGCATGACAGTTGGCCAAAACCTGCTAAGTATCTCCCGTATCTATTTATATGATAAACTTAATAACGGCTATATTAATTATACAATATATGATATATATCGTGTTTGTATTTGATGTATTGATTTTGGAGTCAAGTGTGCGTTGAGTTTAGATTTATCGTTGGAAGTCATGCTTCATGGCGCATTTTCCCCACTGGCTATATGCAAAGACAGCTCGGGTATGTCCCTGTCTGGCAAACTTGAGATGAACTCTGGGATATTGATGGTAGTGTAAAAAGGTGTGTGTGAGGGGTTTGTGCTGTTGACTGGGTCAGGGCCCAAGCTGCCTGGGCTGACGGAGTAATGATAAGCTAGCGACAGATTGATGGACAGACCATACTGGCAGCGTCCGAGGCTCCCTTCTCCATTACTGTCACTGTCTTGTTGACATCTGAGGTCACTTTTTTTTCCCCGACACACAACCATACGATGCAAATACACGCGGCAGCAGTCCGGAAGCAGTTGACAGGAGGAGAAGAAAATGGGACAAAATGAATGCAAAACCTGGTGTAACTGATGTTTGAGGGGAAGTGCTCAGTGTCATCTCGACCCGATTCCTATCACGAGGATCACTTTTTAAACAAATTGTTACCAACTCCTGCAGGACACCTGCTGTCAACATCTAAATAAACTGTATAATCCTGTAACAAAGGATATATAGCTCTGCAAACATGAGCACATCACGCAGCTTGGAAACCATTCAGGGGATTTTAATAATAGTTGCCTTGCATACATTTATGCACAACAGACCAGTGGTTCCCACACTGGGGGTGGAGAGACATTAAGGGGTCACAGTAGAAATCTAAAGGGACACACAAGGTTCATATGCATTTTAACCAACACTTTTCCATGACTTTGGGAAATTTCCATGACTATGTATTCCTGAAAGTTACCCTCAGAAGGTTAACAATAAGTGGAATTTGTGATATCACGTCCCAAATAGAACATTAAGGTTAAGACAACATCAAATACATTTTTTATTATTTATTTTCTGATTATTAATCACATATTATTATGCTTTGTTAAAAAAAATTCCATGACTTTTTTTTTTAAATCATCATTTTTTAAAACTTTTGTTCTTTCTTCATAAATACTGTGTGATTTTGACTCTAAAATTGTTCAAATAAAAAAATGCCCTCTTCAGTTGAGCCGCTTATAACGGTGTAACATACGAGGAGGGATCCAGACTTTCCTACTATTTACAGGTCACTACCAAAAGAGGTCAACTACTACTACAAAACTGCAACTGAATATGACATTTATTATAGCGCGCTAATATTAATTAACGTTAGGCTAGTGTGATTTGTCAACATTGACTAGCATGAGGGATGTTAAGACTTTAACAATACCAATACTGATACTGCTTATCGATACCGATACTACACTTTAATTTGGTGCAAAAACTAACACTAAGTTCAGCTGACTAACTTGTGACTTAAATGAGAATATCCGGTCCACCTTAGGTGAGCCCGAGGTGGACTAAGATGTCCATAGCAAAGCTTGGAGGAGCAGCTTCTCTTTAGTCTGGATCAACAGACATTTTATGAACAATTAATTTCATTTAATAGGACATACGTGGTGTTTTTTCGTGTAGGATGCAAATGTTCCACCAAAACAAGTTCCTTTCTGAGACGTATTTTGCAGGTCCACGGTATTTGCGACCGAAGCTTAGCGCTACCCAAGACACTTGTGATTGGTTGACAGAAATGTACATATCACAGCTTTTTTTTTTTTACTAGCTGTTCCACCTTAAAGTCAGCCCACTTAAGTTAGTGGGCCTGGACCGCATATGCTTTTTGTCGGGGCTAACCGCCTTCACCTAAGAAAGCAGGTGGAACTTTTTTTTACCAACAAAAAAGATCTAAACTGTACCCACACTGCTGGGAGAGAAAAAAAACGGCCAGCAAAAATACAGAAGACATTAATCTCAGTGTCCTCAATAGTAGGCGAATAAGATCTCCACACACACACACAGACACACACAGACACACACAGACACACACAGACACACACGTAAGGTCAAGCAAATGCTTCTCATGGAGTGCTTCACATAGAGTGCAAGCTGCTTGACCATACCAATTCAAGTGAGTCTAGAAAAAAGGTCAAAAGTCTCTTGGAGGACACTTCATACAAACTAGTTTGTTCCCTGCCTTAAGCTCCACACACAGACACACAGACACACACACACCACACACACACACCACACCACACACACACACAACACACCCACACACACAACACACACACACCACACAAACACACACAAAAACACACACACGTTAAAACAAAAGGTATGGAACATAGTTTTAAACCTATTGCATAGCTGTTGTAGCTCCCTTTAAATTTTTATTACAATTTAAGCAATTCTGTCTAGTTATTTACTATTTGCCCAAATTAGACTGAGTGTGCAAGGTAAACGATTTTTATGAGATGGATTAAAAAATGCTTCTTTTGGCATCCAAACAAGGAGACCCCTAAGGCTGTATGAGAGGAAACCTAAACACGAGCCGGCGTTTGTGCTACGCTAAAGGCTAACACCCTACGCACTGTATATACAGTAGATCACAATAAAAGTATCGTAACTCAATGTTTAGCCTAGCTACAAGAAACCGAACTTTCACCCAAGGAACGAGGCGAGCATGCGCATCTGTGGTGCCAGAACAGCCAATAGAAACACACTCTCTCTGAAATGAACTGCAAGACTCCTGTGACCACTAGATTTACTAAAGCCTATAAACAGAGCCAAGGAGGAGATGCAGAGGTCTTGTTTTCTCTCCGTCAACTTGCATTACAATATGATAAAGGATTACGGAATTTTTGGCCGTCTTCACCTAAAATAAATGGCCTTCCCCAGCTTGCACTGCAGTACCAGATTTGTTCACTCCCCTTGCCACAGCCACTTTGTGTACTTTACCTGAGACTCACCTGTGCCATTTCATGAAACTTCCACACATGCCTACAGGTACACATGCAGCTGCACTAATGTTTTGATTACCAGACTGTAATTACATGAATTTAAAAAAAAAAAAAGAGAATAAATGGCAATTACCATATTATTAGACTTTTAATCAAATGTGAGAAAGATGTATTATTAAAACTGGAACTAAAACATAAAAAGCAGGCAGTGGAGCTGACAGATTTAGCTTTAAATCTATTAGCGAGTACAGGTAACCAAAACAGTGTCAACACATCAATCATTGTTGTTATTCTGGGCTGGTGTGTGTATGTACGTGCACCAGGGTTATTATTATTATGGTCATTACACTTCATTATGTGGTCATCAGCCCACACTCTTCTAGTTTGCACATGTTCGATAATTAAATCCGACAAATGTCCTCGTCCATACTGGAGGGGAGAATTCAGAGGAAATACTACTGTCAAAGAACTATTGGGCAAGGTGTATGGTAGTGCATCCCAACCAGGGAAGGTGCTACTGCAGTTTACAGGGGTTATGTGGAAAGATGAATCAGGCCTATAGACAACATAACATGACTCATAGTTGATGCTCTACTATGGCTTGGATTGGCATGAGACTCCTCTGATTAAATCAATCCAATCCTGTGATAACAAGGCACAGGCCTGTGTACATACATTACCGGGGAGAAATTAACTACGAGTCCCAGGGTGCATTATGTTGTTAGAAAAAGATATGATCATCTGCAGCTTAAAATTTGATGGATTTCTGGATCAGTCTTGTGTAAATTTAGCAACTATAAACAACAAAGCGTTTTGAATTTGCTGAAACTTTGATTTGCACCGTCATGGCAACGGCAGTCAGTGCTCATGAGTATTGTATTTAGAGCCACCTGCAATGCCAAAATGATAGACCATGAAAACCAGATTTAAAAATAGGTAATTACAAACCTATTAGATTGCGTCATTGCTTCAATTCAGTTAATAGACATTAAGGACATCATTTAAAGGAAAAATTGAAATGGTAAATTTGAAGGGGGGGGGACGAACCCAAAGCAACCCTTCCTACTTCAACCTCTATGGTTGCGATGTCCAGCTCTATCTTAAGCATCAAAAATTCAAGAATCCCTATGTCTTGCATGATAAAACGTATCTACATAAGAGTGACATGACACTGTCATGAACGTGTCATAAACAAGTCATAAATGTTTATGACATAATGCTTCTTTTAGTAAGTGTCATTCAGTTTTGCCATGACAAGTTATGGTTATGTGTTCTCTTATGTAGATACCTTCAAGTAAAGTGTTACCAAACATTCTAACAAGACGCACACTAACATTCAGTTTAAAATCCTTTCAGAACACATGATATGTACACATGGTACGGTACGTGCTCATCCGACAGGGCTTGGAGGTTAGTCCAACAATGAAAAGTGGGGAACCACTGGCGCGTGGCTCCTATTTGTGCTGCAAAGTCGCCAGGAGTGATAACCTGTTGCTACTTTTTTGAGCTTTCGCAGAGCGCAACGAATGGGCCATTATGGTGAGCCTTTATATGCTGCTGAGTGATGTGAAGCAGAATAGTAAATGGGTAGTGAGTGGACTTCCCACTGTAGAAACACCACCATCATTTACTTCACCACATCACAACAACATGACCACCGCTGCTGACACACCCACCCAGTCCATAACATCTAGTCTCCAGCCAATTCACCTTGTGTAAACCAAGATTACACCTAGTCCCATCCCCAACCCCCAGAGGGGAGAACTGTGTCGTTACTGTCACCTAGTGGACGGAGGGGAGACAGAGATTGATTAACACACAAAGGAGGTGAGACCAAGAAAGAGAAAGATGGAAAGCACATGTGGGAACCACACAAAAGATGGCTCTCTGCCTGAGAGAGAAGAAAAGCATCTGCAGCAGCATATTCCATTACATGTAACAAGAAAAATACATATGCAAATTATCCATCAGTTGGCTACAGTGTGTCACTTCAGAAACGTCAAACATTCTAGCCTCTGAGCTTCTTCCTGTTATTTTACAAAAAGGGACGGAGGTGACCACTCAGCAAAAACAAGCACAACTTTCTCCGGAAGCTCACCTGAGTCCATAAAAGCTGATAAGAGACCCAATAATTGGGAGGGAACAGCAATAATTGAGTTTTAGTGAGGCTGTAAATTCTTTAATTAGTTGTTAACACCCTGTGTCTATATGGATAGGTTGAAGCTTCCCCCAGTGTTAGCTGCTGTCTAGAGCCGGCTGGATGGACATTCAGGCAGAGGGCCAGTGACTCATCTTTAAAAAGAGAAAAGAGCAACACCTTTACTGTTAACAGGCTGTTGAGCACCTGTCTGTCATAATAGCAAGCTGCTGGGAGACATTTAAAACTACAAAAGGCTGTCAAGTGCAAGCTAAATTGTAACTTTAAGCTCAGGAGCTTGAAGTTGAAAACACAGAGGGTAGAGATCTTCTGCGGGCCCAGGCCTCTTGCCATGTCTGGAAGCAAACCCTTGTTGGCCGAGTTTTCGGGATGCATCATGGTGGGGACTTTCTCCAAACATACAAATATTTGCGGGTAGAAGAAATATGCTCCAAGGTAGATACATGCAAATAATGCAGGGATTGAAAAACCAGAATTCCTAAAGAGTGATATGATCTTTTAGTCCACAAACTATCCATGGTAGGAGTGTTACAGTAGGAGGAGAGAGAGTGAATAATCTGACATGGTGGTCTGTCTTTTCTGTACTGGGTTGGCTGATGATCTGACAGCTTTAGTTACTAGTTACTTCACTACACTCATCTGACAGCTTTAGTTACTAGTTACTTCACTACACTCATCTGACAGCTTTAGTTACTAGTTACTTCACTACACTCATCTGACAGCTTTAGTTACTAGTTACTTCACTACACTCATCTGACAGCTTTAGTTACTAGTTACTTTAGTTACTCCGCTACATTCATCTGACAGAGTTGGTTACTAGGTACTTTACAAATTAAGATGTTTGCACACAAAACATATGTAGGTTATAAAATATGTTTTATTATAAATTAAACAATACCGTATAGGCCTACAAGTACAGCTAAAACGATTGGCCAATTAAATCAACTTAGTTGATTGACAGACCTGTTTAGATAGTTTCCTTTGACTTGTAACAAAGCATTTTTACAGTGTGGTATTAGTACTTTTACCTAAGTAAAGGATCTGAATACTTCTTCCACCATTGGCTGATGGCTGTGAGGAGGGGAAGGGAAGGAGGAGAGCTGCATGCAGCAGTAGTAGCAGAGGCAGGACTTGCGGCAGTAGCAAAAGGGAAGTACCCGCATGGTTCCCTCTTGCCCTAAGCCAGGAGAGTTAAAGGCAGGAAGCCATTACCAAAGTGTAAATGCACTCAGCCATCACTGCTTAAACACAGTCAAAATATGTTCCAGCATTTGAAAGAAAAAAAGAAGGGGGTTGTGAGGAGGCCCGTCCCATTCAAACAACAAGTCTCTCTTGTCCCCTTTAAATAAAAGACTCTAGGACAAGGCCTCACACAAGCCCATGGGCTTCACACGTTGTCAGCAAGCTCGCTGTGTCTCTTTCCAAACATTGCATAACGGCGCTCCAGATGCACGCCGGTGGTTTGAGCCTGATGAGAGACTGTGATTATGTTACATACGCCAGTGGTTGGATGCAATAATTATGCAATCAGCAGCACAGCTTTGTGTTATGTCTATGATTTATCAACATTATTTGAATTGGGGGTAATTAATTGTCGCAGGCGGGCTTAATGGATCACTGTGACAGGGCATCTCAGACGGCTTTTGTTTGACATATGGATCTGTACTACGTCGTTCACCCAGCACCAGAGAAACCATACTCGGGCTTAATCACAATACAGGCCTTACCCTCTGCCTATCATTGTATTCTAAGTCATACACAAACGCTCTACAGATCTACAGATAGGGGAACAGATGCAGGGAGGCCTAGAGAGACAAACTAGTTCTTCATGCACTGTATGAGTAAAATGTGTGTGTGTGGGGGGGGAGGTCACACTAGGAAAATCCAGCATAAACCAGAGCAAACATGGCATCATTCCTGCAATCTTAGACAGTTAAGTCAAGATTTGTATACATGATCACATGTCACTCAAGCTAGAAAAGCAAGGCAGGGCTCTCTAGTTGTTGTCATTAAAGAGACGAACCCTGGGGCTGCTGCATTGGCACTGAAAGACAGACAGACTTTCTGGACTAACTCAGTGGCCGAGGTGATGCGAAGACAGGTCAAGCAAACATTCTTTGAGTCCATAAGTCTCCGATTCACTGTCAATTTAGCAGATCAACGTTTTGTCTCATGATGGCAACAGATTATAGCCTTGGGTCTCTAGTTTCTGGCTTTGTGAGAGACTTGTTACAGAAGGTAAAGATCACAGACCTACAGATGTACTCAGCTGCATTAAGATGGAACTAGTTGGAAAATCTTTGTCAGAAACATACAGTTTGCACATTTTAGGCAACAAATAAGAGGAAAAACTTTTATAGCAAAATCCAAAGGGTTCACTGAGGGATTCCAAAAGGGGTGAAGTGAAATTGTTAATGAAATTTACAAACGCAAAAAAAAAACAAAAAAAACCCATCCCTTTGTAATTTGGAGGGGTCAAGATCTCCCGTTGGGGCAAAAATCCAAAAAAACCCTGGTGGTTTTTGGGGGTGGCTTTTATCCCGCCTTTTTTGGGCAGAAAAAAATGAAATAACGTAAAAAGGTCAGCAGAGAATTATAAATGAGAACTAGTTTTTTGAAAGTCACAAATAACCCGGTTTTTTTTTTAAAAGCCAATAAAAACAAAAGTAGGTGGGGAGGATTCAAAAAAAGTTTAAAACAATAATATGAAAAAATTCCCCCCCCCCCCCCGATTTAAAAAAACCCAAAAACACTCCCCCCTTTTTTAAAATACAAACAAACTGTAGGGTTTTAATGAGAGTTTTTAAATATTGATTTTATTCAATTGTAAAAATCTTCAAAAAAATGAAATAAAAAAATGCTGTTGAAATCTTTTTTTTTGCTCAAATGGAAAAAAAAACGTATTCCTTTGGATATGTAAAGGTTCCCTAAAAAAAAAGATGACAGTTTTTTTTCTGGTCAGAATAGTGTGGGGGTCTTTTGCAGGAGGGCCCAATTTGGGACTTGGGAAGATAAAAAGTCCTAAAAGGATCCGTCAGTTTGCTTAGTTTAGCCAAAGCGGGCCCGGGTTTTGGGGACAGGGAGTTGAAAGGCCTGGTACATTTGAAAACAACCCGCCCAGGCGCTCCCGGGGTGGGGGAGTTTGCAAATGCTTTTTTGGGGGCTGGCTTTTTCTATGACAGAAAGCGGACGTTTAACTTTGACCCCTGGCTCAACGGTTTAGTTCAACCCTGTGTTTTTTCCCTTAAAGTCCCCCCTGGTTTCCCCAGGGGGGGCCCCGGCCCTCACTGTGGGGCAAGGTATGTGGGGCTTTTGTGTGACTGGGGTTTCGGATGTGGTGTTGGGGGTTTTTGCGGGTGTGTGTATGTGTGCGGGTGGTGTGTGTGGGGGGTGGGGGTGTGGGATGGGGCCGGGGGGGAGATGAGAGGAGCAAAACAGGATCTGTAAACTATTTTGGGAAAGGGTTTTTGTAATGGCAAACCCGGGGGGCAGTCCATCAGGGTTCCTCAGGGAAGACCCCTGATTTTACAGCCATGTGAACCCGCCAGCGCCCCCACCCCAAAGCAAAAACACACGGGGAAAAAACCCCCGCCTCTGTGTGGTGGCAGTGGGGGCCAAAACACAAACAGGTTTCATTTTTTGGGTACCCTTTTTTTACCCCCCGGGCAGTTTTTTGACTTTTTAAAATTAGGGGGAGAGGTAAGTGGCGGGGCTTTAGGAGCAAAAAAAAACAAAACTTGACATTAATTTTTTGTCAATGTTTATAGGGAATTTCTTCAAGGGTGATAGTGGTTAAAAGAATAAATAATTTCTATGCAGAACGTACTGCCGACCCCCCCAGAACAAATGGGGAAAGGAAGGGGATGGCGGATCCATTAAACAAAATGTCCCCCCCCCCCAAAAACCCCCAAACAAAGATTTTCACACCCGCAAATTTAAACACCTGTTGGGAAAAAAAACGGCAAAACCCGAGCCCACCCCACTGGCCCCACTGCATGCTTTCATCCCCTCCGGACAGCCCCCCCAAAAACCCCGCCCCACAACCCCCCTGGCCCCTTCTTTCCTTGCTGGCCCCCTGCCCCCTCATTTACACCCAAAAGGAAGTTTGCCCGAAAAGAAAAAACTCACCAAGTAACCCAAATAAAAGACCATTAAAGGACGGAAAAGGGGGGGGGGGGGGCCCTTGAATTTTAAAAACTCCCTGAAATGGAAAATTTGAGTTTTCGCCCGAGCCGACCCCACAAAGGGGCGTGAAGGGGGGGCCCCTGCAAAACAAATAGTGGAAACCGGATGTGGCATCCTTTTATATTAAAGTTGCGGAAAAACCCAAAAAGGGAGTTCAAATTTTTTTTTTTTTGGTTTTTAAATCTGAAAGAAATCTTAAAAACAAAAACAGAAAATTTTTTTTTAAGTTCAAGGGGGTTTTATTTTTCATTACAACTACCAAATTCACTTTTAGAAAACTTTGGCCCCCCTGTGTGAAACCCCCTTGGGAATTTATTTTGTAAAAGAGCTAGAAATGCTGATAGGGCCCCAGGCTGAGGGAGGAAAGGGGAGTTTTTATTTAAAGTGGGGGGAAAATTGAGCTGTGCAGACCGCCCCCCCCAAAACACCCCCAAAAATTTAAAGAGTAGGCCTTCAAGGTCCAAAAAAGGGGTGGGGAAAAGCCCCCGATTTAAAAGGCCCCCCCGGAAACCTGGGATTGCTTTCCCCCAACCTTTTCAGCAAAAATGCAGCAGACCTGCTTTCTCCTGCCACACAAAACAAAAGTGGCCCCAGCCTTGGCTTTAAAAAATCTGGTGGCCCCAACCCGGGAACCCTAAATGGAAAACCAATTTTTGATGTTACACAATGAGGGGATGTGCTTTGTTTTGTGGGGCGTATTACAAAAGACCTGGGGGTGGCCCTTTTTTTTTTTTCTTTTTTTTTTTTTTTTCTCTTGGGTTCCCAGCACTCCTTTAAAAATAGCCAGACCCAAACTTCTTGAGAGCCAGTCCCAGGAGAGGACCCTAAAGGAGACCCGGCCCTCCAGCCCCGGTGGGGTCCCAAAACAGCAACCCCCCGGGAATCTGTAGCCCCTTTTGGGGAGCAGGGCCAAACCCCCCGCAATGAAGAAGGCATAGAGGTGGGGGGGGGGGGGGGGGGGGGGGAGGGGGGGGGAAAAAATGGCAAATAAACCCAGCCCCCGGGACCTGCCCGTCCGCGCCCCTTCCAAAATGTTTTTTTTTTTCTTTTTGGAACCCGGGTGGCGGCCCAAAAGGTTTGGGAATTTACCCCCTTTCCCCGGACGAGTTAGGAAGGGAACATTTAGACTTTTCCTTCTGGGAAAAATAGGGAGGGAAGCCCCACACATTTGACTTAAGCACAAAAACAATCTACCAAAAGCCATTCCCTAAAAATGGAAAAAAAAAATGTTTGAGAAAAGCAAAAAAAAAATACACAAACACTTTTAATTTTAAAAAAAAAAAAAAATACAGTTAAGGGCAGTTAAACCCCTAATCAAGGGGGTAAAAAAATGAAGGAAAAATTGGTTTAGAAAAATAAGCTGGGGGAAAAAGGGGCCCGAATCAACAGAGACCCAAAAAACCTACACAAGTCCACCTGCCACAGGTGTTAAAGCTCGGGCCTGCTGACTCTCACTCAGGCTGGTGGAAAACACAGGACTGTGGCAAACACTATTCTGCAGACTCTGAGCCCTCATCTGCCATCCCACGGGATAACTGTCTGGTCACCCACCAGACAGCAGGGAGAGGCTTGGACGTGATGGAGGAGGGTTGCAGAGAGGACGCCTGCTGGCCCCATAGACTAAATATAACTTCATAATCCTCATAAACTGCTCCATATGAGTTTAACATCCCTAACTCTGCCCAGGACTTCCAAGGGAATGGAACTCATTTCGTGGCTAAAACATTACCAGGATTCCTCCTGTTGCTGCCCGGCGTCCATAATAGGTTCCGTGTTCTGCTGAGGCCTGCTCCGATGCAAACCCTCAATTTCCACAGCAAATATTGATGAAAGAACGCGCTTATGATGAAAAATGCCCCAGAAAATGTAAATCAGTGGGCTGGCTGAGATTAAACGATTGCTACCTATGAGTAAGCATGTGTGTTGGGACAGGCGAAGCATGTTGCCCGACAAGGATACAAACTATGTGCTCAAGCCCGTTAGGGATTCATTGCACCGCAAAAAAAACAAAATAGCAAAGCCAACATGCCACCCAGTTGCTGAACGTGATCATACCGGCCAGCCCCGAGTTGATATGATTCATCAATAAAAATCACATTTAAAATAAACACGCCCATGTAATCATTTCCCTTGTCAGCTGGCCAATTCATGCTCAGCACGCAAACCCGCTCAACGTACACCTGAGCAGTGTAAGCATGTCTCGGCCAGGGCAGGAAACTAGGGAGGAGGGGGCAGATTGGCATTTCACTCCAGGCCAGTCATTTGTCACAATTGTCACAGAATGCACAAACACAAATTACTGAATTATAACTGCGGATGTGTGTGTCCTGCCTTGGCTAAATCAAGACAGCGCTGGGAGCTGTCATAACGGGGGCCGGTGTGTGGGCCACCATGGGGGCGGAGGAGGTGGCCCCGAGTTAGTTTTTGGGACTCCTGTGTTAGCCGTTAGGTGTTTATTTGGGTAAACACAATGTCAATGTAATAAATGTGATGGCACAATGGGCGCTTTGTTTTTAGTGGCTTCTGCTTTAACTGTGGAAAATAATATATCCATCTGCTTCCTGTGGTGTTAAGAAAAAGGGATTGCACGGCCAGTGTTTCTGTTCTGTGTCTATTTTTTTCATGCCCTTATAAATGCATAATCTTAATACGCTTGATCTGTATAATAATTATTAAAATATTAAAAGTAATATAACGTAGACGCTATTAAATATGTCTTATCATAAAGGTGACAATAGATTAGGACGGAATTATTCATGACCCTGTCCGTTAAAATGACAGACATGGAGAAGGTCTAACATAACCTCTGACTAGGCCTGCACGAAGCGGGGAAAAAATATGAATCACGATTTGCTTTGCTTAGAATTGATATCATGATTGTCTGCCACGATTTTTTTTGTCACGAAGTGTAATGTTTATTGCACACATGAACCATGATAAACTAATTGGCAGTACCTAACAGGTTTTGGCACCTATAGCACATCGCGCATCACCACAAGCCTGTACACATGAGGCTTCAATGAAGAGAAGGGAGAGCATCGCAGCGCTTGGGAGCGCTTTATAACCTATTTTATACAGTCTGTTTAAAACTCACAGAAGAAAGTAGTAGAGTTTGTGATGCAGTCGCTTGTAAAAGTAAATGAAAATCAAAGTAATAAAAAAATTAAAATTTTAAAATTAAATTGTGAACAAGGTGAATCAAGATTGTGATTTTATAACAATTAATCGTGCAGGCCTGCCTCTGACCCCTCGGATTTCACAGAAAAATGTGACCCAGTGGCATGCACGGTAAAATGCAATGGCTGCCTATCTTCTCAGCAATGAAACTAGAATTACGACCAACTGGTATTCTAAAGCTAAAGAACGCTGGTGTTGAAATGTTACAATAACCCTGTTAGCTCTGCACAGAGACAAAATGTCTCAGCAATCTGTATCCTGCACAAACTAAATCCTCAGTGTTCCTAAAAGAGGTACTGGTGTGGATCCGATGTGCTCTGTTGTACAGAGTGTGTCCTGTGTGTCGAGGTGAACCACACAGGTATGGTGGGCCAGACACAGGAAACGTATTAACATGGACCACCGTTTACTCTCCTAACCACACTGTCCCACAGGGCCATGGAAAACACACCACACACACCACACACACACACACACACACACACACACACACACACACACACACAACACCACACACACACACACACACACACACACACACCACACACACACACACACACACACACACACACCACTTACTTTACAATTTCAATATACATTGCAAAAATAAAAACAAAAATGCAGACCAACTCACACATAAATGCAGATATAAAAAAAACACTTATTAAGCCATCCACAGTCAAATAACATTTTTAAACATCCACAGATTTATTCATGCATATACACGCTCACATTCAGACATAAAGATAAAGATATCACACGCACAGTGACATTCTCACAGACAGACATGCATCATGTCAACACCTGTCCACAGACATTCACACACTATCCATTAACACCTACATAAAACACCTACAGGCACCCGTATTCTATTAGAGGTCAGCGCCCAGCTCCTCAATTTCATGGCCCATGTATGAGGGCGACAAAGGTGGATGTGATGACAGAAGGGGAGGCAAGCTTCACCGTTGCAGACGGACCATCACTCACTAATACAGACACTTTAAAAAAAAGCAAAGAAAAAAAAAAGCACACGGGCTGGCGTTGGACACGCATGAAAGTGCCTTGTGCACACACCTATACATATCAATTACAGCTCCGAGCGTCGGGTTTTCACATAAAACACACAATATTGATCAAATGGAGACTCTGAAGCACATCATGGACTGACAAAAACCTCGATGTGTAAAATTTAAATAAAAAAAGGACAAAAAAATACTTTTGATGCCAAATAGACTAAATGATGAATACAACACTACTTCTTTAGATGCCAATCTCTGCTTTCCATTTTTTTTTAACCCTCTCTCTCTCTCTCTCTCTCTCTCTCTCTCAGCTCTGCTCTTTCTTTCCCCCCTCCCTCTCACTCAGGAACTACGTCTCTTCCATGGCTGGGAGGTTGTAATTTGTTGCAGGCGGCTGGGCAGGCAGAGAGGTCTCCCTCTTATCTGGACAGGGGATCACCAGGAAAATCATATCAGAGGGAAGGCGTATTTAAATGTAGCCGTAATTGCGGCAATCATTTCTTGCTGTCTCTTCAACCCCCACCTCCCACTTTTAAAAGGCCCAACCCTCCCTTCCCCTAACTTTCTCCAGTCTCCCCATCAGTCCTCCATCTCTCTCTTAACCCCCACCCCCCGCCGCATTCCCAATTCCCCAACGTTTTCCCCTGGCTTTTCAGAACAACCTTCCTCTTCCCCAGTGCTTCCTCCTCTAGTATCCAGTTAATCCTGGCTCGTGGTGTGGGCTCCAGGGCCGACAGTTGCATGACAAGGAATGTTTCCCTTTGTAAGAGCCTACTTCCTCCTCGCACAGTTTTAGCCTTAATTGAAATGTTTCCTATTGAGCTCAATCAAGGGGGCAATTACCTAATTATTCGCTTATGCCTAACTCGACCCTGTAGAGAGAGACGGAGAGCTAAAGAGAGAGGAGAGGGATGGAAAGGGGTGAGAGGAGGGGGTGGAGGAGAGAAGCCGAAATATTCAGATAAAGGCAACAGAAATGTGAGGAGAAAGGGGGGCAGGGGAATTATAGGAACTAATTAGACAGACATTTTTCTTTCACTTGAGGGAACAGATTCTGTACAGAATCATCAGAGAGCACGTTGTAAAGGGGTTGAATGTGCAAGCTGCAAGAAATTATCCATTTTAACCAGCTATTTTATATATAAATCTTATTTTACGCTTACAGAGAAAATGCTGAATTGTTAAAAGAAAACCCAAATTTCCACAGAAGTTTCTCTGTAAACTTCTATATAAAGGGCATCCGCTCTACCAACTGAGCTATCTGGCCGCCCAGAACTTTTCTGATTTAAAGTGACATTATTTTAGATTTTTGGATAGTTTGATCAATTCATATCCATCCATCCATCCATCCATGTATGGAGCAATTACCCTCATTTAAAGATATTGTCACTTAGGAAATCCTCCAGCAAAAAGCAATGCAAACAAGTGAAACTAGTACTTCCTTCCTCCAGAATTGAGGAAGTCCCTTTGATGAGAGACAAAACATCATCAAGAATCTTAACCAAGTCCAGTTTCCCTAGAATTTAACCTTCCTTGGATACTATGACCTGGATGACTGAGAACCTTCACAGACATATAGTCCTTGAGAACTTTTTTTTTTTGCTTTATGAAAAATGTAATTTCAATAAGATGCACTTTTTTTGCAGTGCCCAGAGAGAGAGAGAGAGAGAGAAAAAAAAGGTGGTTCTCGGAGAAAGCGTCTGGTTTTATGGGCTCATAAGGAAAAGTATTATCAAAGAGAGGAGCGAGGGGGACGGGGGAGACGAGAGGGAGACATTAAAGGAGCTGGAATGTTTTGTCCCAGCTCAGCCGGCCCCCAACACATTTAATAATGAGACAGGTAATAAAAACACACTGGCACACACACACCCTTACATGCACACGCACGTAACACATATCCCAGCAAATGGGAGGACGTGTTTTCATTCACTTTCTTCCAGGCTTTCCCGACATTAAAATAGATTGCCTATGTCATGTTCTGAACCATAATAAACAAAATGTTATAGCTCATTTGAAAATGGAGTATGTTAAAAAGCAATCAGTACATCGTTATAAGTATCCATCTTGTGCAAAGTAAAGCTTTACTTCTGAATAATTTACTTCAGCTCTGTGAATTATGACCCTGAGCGGTGCGATGGATGGCATAAATGTGTGAGAGAGGCTGTGTATGCTCTGATTTGAATTCTGTCCTCTCTCTCTCTCTCTCTCATCTCTGTAAGCCCGCCTCCATCCGCAGATTCAAAAAGTGTTGGCTGGCCGACTCTTAAATCAATCATCTAAATATATGGATAAATCAGCGAGCAGTCTGGGTTTAAGCACACATGCCGTAGCTTAATTCACCCGAGCAAACGAGCACAGCAGCCATATTTCAGCCAACATGTGCACCACTGTTGTCTAAACAAGCGCTGCGAGGCAGGCTGCAGAGGAGGGTCCTGGCTGGAGGTCATGGAAAGCAGTTATAATGCTTGCACACAAACACATACGCACAAACACACACACACACAGGCTGTGAAGAGAGTAAAGGCCCTGGTTTGAGGTCATGGAAATCAGTTATAATGCCGCCTTTCACCAGGGAAAATGAGAGGAGCAGGGGATCACAGACAGAAGTTACTTTCCTGTGACACATATGAGCATGTGTACACACACACACACACACACACACACACTAACATGTACACACCACATGCTCTGTGGGTTTAAAACCACACTAAATAGGAAGGCAAACATGACGGTCCGATATGCTCACACACACACACACACACACACACACACACACACACACACACACACACACACACACACACACACACACACACACACACACACACAACACACACACACCACACCACACACACACTGACCTCTACGGTCCGCAGAGAGAAGAAAAATGGAAGCCCACTCTCTCACAGGCTGGGTGGGCTGGTCAGCTGGACTTAGCGGAGCAGTGCCTTTGGGAATTCTGCTAAAACGCTTTACACACATGCAAACACACACACACTAACTTTACTATTTTAACAATTTCATTGAAACTTGGTAAGTTCCACTTCTTATGTGCTCAAAGCAAAACCAAAAAGCTAAAAAAAAAAAAAATTTGGATAAACAGAAAATCGCAAAAGTCCAATATTTCAAGATGAAGCCAAAACACTAAGCAGTGTGAGCTGGGCAGAGGAAGAGGAAAACGAGAGAGGGTGGATCTGAGGAGCGCCCAGGTGGTCCCTACCCCTGCAGCCTGCATGGGGGCACCACACTGACTTGAAGGGCAAAACCTGAAACCCATGCAAATGTGATCACCAGAGCTGGCCTTGATTGGGACGGCCGCATATGATTAAATATAATTGCATAGAACCTTTTCCAAATGCTTTGGTGGTTTTGAAAAAGTAGGAAGGAAGGATTTAAAACCAATTCCCAGCTTTTTCAGAGAGACGAGAGGGAGAAAGTGTGTGCTTGAGAGAAAAAGCGAAATTTGTATAAAAACAGTGAGAAAGACAAGAGATAGAATGCGATTTATTTCCTTCAAATCAGGGCTGGTTTTTACATGCACACGCTGCTCTGCTGGCAGATAAAGTACGATGGGGTTCAGGGGCAGAGCCTTCACACTCGGATGATTGATGGCTCAGTCTGAATGCTTAAGTCAACAGAGCATGAGCACGTCTCAGCAGCCCAGACTAGGCCCTCCACTCAGCACCTATTTAAGGGTCAGGTGCTTCAGAACACACTCACTGTGCAACTGCTCCCATTATCTTATCAAAGCCCGCACTGAGGAGGAAAGAAACGGGGGGAATAACCCTCCGATTTTGAAAACTATGACATGCTTGATGGTACTGCAACGTAGCACATCTGAAAAAAAAATTGCGGATTTTGTATCTTTCAGATGAACTGAAGTATTAAAATGGTAGGTTCACATTTTGCCTTAAAAGAATGTCCATGCCCATTTGTACATTGTTGGTCGCTTTAATTGTTCCACTAAGGAGTAAGAGAGCCTTTCTGAAACTATGTCAATGTAAAAGGTGGGGGACAAAACTTTTCAATCCTTTGTTAATAATGCACTCAAAATGTTTGCCCAAGCCAATATGACGCTCTAGCAGTCTGAGTCTTGGCAAATCAATCAAGATATTTTCCATTTCAATTAAGTCCAAGATTCCATCTTTTTTCAGAAGCAGCTTAGCAAGGTAATTATGTCAATGTACATACCGTAAAGGCATAAACATATTGTATTAAGACAGGCATCTTCTATAGGTTGATACAATTATAATTCTTAAGCAAAGTAAATATTTGAAAATACATTCACATAAGTGTTTCTCAAAATGTCAAACTATTCCTTCAACTCATGAAAAGTTTACGTTTTGGAGATACAGGTTTCATTGGACAACGGTGGTGATATAGGGTTGCAACTAACAAACATTTTCAATTTCGATTAATATGCCGACTAATTTTCAATTGATGCATAATCTTGTCTAACAAATGGTGATACATCCAAATAGTACCATAATAAAACAGATAACCGATTTGAAATCACACTTTCAGGGGCTCCAATACTATATGAGTGTCGGCGAACGTGAGAAACCATTTTGTGAGTGAATGAACAAGTGTTCTCCTGTGCATGTATATAACCCTCTATTGTGTGAGGAGTGAGGAAGGAAGGTTCCAGGTCACCTGTTCCAGCGCGCAGGTGTCCACCCTGTTGATCTGTGGGCTGTTCCACTTCAACACCTTGTCACCAAAGCCCCAAAACCTCCTCCCAACTCTCCACCCACTTTCCACTCCATCATGTCATAAAAGAATCCAGGTGAGAAATATGTCTCTTCTACCATAAATTGAAGGTACATCAACTCCCATGTCACACTGGGTTGCAATTAGAAATGTGTATATTTCCTTATTCACATCTGGGAGAGATGAATGTGTTTACACTTTACCATGAGGCCTCCAATTGTTTTAGGGAAAAGCTAAGTCTTTGTTTTGGCCATCTGTTATGACCTTTCACTCACCAGATACACTTTACAACAGAGGGCATGTAGAGAAGTAACTTTAGGTTACTTGCGTAACCCCGGTTCTCAGAGTAGCATGAGTGAGATGTCTCACTATGGGATACGCCTCCCTGCGTATTCCTCAGAAGCATTTATCTCATTACGCCAATCCTGATTGGCTGGTGATCGAGTGTCCGCGTCACGTGGGTCCATCCCCCTTAAATAGCTTACGCTACGACGCGGACACCATTCCAAATAAGCACCTCTTCTCGCTTCGCCCCCAGCAAGAAGGGTTGTTGGTGAGACATCTCACTCATGCTACTCTGAGAACCGGGGTTACGCAAGTAACCTAAAGTTCTCATTCATAGCATTCGTTTCGATGTCTCACTATGGGATATGGAGACTCCCGTATTGCCAGACAAGCTTATCTCAGAAACCACCGGCACTCAGGTAGCAATGCTCCGCTCCAGCGATGGCTCAGTGCCCAGTACTGCACGTGCCACGCTCGGCGCAGAGACGTCCAGTCTATAAAACCGAACAAAGTGGAGAGGTGAAGACCAGCATGCTGCTGCACAAATGTCCTGGATTGAAACGCCTCTAAATAAGGCCCAGGAGGCAGCAAGGCCGCGAGTTGAGTGAGCACGCAGGCCCTGTGGGGCCAGCACACCCTGACACGTGTAAGCCAGAGCAATGGATCCACAACCCAATGAGACAGCCGTTGCTTTGTCACAGGCTTTCCCCTGTGGGGGCTAGCCCAGGACACAAAGAGCTGTCACTCCGTCGAAAACCTGCGTCCTGTCCATGTAAAAGTGCAGAGCACGAACTGGACACAGCGCGTGCAACCGCCGTTCCTCTGAGGAGAGAAAGGCGGGGAACAGAGCGCCAAAAGGTCAATGGGAGAGCATGAGCCAACCACCTTGGGCACAAAGGCAGGATTAGGTTTCAATAACACCCTGACACGCCCGGGGCAAACTGAGTGCATGACGGGATGCACAGGAAAGCGCATGAATGTCGCCAACCCGTTTTGCAGACGCCAAGGCCAGCAGCAGCACTGTCTTCAAAGACAGATGCTTCAGGTCAACCTCCCCCAGTGGTTCAAAAGGGGGGCTAGCAAGCCCATCCAACACCACCGCAGGTCCCATGTGGGAGTCACGGCTTGGAAACAGGGAGCAGCCGTCGTGCACCCTTCATAAAACGGCAAACCAAAGGATGTTGGCCAGCTGTTTTACCATCAAACCCCACATGACAAGCTGCAATGGCAGCCAGGTACACCTTTATGGTGGAGAAGGCTTTATGTTGTCAATCAGTCCTGCAAGAATGACAAAATTGCGCCAACAGGGCACTGAAAAGAGACATGTCCCTCCCTGAGACACCACTCCTCAAACACCCTCCACTTACAGTCATACAGTGATCTGGTGGAGGAAGCCCTGGCACTCTGAATAGTGTTAATCACGCTCTGTGGGAGCCCGACTGTGTTTAAATTGCACCACTCACGGGCCAAGCCCATAGCGCCAGACGCTCTGGGTGCGGGTGAAAGATTGTCCCCCCGCCTGGGACAGCATGTCCCTGCGTAGTGGGAGTTGCCACGGCTGTCCGCAAAGGAGCAGATAAACTCTCCGCCAGCCAGTGCATCGCTGGCCAGTGTGGAGCTATAAGAATCATCCTGCACTGGTGCTCTCTCACCCTGGATAGAGTTGGGGGTATCAGAGCCAGAGGAGGGAAAGCGTACAGGAGAGCTGACGGCCACGCGTGCGCGAGCGCGTCCACGCCGAGAGGCGCGTCTGGATCGCGTATTGAGGAAAAACAGCGGACACTGCGCATTGTCTTCGATGCAAACAGGTCCACTTCGGCCCGGCCATAGCGCGTCCACACTGCCCCACAATGGCTGGGTGCAGAGTCCAGTTGCCGTACAGCGGCGCGCCCCTGGACAGCAAATCTGCACCGTGGTTCAGAGCCCCGGGGACATGTGTCGCTCTCAGAGACAGCAGGTGCCTGCTGCTCCACAGTATCAGTCTGCGTGCCAGCGTGTGTAACTGACGGGAACGCAAGCCCCCCTGACGGTTTTATAGGCTACCGTTGTCGTGTTGTCCGTTCTCACCAGAACATGGTGTCCGTTGAGAAGCGGCAGGAACGCCTCAGGGCGAGAAACACCGCCAGGAGCTCGAGGTAATTTATGTGACAGCGCCGGAGACTCTCGCTCCAAACGCCTCTCACAAAACGGCCCTCCTGTGTTCCCCCCCAGCCCGAAAGGCTCGCGTCCGTGGTGACCACCTTCCGAGCCAGGACGGTGCCCAAGGCTACTCCCTGCGCCAAGAAAGCCGGAGGCCTCCAGCGGCGCAGCGCCATTCCGCACTCCACAGTAACCGTTACCCTCCGTGCCCATGACGCACAGGATCCAGCTGAGGGAGGTAACCCAACGCTGGAAATCCTCATAAACAGGCGGCCCAGTGGGATCACCAGAATAGCCGCCGCCATAAGCCCCAGTAACCTCAGACATATCCTGAAAGCAACGGACCCGCGTAGTCGAAAATGCGCGAGACAAGCCTGATAACCCTCACTCTCTCCGCCGACAGGCGGGCTGTGAAGGACACCGAGTCCAGAGATAGCCCCAGAAATATTATATTTTGCACTGGGGAAAGCACACTCTCTCTGTGTTTATTATAAACCCAGATTGGTCAATGGTGGATGAGGATGCGCGTTTTGCGTCACAGACTCCTGCTCTGACTGTGCCAAAAGGAGCCAATCGTCCAGATAGTAGCCAGACGGAGACCCTGCCGCCTTAAACGGGGCTACAGCTGCTTCGGTACACCTCACGACACCCTCGGGCTCAGAGACAGACCGAAGGGAAGCACTCTGTACTCGTAACAGACACCCCGAAAAGCGAACCTCAGATATTTCCTGTGCGGAGGATAGATCGCAATATGGAAATACGCGTCTTTCAGATCGACAGATGTGAACCAGTCGCCCTGGCGCACAGACGAAGCAGAGACGCATGAGTGAGCATCCTGAATTGTATTTTCGGAGGTATTTGTTCAGAGCCCGCAGGTCCAGGATAGGGCGAATTGCCGTTCCCTCCCCGTTTCGGGACCAGAAATACCTGGAGTAAAAGCCGCTCCGACTCAGCTCGGGGGGCACTACACATATCGCTCTCCTTTCTAACAGCGAGATACTTTCCTCCTGTAGAACGCGAGCTGACTCCCCCCCGGCCTGTGTACAGAGTATGCCCGAGAAGCGAGGGGGGGTAACAGCAAATTGAAGCCTGTAGCCCCGAGATATTGTTCTCAGTACCCAGGCTGAATTTGTGATAGCTGTCCATCTCTCTCTCTGATAAGAGAGAGGAGTGGCAGCCCCCAAACGGGTCCCTTACACTGTGCCCTCATTAACTGAGCTATGAGGCCATCTAGTGGCGGGACTCGGGAACGACCCGTGGTCGGCAATGCGCATGACGAAGTTTAGTGCACTGACGGGGTCGTTGGCATCCGCGTCTCGAGAGGAGCCGTGGCTCCTCTCTGGAGCGGTGAAGCCACTGAGCCGCTTATTGCTTTTTTGTTCATTTTTTCGAACTGCGCCCTCGACATTATGTCTGGATGCGACAGTGAAACATGCTTAATTCTGTTGAACAGAGTGAGTGTGTGCTTAGGTGACTTGGGGGGGGGGCAGGGCCTGCCATCGCCGCAACAAAGTCTCCGCTTCCTGTGAGGGACGCGCGCGCACAACGGGGAGCGTGGGGGCATCACACTTACGAACAGAAAACGTGGGGCTGGTGAACGGGGAACTTCCAGCCCCGACGCAGGGGAGAGAGCTCGGTTGTCAAACCGCCCTCTTCTTCTTTTTTACCTGCTGAAAAGCTGCCTGGGCTGCTGTCCCGGGGGGGCAGTCGTCTGCGCAGGAGCTTTTCTGGGCCAGCTCCCTCTCGCCTTCGCTGGGGTGGGGCAGCTGGGGCGGGCTGGGGATCTGGCCGCTTGGGGACTTTGAACTGAGCAGACCGCGAGACAGCTTGAGAGAAAGACTGGCGCGTGGCTGGAGGCGGGGGGGGGGCTCGGCTTTCCGAGGGAGGCAAAGTTGAAGAGCTTCGTCCTCCTCTTCTTCGCCTCACACCTCTGCTGCATTGAGGCCAGAGCGGTGCCGAAGACCCCGTCAGGGACGACGGGCATGTCCAAAATGTCCTCTTTTTCCCTGTCAGACAGGTTCGTCAGGTTGAGCATCTAGCCCTTTCCTGTAGAACCATTAGCCCATAGATTTACTGTGGCCTGGACTGCACAGCGCTGCACGCGGAGGCAGATGTCCGTGATCACAGTTATCTCTTCCCACACAGCAGGCTCTGGTTTGGTGACCATGTCCTCACACAGCTCCGCTTGGTACGCTGTGAGCATGGAGGAGACATTCAGAGCTCTTACCGCTTAAAGCTGCCGCTTTATACGCCCTCTCGTTCAAGGCAGACTGGAAACGGTCCGCCTTCGACGGCAGTGTGGGGGTCCGTGAGGTTGCCGCAGTCACCCGCGGGTGGAGGTGGGCTGCAACCAACGGCTCCATCGGGGGCATGCGGGACATTCCAAGCTTCTCCATGCCCTCAAACTCCCAGGGGAGGAAGCTCCCTGAATCGGGGTCTTACCGCTGAAAGGGAGGTGTTTCCACGAAGAGGATACCTCTTCCCAGCAGTTCAGGAAAAAACGGAAGTAGCGTTTTGCGACCTCTTGGTCAGGGGCAATTTCTTCCCCTCATAGCGTGATCTGGTGGGCTCACCACGACGCGGGCCAAGGGATGTTCGCCTGGACGCAGCGCGTTTACACACGTCCTGCATGTCCATACTGGGAGCGGGGGAAGCTGGTACACTTCCGTCCTCGTCTCCGAAGGCAGACACAGCATCAGGCTTGACAGCCCGGGCGGAGGGATGAACATTTCAAACTGTCCTCGTCATCCTCTGATATGAGGAGCTCCGAGGAGTCCTCGTCCTCGTAGTCCAGCTCGAGTACGTCCTCCGCGAGCGGGGCCGCCGGGCCCAGCTCCAGCTGTGAGCCCCAGCTGGGACCGGCGCACGGTACGGCATCCGCACCAGACACCTCATTGCCGGCCGGCAAATTGGTGTTGGGCAGGTATGGTCCTTCCCCGACAAGCTAGCTTGGCGCGCTAGCCGTCGGCGAAGGCTCTTCATGGTAAAGCAGGCACAATGCCTGCACGAACCAGGGGCTTCAACGGCCAGGCGGGCGTGTTCCAGCCCGAGGCAACAAGAGCAGACCTGGTGTGTGTCCCTGCTCGAAATTTTGTTACCACATGGCAAAGTCGAGCCCCTGAGTCTTCGTGTCCTCTGGTGTGAGGGACGTCAGAAGACATCTTCGTTAGCAGGAGTGCTAAACGCGAAGATACTGAGCAGTAGCTGGTGTGCTAACGCGCAGAAATAGCCTTACCGTGAAACGGCTAGGCGGATAACGCTCCAGTCTGTGGTGAGACCGAAGAGTCGTGTCGAAGGCAGCTAGCGCCCGGCGACGGAGAAGTTAGCTAGGATGGCTCCGGTCTGTGGACAGTTTAGCTAGCTAGCCTGCACGACTGAGATATGCTTCGAAGCGAGAAGAGGTTTTAGAATGGTGTCCGCGTCGTAGCGTAAGCTATTTAAGGGGGATGGACCCACGTGACGCGGACACTCGATCACCAGCCAATCAGGATTGGCGTAATGAGATAAATGCTTCTGAGGAATACGCAGGGAGGCGTATCCCATAGTGAGACATCGAAACGAATGCTATGAATGAGAACAGGAGCGGTCAGACAAAGATTAACAATTTGTTTGGGTAATCTAGTTAAACTGGGGACATGTTTACAACCTGTCTGACCGCTCGTGATCCTTCCCCTAACGGACTTCATTGTAAATGTAAAATAATGATAGGAATGATTGAACTATATAAAAAAAGTTATACTGTAAATATGTCTAACTTTCCTTTAATATGAGGCTGTTGTGGGTGCTGTGGGTTGCTAATGAACCTGTGCTTTTCCAGTTGCATCCTGATCTTTTGAACCACCAGGCCACCCTGTCTGAAGCACATTGTGCAAAATACGTATACAGTAAAAGCTATCAAACATTTTAGAAATGGACAACAACAAGTTCTGGAAAGTCACTGATAAAGCGCCTCAAAGTTGCACTATGATTTGCATTATGATCTCTTCCCCTTTAGTTTCCACATGTCAAACCTACAAAAATCAAACACAGATGCACTACAAGTACACTCATACGTACATCTGAGTCTTCAGTGGGGTTCGGTGCAGATTGGTGACATCGCAGAAGCAGCACCGAGTGTGTTTAAACAAAGTAAAATTCAATTGTGGAGATTTAGCAAGAGTTGGAAATTTGGTCCATGTGCTGTGCAAACATGTTTAAAATGCAGTAGATATACACATACAATGGAGTAACCCCCAGAAAGAAAGAAAGAAAGAATGGAAGAAAGAAAGAATGAATGAAAGAAAAAGCTCAAAAGAAACAGAAATAAAGTCAGAGTGTTAATAAAAGAAGTCAGATTCAGAGAGAAATGGACCTGTGGTCTGAGTCATTTCCATCAGTGTTTGCCTTTCACGCCAAATAAATGACAGATGCTACAAGGTGGGCTACTAACAGCAAGGCCGCTGCGACAACAAATAGCCCGCACGCATACACGCCCAAACACACATTCATCTATAGAATTCAGAATTACATCTTTGATAGCGTTGCTACAATCTCCGTTTGATTAGGAGCAGGCCCGAGTCAGCTGCAAGGCGGAAGGACAAGGAAACCAAGAGCTTTGACATGCTGTAGGTCTTGGCTGGACCGAAGCCCATTAAATAGCCTGGATTTCAGTCTCCGTCATGGTTCCACCCAGCCCTGTACTGTATGCATGCGCCCGTGTTGTGTGTGTGTGTGTGTGTGTGTGTGTGTGTGTGTGAGAGAGTGTATGTGCATGTTGAGGCCTATTTGCAGATGTCTCCCCAACAGGCGTACAACTGACAAGAACTACACACCCCTGCATAATATGGGAGTATATTCTATGTGTGTGTGGTTGGTGTGGTGTGTGTGTGTGTGTGTGTGTGTGTGTGTGTGTGGTGTGTGTGGTGTGTGTGTGTTGTGTGTGTGTGTGTGTGTGTGTGTGTGTCTTCCTGTGGGCCTGCAGCTGTGACAGGACCTACATCACGACACAAACATCAGGAAAATAGCTCTGAACACAATCACTGGATCACAGAAGATCAGATTCAGTGACTCAGCAGGGGCCTGGGGAGCACTAACGAAACAATCACATGTAGACAAAACACACAGACACCGCGCGCACACACACACACTCACACAAACACACGCACAACAGGAACCAAATTTAACCTTCACTCTGCGGGGGGAATCTCATCTCTGATTTCCCCAATTACCCCCCGTTGATTCACTCCCTGTTGGAGCCAGATGAGGACGAGGATGGCACAACAAAGGCTGCCGGTGCTGATCTTCCTCCTGGTCATCAGTGTCCACATCGTCATCCCAACCGACCCCCACCTTCTCACTCACCCCCGCCCACTCACCCGCTGCCACCCCTCGCCCCCATGGGTTGGGTGCCTCCCAGCTGCAGCCTGGCTCGTCCTGATTGCGCCTGATTTGGGTTAAGTGATTATTACCCTGCTGCGGTTTGGGTAGGGACTCTCCCACAGGCTGGAAACAAGGAAGGAGGGAGACCTCTCTCTCTCTCAAACACACACCCTTTCTGTTTAGGTGTGTATCTAAGAGAAGGACAGAAACAGAGAGACAGCCTGAAGGGAAAAGATGACTGTAAACACACATGACAAGAAGACATCAGAGAAACACATCTCTCTCTCTCTCTTTCTCTCTCTCTCTCCGTGTGTCTCCAATTTTAGCACACATTTTAAAAAACGTTTCTGGAAAATCAGCAACAGACAACACAAATGAATGTGTGTTTTCACCCACCACTGTTGAACAATTATAAGAAGTTGTGCTTCTTATGATGAACAGTTGGTGGCGCTAATTTTCCACTTGGATGCTATTAATGCATTTTTCAATTTATAAATTAGATATTTTGACTCTCTAGCGTTTCTAAAAAGGTTTGTTATGCACACATTTGAAGTGTGCATGACAACAGGCAGATGAAAATGCATTTAGTGAGAGAGACCGGATAAAACAAAAAGATAAAAAAAAAATATATAGTATTGTAGTAAACATACATGTCACAAAAAGGGCAAATGTCTAGAAAAACCACGCGCACACACACGCATACAAACACACACACACACACACACGCACCAGGGATGTTTCAGGAGAAGTGTAGACTAGAGGGAGAGCAAAGCAAAAATGTTGCAAACACATATTTACAACCTGGAGTTAAACTGTCTCTCACTCTGTAATTCTCAGAGCTTTTTACTGCAGGCTGGGGGTGAACAAAGTACCCGTTCTGTTATTCTACCGTCCGTCTCGTCTTACACCCACCCATCAGATTTAGGGCTGAGGTTTTAGGGCCTCCGCTACAGAGACTCTGGGCCTTCGCTGCATTAGGAACACCCTGGAAATTGGACTAGGGTTCAGGATGGGTTGCTATTCATGTTCTCTATATTTCTGATTTGCTATTTCTGGAGCGACAGAGCCATTTCAACGGCCAATGTCTGTCTTGCATTAACTAAAATCTTATTTTCTGACAGGAAATTGGTTCAAATTGCTAAGACTTTGATTTGTGACTCATAATAACAAATCGTGATTTTGGTTCATCGCGCCCTCAAAAAGGTGACCGGACCTTTCAAAAGCCAAACATTAATTAAGCTAAATAAACTACTTGACTGGTTTAAAGGAAGTCTAAAAACATCATGAATACTTGATCTGAAATTTCCTTTACTTTTTTAGGCCTGAAATAAAGTCTACCTTACAGCTCATAGGGCAGTAGTTTTTTTAATTCCACATTTTTAGACCACAGTAAGAAGCTTTTCCATTCAGCTGTGGTTATCTTAGGATGTTACGCCACACTACTTGTACAATTCTAAAACATTTCCCTATCTCCTTTTGCAAATCAAAAGCAGAATTTTTGGTTAATATACCCATCCTATCAGATGCCCCCCTCATTAAGAATTCAAGGTGTCCCGAGGTCACATTGAAGATAATGATAAGTGGACAGCTGCAGTCCAGCTTTGGCTCCCTGAACGCAGCCGTAGATCTCCCAGCTAAGACACTCGGCCGAGCAGCACATGAAAAGAGAAAACAGCAATGAGTCCAAAATGAATCCACACAGAACGGCGGGGAGCCAAAAAACACACCATAATCTAAAACATACCAATTTCATCATGGTGGGAAAGATTCAACAAGGCATGCACACCTGCTTAACGGAGCATTTCCACACGGGAGGAATATTTCACAAGTCCAACAATGAATTTTAATCATGTGGCTGCAGTGGACAGAATGCAAAGTAACTGTCAGAGAAAAAAAGTGTTTCATTTATGGAAACATATAGGAATTACCAAAATGATCTTAAGCATAGCTGAGTGGCATAACAGATGGTGTTATTTCAATACCGATACTCTAAAAAGAAGTGTGTCAGGCTCTATGCTACTATGTTACACTCCTGCTACATCACTACACAGTAACATAAAGCAGCCATCTTCATTTTTTATCAGTACTTCTTGGTACATTTACAGCTAGAATGCAAACAAATTTTGACACAGTATAGGCCTGCACCAATATTGAAAAACAGTCTTATTTTGAAAATACAAACTGTGCAGTGCGAATTTTAAGTCTTAGTAACGCGTTCCATGTCAGAGTGTATTGTTTGTATCTGTTAATTTTTGAATATACAAAACTAAAAAAATGTTATCAAAAAAAAAGTCTTAGTAGCCTAATGGAATTAAAAACAAGTCACACACCTCTTTAAAAACATAAATGTATTTTAATGTTTTACCCAAAATGTATTTCTACATCTTTTAATGTATTCCCCAAATATTTTGGGAAATAAGAGCATATTGGACTGAAGAACAGTTGTTCAAATTATTTGTACGAACATCGGTTAACGGTTATGACGCTGTCTTGTGACAAACTGTCTCCAAAGCAGCTGAAAAGACTACGTATATGTTCTGAAGATTTTTTTAAAAAATAAAAAAATGAAAAAAAAATTAAAAAAACTTTCAGAAGGGGTTTATTGGCTTTCAAAACCATATTCTGCCTGCAGTCAGTTTAGGTGTGGGCACCTCAACAATGGAGTCAAAACTTCAAATGAAGTTTTCTTAATTCCTGTTTAATTTGCTTTTACTTCAAATGCCATCACATAGGAAATGGCT
This sequence comes from Etheostoma spectabile, assembly GCF_008692095.1. Lineage (NCBI taxonomy): Eukaryota > Metazoa > Chordata > Actinopteri > Perciformes > Percidae > Etheostoma > Etheostoma spectabile. The sequence goes on from NC_045752.1 coordinate 2,486,517, forward strand.
TGAATTTCATTAATTTTAATAAATGATAACATTCAAATTATGTTACATGATGCAAATCATAAAGTTAAGAGTACAAAACCTAGGGCTGGGTATCTTCCATACCGATATCAATACCGTGACTTTGATACCGGTTGCTAAACAATCAACCAACAAAAAATCTTTTCATTTATTCTTCAGCTCCTACTATGTGAACCTGTCTCCGTGCATAACGTAGAGTGTTCGCTGCATGTCTCCACGACGTGCAACAGCCAATCACCAGCATTATTAGATCCTGGTAGAAGCATGCTGCATGCTAATTGGCTCACTAACGCTGAAGATATTGACTTCTTAGGTATTGAAATTGGGTATGAATGACGAGGCATTTTTCAATACTCTGCAATTCGGTCGGTGCCTATAAAGTATTGAATTTGGTCCCCAGCCCTAACTAAACTTCAAACATCAATACTGAAACCGATGCAATTAAGGCAACTGATCTACCAGGATGCCTCAATCAGATAATTATCTACATCATCCTCCTCCACCACTTCAGCAGCTTACACTTACACATTCAAACAAACCCTCCTATTATTAGACCACAGCAGCACTACTTAAGAACTCGTCCAAGTCCCTTTTACCCATCATTGAATCTGTGCCATTTCTACTGACATTGCTCCGCGTTACATTGCAAATTAGTTGCGCACAATGGGAAGAGTAAGCCTTAGTGATACTACACGTGCAGCAGATAGTATTAACGAGTAGGATGGGGATGCATGAGATGACTGTCAGCCTCGTGGAGCACAGATCCTGAGGCCCAATTACACACACCAAAAACATGGTGTGAAGTTTTTTGAGAAGCAAATTGGTCTGCTTTTAATTATGTAGAGAAAAGCAGTTGGACATTAAGGCTGGAATGCAGGGTGTGAATAGATTCTTCAGCAGCAACTAATTTCAGATGTTTACCACGCATGAGCGGTTTTAAAAGTTGAAAATGGCGTTCCAAAGTGGAAAACATAACACTGAACATAGTTTTTTTTGGGGATTAGGATAGACAAGAAATGAAATATGTTTGACACTGATCATGTGGCATGAGGCTATAAATATACAAACTACACAGCCACTGTTTTGCAACAGTTTTTTTTTTATGTCTGTTACTATTTTAAAGCTTGCTATTCAGACAGTAGGACTAAAGTACAGAAATATATTCATATAGATGTTTCAGCTAGATCAGCTCTATGGAAACAAGTGTTTACAATGCTTAGTGTGGGGTTTTTCTGACTCACCACACCTCTAAGTATCTATAGAAACATGTGACAGCATGAAAACAGCTGAATTCATAGCAGTGGATCCTGAATATACAGTAGTGTATTCTCAAGCAAAGCAAACTACGAGACTTGGCCACCGGGGAAATCGCATAACACTGCACACTGTTGTCCAAACAAGGGCAGAGGAGAGAGAAAACATCAACTGAGAAGGGGGGAACCCAGACCACCAGGTTATCCCCCCTTTCCATATTTACTTAAACTTTAATGGTTTGGCCCAGGCCCTACAGGGCCATCTTTCACCCCACGTTTTCCCCTCCTTCACACCCAAAAACAGCATGCAGCGCAAGAGGTTTCCTGTAGCAGCCGTCTGACTAACATGTACATCTCTCACTCTCTCACTCTCACACACACACACACACACACACACAACACACACACACACACACACACACACACACACACACACACACACACACACACACACACACACCACACACACACACACACACACACACACAACACACACACACACACACACACACACACACACACACACACACACACACACACACACACACACACACACACACACGTAAGGTCAAGCAAATGCTTCTCATGGAGTGCTTCACATAGAGTGCAAGCTGCTTGACCATACCAATTCAAGTGAGTCTAGAAAAAAGGTAAAAAGTCTCTTGGAGGACACTTCATACAAACTAGTTTGTTACCTGGCTTAAGCTTAACAAGCAAACACAACATTTAAATCAAGTTTTGAAAAAGACAACAGCAACGGCCATATGCATCTGCATGCTTTTGGAGAGCAGGACTGCCTCCTCGTCTGTCTGGGTGAGGCAGCTCACTGCTGGGGGAAGAATTCAGGACATTTGCTTGCTGTGGTTGCAATCCTTTGAGATTCCCCTCAATGCCTATCCCAGCACCAAAATGGCTAAAATCACTGAGAAGTATTCAGAAACCAAAAGTCTGTTTTCTTGTGGTGTGTGGAGGTGTTCTCGCCCCCACGTCTGAAGTGAGACCTCCTTGTCTGAGTGTGTCTGCTAGTGTACATCTTCCCACACAAGCCTCCATATGATACAGATTTCCCATAAAGGTCTTGTGCTTTGACAGGGAAGGTGAAAAGGGGGGGGGGGGGTTCTTGCTGTGGAAAATGGAGGCGAGTTTTATGACCCATGTTCCCTGTCCTCCTGTAAAAATCACACCAGCCGTTTTGCAGCGTTGCAGCATCATCGGTAGCGCAGCCAATGAAAACAATGGAGCGTGTGGAGAAGAAACGAGGCAAACAAAGAGAAAAAGAAGGAAATACCTGCAGGTCTACTTTAGACATATACATCATCCTTTCCCTCCCCATCAGTCTCTGAGGTAGACCCCGTACCTACTGAAACACACACATGTAGAAATCTTTAAGATTCGCAGCCCTAGAGAAGTTCTCATGGGTTTTCAGTGGCAATCCAACCTGGCAATCTTCCAAAGCTCTCTACAGGCACTTTGTTTTGCAGAGGGGGGTCTTTTGGGTTAAACCCAACAAAGATGCATCACTGTATGGGCCCACCACGTGTGGGTGGATAACTGGGCACAGTTTTGTAATTCCATATTTTGAAAGGAAAGCTGCCATGCTACTCTGCCTTCGTCCTAATTCTGATTGTCAAACTCTCTATTGAATTATGCGAGGAGAGGGGGAATACATGTCTCTACTAAGCCTTGAAGATGAGAGAGCAGGAAATGCCAAAGTGGTTGTTCTGTGAGGTCCTGTCTGTAGAGGTCGGATGAAGACATGCATTGTGTGTATGATTCATATGCCACATTGTATTAGCGTACAACAAGGGCTGAGAGGAGGCAGATTGGCTTGGAACACTGGAGGACAGGGACAAGGCATTTGTATTCTCCTGTCCTGGTAATGCATGGTAACAAGGGTGATTTGCACAGTTAAATCAAAACCAAGTGATGGTAACATTGAAGTCCAATGCATCTTAAGATGAAGCTCTTCGGTGTGTTTCCCATCAGAGCCCACTGCAATGCATTTGCTCCTCAGGAGACTCAGTCACTCGAGGTAACATAAAGAGTTAGTTAACCTGTGAGAGCGTGCTTGAACCCTAATGCGCTGCAGATGTAGCCATCTTAGAAGTCACACGTTTTATTGAAAGCTCGCTGCCATGTTCGTTGCTTTTTTGTCCCTTGAAGGAAATGTTTAGAGAATGAGAATTTATCTTTGGGCATGTAAGGAATGATGCCACAAACATTTTGATCAAGACACACGTTTTGCATTAAAACAACATGACTGTTCTGTTATTTGAGAACATTTTTAAAAAAGAAGAAGAAAAAAAAACAGAACAGGCTGCGAGCCACTAAAGCAACACTAATGCAGAATAGGTGCAAGATGGATGCATGATAGGGGACTTCTGTTAAGGATTCCAATGGCCATGCCTGCCAGGCAGCCATATTACTCATGTAGTTGAAAGGTCTATTATAAAATTGGCTACGCATTACAGGGACATAATTTGGGCTCCTGACAGTCCTGAACACTGCCTGCGGTGAGGCTATCTAACACAGTCAGTGGGATTTATCTGCTGTTATGATCAGACCCACAGCAGACCTGCCTAAACACAGCTTATCTGCCCCTGCATCCCAGATCACATGGAAAAGGTTTGAAAGAACGCTCAAGATGTGCGACCAAGGCCCAATCTGATGATTCAACCTGAAATCACACGAGAAAGCAAAATCTAGACCTGATGAGCACCTCTAATTCTGCATCAAACCCTCCCCGCTTCGAGGCTCCTCCTCATCCCCCTTCCTTGCTCAGACCCCCTCCCTGGCTCCATTGCTCCAGGAGATCCTATCATTTCTCCCGCAGACTAGATTTCTTGGGTGACTTCAAAGCTTGTTCACTAAGTGTTTAGAAGAATGCAATGGAAACAGGAAAATAATGTTCTGATTTCTGTAAACTTTATAACATCTGCTTTTGCTTAGTGCTGGTGCAGTGTGAAGCAGGGGCTCCATACTGTGTTCAGTTTGGGACATTTTTTTCCCACAGTTTAAACGGCATCTTGCACACTGTGCACGATGGGAAGGGTAAAAGAAAAAGGGCTTAAGTCAAAGAACATATACTTAATGGAAACACAAATGACGTTAATGAAGCTTTGGTAGGAGCAAGGGCCTGTTTTTATGGCGGGCAGTCTCAGCCATGTCACAGACCATTTGAAAGCAGGTGAGGATGAATCCCACAAGAAAGGTAATAGTTTAACCCTCTAAGACCTAATTTCCATCACTGTTTGTATAACCTTCATCTTCTGAGAATTCAGAGGATGCAATGAGTATATTTCCACTGAGAGGGAAAGGAACCAGGCGAGGCTTTGCTTGTGTCCCAAAAGGCCTGTGAGTAATGTAGCTGGCACCGTACAAGCATACACACAGACTAACGCTACCTCCTTGTGTATACACAAGATGACAAGCAGTTTTTAGGGCCAGGCCAGATAACTCCATCACAATCTCTCCATGCTAACAGGGCAGCATGACAAGAGCGCAGTGTATACACACACACAGCATCCGACTGGCAGCCTCAGGGCTCCTGTCTCCTTTCCCCTAACTCAATCATGCTCGGGTTTCACTCTCGCCCATCCGAGGCTAACTCGCTTCCTCTCTCTATCCCCTCACACTACCCCCCCCATCCTTAAAATCCTTAAACCACATCCCACCCATACAGTAAGTATCAGTTCATAGTCCAATATCCATGCATGTTAAGAAGAGGAAAGGCTTCTAGAAAATACTTTTTGGATATTCTCCCAAATTCTTGAATTTTACACTATGTAACATTTCTGCATTAAATGACTAAAAACGACTCTACCTATGTTGTATATTTAGTTGAGGTGTGTACTTCCACTTTCCCAAATGTTTCCAACAATTTTCAAACCCATAGAAATCTGTAGTTTTATTTCTGATAAGGGACGTTTTGTTTAGGCGCCTGTCGGTGGCATCATATAACCTTTGACCCCTCTAGTTACTCTAACTTTTGTCAAAACACGGACACCCAGATGATACGTTCGAGAGTAATTGTAAATCCTACAATCTCACAAAGAGTTATAATCAGTAACCGTAATACAGCTTTATTCCTGCCACACGGCATCATTTTGTCATTACAATTGGAATTCATTGGAATTAAATGCCACTTTGTAACACAGTGATACAGCAGATACCTTATGTATCGATACATTAAAATATGGCTCTATCCAGCTTAACATTTCTAAAAAGTGCTAGTTGACATATAGCTAATGCTACGTGGGTAAGGTTAACATTATGGGATTGCAACATTGTTCAACACACATAAAGTTGTTTTCAGTGTGATTGTTTTGACCACGGTTAACAGCCGTCTGTCTGCCTTACTCCACCGGCGCTAAGAGGCTTCAGTCGGGGTGAGAACTGACAACATCCCCGGGGCATATAGTTAACGTTAGCCCCTAGCCAGCTAGCCCCTATCATTACAGCAATACAAACACGGCCAGCACTTAATTCCAGCGCTGGGCGCTAACGGCGCTAAGAGTTTAATGAACCGTCGAAAAATAGATCATAATTAGACCCGGGCACCCATGTCAGAACAGCGGCCATCCGTAACGGTGTTCTTGCCGAATAGCTCTCTTCTCCCCCCTGCCTTCGTGTTTAGCTATCTTTGCAGTTAAATGTACCCGACAAAAGGTTGGTTAGGTGCCAAAACGACAAGTTAAGATTACAAAAAAGTGGCGGTGGGGAGATAATTCCGGGCAGCTGGGAGATCTTCTGCTTTGTAATTAAATTGGTGAACCTGGAGCTATTTTATTAAATTGACATGAATAAATGTTAGTAAACATAACACAAATAAATAAGCATTCTAATAGGCGATGGTGTTTAACAATAAAGACTACAACTCCCATAGTTCTACGCAACTTCAGATTGTAATCAAAAGTCTGTGTTAACCATCCATTATTCTGATTAAGCGGCAGAAAATTACATATTGTACACTTAGAAATAATTTTAAATAGTGTATACTTGAGGGAAAGGTAGCAGCCTATGTAGCCTTTTCCAGTTGTTTTGTATTTGTTCAAACAGTTTAAAATAGAAGTAGAAAGAGGATATTCATTTTTGGCAGGATTAAGTACTAGGCCAACGAAGACACACGAGTGGCTTTGGAGACAGCTGCCACCGAATTCTCCATTAACACAGTTAAAAAAGGAAAAATACTCCCTAAATCACTCTGACACTGCTAAAGAAAAATAACTCTTGGCAATATACCTTGCACTTCTCCATTTCATTGTTTGGTGTTATATTTTTCATATTCCAGTGAAAGTGCCAAAATACCAATACCCTGAAGTCACGTTGAGCTATTTCCAGTGTGGCTAAAAATGCATTTGCCAAGTCTGCAAGGCAACAGTTCAGCCATTTAAAACAAATGTCAGATTTTGGTGTCAGTTTATTAAAATTAAAGAGCAGGAGCATCTTTCAATATGCCTCATTTTGCTCTGATATATGGCAATCTAACAGAGAGGAATAGAAGAGCCATATCCCCACTGACAGCAGCCTCAGTAAAACCACAATGCATTGCAGCCAAAAGAGACACAGACTTGTCTTCTTAACAAGCTAAGAAAACACAGACTCCCTGACCTGACAATGTTGGCATCATTACACACAGAAATCTTTCTCTAAGTAAAGCCGTACTTTCATTAAGTGGGCTGGACTTTTATGGTTTGTTCTTAATGATGGGGTAACTTCAACTGAAAATATTATAAACATCTAACTCATAGCTGAATGCATGTTTAGGCACGCTCTCCGAGTTGTCAAAAGGAAATTGTAGGTAAATGGATAACTTTAAAAAAGGACCATACAGGTGTGCTGTTGCATATTTTGCATGACAATTATTTTTTCAAGTACGGTGTGAAAACTTGCTTGATATAGGGAGTCCAGCAGTGGACATCATGTTTAAGTTTATTTTTGACACTAAGCTAAGATGCTTAGCTAAAATGGATTACCATTTAAGGCAATCTATCTGCAAGATGAATTTTAGACATAAACGTCCATCAATCCATCCATCCATCCATCCATCCATCCATCTTCATCCGCTTATCCGGTATCGGGTCGTGGGGGCAGCAGCTCCAGCAGGGGTCCCCAAACTTCCCTTTACCGAGCCACATTAATCAGCTCCGACTGGGGGATCCCGAGGCGTTCCCAGGCCAGGTTGGAGATATAATCCCTCCACCTAGTCCTGGGTCTTCCCCGAGGCCTCCTCCCAGCTGGACGTGCCTGGACCACCTCCCCAGGGAGGCCCCCAGGAGGCATCCTTACCAGACACCCAAACCACCTCAAATGGCTCCTTTTGACACTTCTCACCCTTTCTGTAAGGGAGACGCCGGCCCCCCTCCTGAGGAAACCCATGTCAGCCACTTGTACCCTGGATCTCGTTCTTTCGGTAGGAAAGAGGGGTAGGAGTGAACACTGACCGGTAGATCGAGAGCTTTGCCTTCTGGCTCAGCTCTCTTTTTGTCACAACAGTGCGATAATGTAATACCGCACCTGCTGTTCCGATTCTCCGACCAATCTCCCATACACCTTTATTTTATTATTATTTAATTTTTTTGATTTAGCAGGTCAGGTGAACTGGAAACACCACATTAAATTTGTTGGTATGGCTACACTCTGTGTACTTATCCAATACGTTGAGTTGCAGGTCTCTTCCCCAGTGCATACTGGCCCCTAAACTGCATAAGGAGTACAGAAGTGTTTTGCAGTGTTGAAACATGCACGAACACTAACAGTCTGCATTCATAAAGACATAATGATTAAGAATAATAGAATGTGGTAGATGAAAGAAAAAACCTAAGTTAACACTTTAAATGCATTGGACAAAGTGACACTGGTTTGAGAATGTGGGATTTTCATTTTTTTACTTTAAATTTTACAGTATATTTCAATAATACCCGATTTCCAGACCAGACCCCTGCAGGTACTCAGAGGTTAACTCAAGCTGAACTAGGCCATAAGTGGGGGGGACCAAATCCTTGTCAAGCCGGTGTGAGGTTGAACATGTGCTTAGTCCACCCTGCTCTGCTCTCTGTTAGCTAAAACTTTACACATTTACTTGTAGAACCTGTACCAATGCCATTTTTGTTTACAGCATTGTTGTACCGCACATGTTCAAGGGTTAATGACTTGCAGATACAGTGTCAGGTTTGTTTCTGGGATAAGGAACTAACAGGGTTGAGGGCGTTAAACACAGGACATGTTTGGAGAGTCAAGTATGTTGTGTTGTCAGACTTGATGCAACATGCCAGGCACTGAGTACAAGGTCCAATGTTGGACGTACACGTGTTCACTTCGCTCTGCTGCAGGAATAATGTACTCTGAAATAATCTCAGTCACCTGTTTGTACAAGGTTAGTTTCATGTAGTATGTGCACTGGTCAAGGCAAGCCCCAATGCATAGCTGGAAAGCTTTACGGCAGGTGAGAAAAAATAAACATGAGACAAAAACAAATTAAGGTTGGCTACACTGAGGGGGAGAAACAACCCAAGTACTGACCTAGGGGGTCTATACACAGGCAGTGGTAAACTTCAGTTAGCAGAGCTGATGAGACTCCGCTATACCAAAGACAATTTGGAATGGCAGTTTACATTGGGGCTGATTTTAAGGTGAAATTGAATTAATATTAAGGGGGGCACAATTTTTACACATCAAGTTCAGTTTTCTCATCATGAAGCGCACCACAGAAAACTGTTGTATGTCTTCTGTGGAGGGAGTGATTCATGTCAGAAAAAAATAACCCTGATAATGTCACTCAGAGACTCGTTACAAATGACAAACTCAGTAGAGGGTTCAAAATTAGCCCCATCTACCAGCCAAATGCTGGTAAAATATGCAGTTGGTTAGTAGCTTTGCTTCAACCACCAGCCAAAAAAAGCTAGCCAAATGGCCAAATGGCTAGTGGATGAACAAGTTCATTTTGAACCTGCCTGCATTCCAAACTGGGTTTCTAGTTTTCTAGTTTGAAAAAGAGGGTTTTCCTATCTCTTCCATTCATCCCATATGATGAAATGAAATCACTGAATCCCCGGAATAACCCTTTGATTCTCGAAACATGAATAGATGTAATAAACGTTCAATCAATTAAATCTGGCTTTCGAATCTGTCTCTTCATTACAATTTAACAATTTGCATGTTTTTAAAGGAGAAAACCATGCGCATTAACTGTCTTGAAGGAATCTAAGATGTTTCATCTAATTACAAAGGAAAGAGCTACATTAATGTTTACCAATTGGGGCAGAATTTTCCTTGAATAGTAGCATTAAGTGAAAGCTGCTGTTTCCCTTCAAAGTGAAACTGTAGTGTAACCAAGTGGAGAGTGAACATTGTCATGGTTTCCAGAGGAAAGCCCATGCAGTGACACTTTCACTAATGGCCATCTTTCGCAGCTGACCATGTCTGTCATGCTGCAGGGGAGGAGATTCAGAGCTGCTAATCTTCCCTGGTCAAGACTTGTTGGGTAAACATTCATTTCATGGCTAGTTGGACTCAGGTTGTGTCTAGTCTAATTGGCCCGAAGGGGGAAAAAAAAGTGACATCTTCCTTCTCCGATTACCGGCTCTCACTCTGTCACCCACAGTTCTTTTACCCAAACCTCTCCATCCAGGGTCCAGCCATTTGTTTCCTGCCCTACACACCCACTACCATGATAAATGGGCCCAAGCTCCATTCAATTACGCCCAAAGTGCGAAGACGCAGGAACAATGGCAACTGGCCTCAGCCGTGCGGTGTAGACCCTCAGCATTCTTCGCAACAATTTAGTCTAATTAGCATCAACTCCTGCCCCATCCATCATACTCCTCAAGAAACATAAACAAACTGTCAGCTCTAGCGTAACAAACAGATCGCCCAGCTACTTAGCACAAATTATTCTTACATGAAACGCAGCTTCTCAGGCAACCTCACCCCCCCCCCCTTCAGGCCATCTGGGGGAATGGAGAGCTATTAAAATTGAAGACATATGTTTCAGTCAAGTTCAACTCTCCAGAGTGCCACGGTGGACACAGTGACAGTTTCCTCTGCTGGCTCGGCTCTGAGGGGTTGGGGCTGCATGACTGACTGAGCGGGGTGTGGTGACCAGGATGACCAGGAGGGTGTGTGAGGTTGTGTATGTACACATGTATGGGCAAGCCTGTCACATTTGTGTGCGTTTACTTTATGTCTATGCACACAGACTTCTATAGGCATTACAAAAACTTCATTTAGGCATTTATTTGCTTTTTAAGGATAACAAGAATGAATTAAAACCATTGCATTTACACACCCAGATGTCGCATCGGGTGAGCATTTTAAGTTCCATAGAAGAAGAGGGGAAAAAGGAAGGATTGATAAAGTGAAACATGAAGGATAAGAAAGTCATACTGATCATGTATACACTTGCCTGTTCAGGCACAATGGACGCAATGTTTTGTTAGTGGCCTCGGCAGACACAAAAAAAGCATTCATCTGCTTTGTGTGCTGTTCGCTGTTCATCTTTTCTCTCCTCGCCCTCATGAATGCATAATTTAAAAGATTGTTCTGAAAATATTAAAATAAGAATGAATGAAAATGAAATGTCTTGTTGTTAAAAATGAACGGGTATAAATTACGGGTAACAATAGATTATGCAGAATTCTTAAGACCCTGTCCATCAAAATAACAGCGGGAAGGAATACATTTTGCTCCAATTTCACTCGGAGTCACTAAAATGCATTTCCATCTGCCCGTCTGTGGAAATGGAATAGTGAAAAGGCTGGAAATCTGTTGGGGAAAAAAAGTTGAAATATTGCAAGAAAAAAAAAAAAAAAAAAAGTATGCTTGTCTGAGTTGTTTTCATCTGTCCTGCATCAATATTGCTGAGCAAGGCTTGAAAAAGGAGAAGTCAGTATCCTTTTAAATGCCAGATACAATACATGCTCAGGATTGGCCTGCTTCCTTCAGCAAGAGCATTCATTACTAAGTAGCTAATAATGGCAATAATTTGAATTGCCTGGAAGTCATTGTAGGCATAGACTACACCACACACACACACACACACACACACACACACACAAACAAAGTTAAACAATAAACACTAAACAAAACAAAACACTTTTTGATCACGTTTCAGGTTTCCTGTTTGATTGGATTTTAAGAGCCTGTCTGACACACCCAGGAAATGTGGTAAGCAAATGTAAAAACATTCTTTCGGGCCTAAAAAGCCCATTCAGGACATGCTGCGGTTGCATTAAAATACAATTTAGCACATTCTTCTCACACTTATTTTGGTGCTTATGATCAGTTATGAGGCCTTTGTGATAAACACCTGTAAATAAATAGGCAAATTAATTCAGATTTAAAAAAAAAGGCTTGTCAGAATGAAAAAGGGCCTAAAAAAACCCACAGCACTGTGGATTGGTGGAAATTGGACTATGTTATACAGCAAACTCGTTTTAGAGTGACCATGTGCTGTGCTCCACCAACTCTCCACTTCCCCTCCACACTGACCATGCTTAATTTGTCAATTTTCCATTTCCTTTTGGATGTTCTGCAGAGTGTGAAATGCTTTGCTAATTATCTAGGAAGTTTGGAAGGCGAGGCTTGTTGTTTTTAGAGCGCTGATGGCAAGCCTCACTCATCCCAGCGAACAAGGAACTGTGCAAACTCACAATGACAACTAAACCAGACCTCCTCCTGCCTCTCTGTTCACAGCTAAAAACGTTCAACAAAATAACAGAATCGAGATAAACGAAACGTCAGCACCAGCGCTCATTTTTCTTTCCTCCCTTCAATGTACTTATTCAACATTAAACATGCCACAGTGTGGGGGGGGGGGGGAGTTTCAAACCAAAACCAAAGGAGTTGAGAGAGGCTTTGACGGGCAGATTGCAGAGGAGTTGGATGCCTGAGCCAAGGTGAGAGTGGAGGGTTATTCTAATCAAGCTAATTCCCTCCAAACCTCAACATGATGTCATCCAGTGTTTGCTCATTAGAGATTCTTGTCCGGAAGCCAAGACTAATTCTCATTCAGTCGTGAATGTTTCTACTTCTCACAGGACAAATTTAAAGATCTACACTACATTCAAATATGGAAGGGGGGGGGGATTGGCTTCACTAGAATGACTAATAAATGGATTACATTTGTCATACAGTCAGCTCAATGTGCCTCAGATGAAATGGCGCTTGATTCACCTACATGCAAAAACACCCATATCCACTCTCGCTTTCCCACAGAGCTCAATTTTGCAAACAGGGGTTTGGATACACAGCTTTCTGCCCGGTTTCTTTCCTGATGGGCATCGCTCACAAGCCGTTAGGCTTCTGAACTGCTCTCTGGCCTGAACTGTCAGTTCTGTGACTCAGCTAACAGCGTGATCCTCAGATCGAATGCACAATTGGATCCGAAGGAGAGACGGATAGTGCCAGAGCTCTTGTGCTTTCTCTTTCTGTCCTCTGTTGCCTCTCCCAATCGTTTTTTTTATTTTTGTTTTTTTTTAATCCTTTCTCTTCCACTTGTCTTTTGTATTCACTTTGAACACAGTCTGTCTGCACTCTTTGTAGCAAGGCAGGCACAGCATTGAAGGGCAAACAAGGTAGACCCTGTACTTACACACTTTAAACCCAGCCACCATATAGGCGTGTGCACTCCCACAATCCAAACTAGAGCTTATTGAGTAGTCTGTCAACGACTATCGATTTATCGGTTGTCAAACAATCAACAGTCCAAAACCCAAACTTCACTTTACTATCATGGGAGGATTAGAAAACCAGTGAATATTCACATTTTAGAAGCTGAAACCAAAAGTACAGTGATCTTGTAATTAAGTAATGGAATAATCATTTCAACTCTAATCCCAACCATGACTACAGCAGTTTTCTTAACTACTAGGTTGTTACTATAGTCATTTGCCTAATCTCCTTTCAGGTTACCTTTGAAGTATAGAGCCAGTTCAAGTACAACTCAGTGTGGCATTTAACATTTATAACAACCATGAGACTAGGGCTGCAAGATTCAAAGACTAAGTCATATTGTGATTTACAATACTGTGATTGCAATGTATCATGAGTCTAAATGCTTGGTGATCAAGGAAAATGCACAAAATACTAACACTCTGAAATGTGTATTTCTCAATTTAAACAAAGTTTAAACGAGAATAAAAAAAGAAATGCATAAACAAAAAATGTGCAATACTTTAAATAAATTACCAAAGAACCACAAAAAGCAATCTTTACAAAAAAGACTATCACAGCGCTGCGGAGGAGGGTCTGGCTATTCCACACAGCCTTCCAAGTCATTACATCATTTCTGGAGATTATTTATCAAAAAATCTCATTGTGTAAATAGCATTTTGTCAAAGCACCAATAGTCAACCGTACAATATCGTCGCAATATCGACATCGAGGTATTTGGTCAAGAATATTGTGATATTTGATTTTCTCTATATTGCCCAGCCCTAGCTCAAAAGTTGTTTTAGTCGTGCAACAGAACACTCAGATTGGACAGCTGGTCTCGCTGGCTGTCTGGATTTACCCTGCAGAGATCTGAGGAGCAGTTAACCATAGTCCTCATCAACAGGAGTTTAAAATGTCAACAGAAAGAAAGCCCAAGGTAACGGATATCCGGCCTAAATCCGACCCTGCAGAATTTCCATCTGCAACGGAGCAATCCCGGAAAGTGTAACATCATGGATGTAGACTAACGTAGAATCACCACAGAAGAAGTATGAATCACATTAGGGAAAGAGAAAAGCGAGAGGAAAAAGAGACTGCAAAGATGAGGAGTTAACAGTGAACACTAAAAACACCAAGCTTCTTAAGACACGGGGTGGGGGCGGGGGGGTTCATTCACCGTTAATACTGTCGGTAAAGTGAAGGGTGTTACAATGTGGAGATTGCAGTGCACAGCACACCTTGTTCACTAAAATCGCACAATTTTGAGTGAAATTGCGATTGCGATAACGTTAATCGTGCCACCCTAAGACTACAGCTAGTGTTGGGCTAGGTTCTACACCAGTGTAAGTACTTTGTTTCTTTAGGCTCTGTGGTGACAGGAATTATAACAAATTACCTTTGTACATTAAAATAATAAGTAACAACCATCATTTTTTTTAAAAAAGGTCAAAGTCTGGCTCAAGGCTTCAACTAACAAATAGTTTCATTATTAATTAACCAATCTGTTAATTGATTATTTGGTCTAGAAAACCTTAAAACTGTGAAAAGTACCCATCACAAGTTCCATTGAGCCCAAGATGACATCTCCAAATACCTTGTTTTATCCTCCTAAAAGTCCAAACAATATTCAGTTTACTATGATGTAAAACAAAAAGTAGCAAATTCTCCCGTTGGAGAAGCTGGAACAAGGTGTTTGGTATCTTTGCTTAAAAAATGACCTAAATGAGTGGAGTAATTATCAAAATAGCAGCAAATTAATTTTCTGTTGATTGAATAATTGTTGCAGCTTTATTAAGGATAATTTAAAACTAGGAAGTGAAATAATTTAAATAATTTGTATACAAGTTTTGTGTAGTTATTAATAATAATAATTAATTAATAAAACAATTCAAGTTTGACTTGGACTGACTTCTACTGATGAGGTATTCTTTGTGCAGGTTTGTCGGTGGTGTGATGTCTCCTTGTTCCTTTATTACGTTAACACGAACACTTTTGTAGTTGTTCTCCTCCTAAATGTCAACTAACCTAAGATTTGTCCTTTCTTTCTGGATTTGGCAGCTGCGTACTGTATCTCCGTCTCTAAAAGATGTCGAAAGTAGTTCAAATGGTAGTGACCATGGTAGGGAAATAGCCTCGATTGTTTAAAGATTGCATATTAAAACAGGATTACAGTACAGGTAATGATTTGCCGAAATAAAATCAAGCCACATGAACCACATTTGCTTTTCACATTAGGTTGCAGTTTTGTTGTATACTGCCAGCTTATTACAAAGTGCCATAAGCTGGCAGCATTATGTGGGTTGTGCATGTTTATAGGTCCACACAAACATTTTCAAGCCGCCTTAAAGAGATGGCAGAAAAATAACATTTGGGGCCTCAACCACCAACAAACTCCCTCTTCCCTGATCCACTATATTGCTTACAGTGTGATGAAGCTGACTAAAGGATTTCATGCAAACAAGCATGTCTAACCGACTCCAGTAAATCACTCCCTCTACTGACGGTGGCGGGAGAGCTGCTGCGTTTCAGGTGCTGTTCATCTGGCAGAGGTTTCAGAGGCCTGCCTCCGGAGAAGGAAAACAAACCCTGATCTGCTTCCCCAGTAACGGCTCACCGCGAGCCAGCCAGCGGCCTCCAGGAGGCTGTCCAGCCGCTCCGGCCCCTCGGACCAGGATGTTTGGGTTGGAAAATGACTTTCCTACTCCCTCAGCCCCTTTCTCTAATTGCCCCAGGGTAATTACCTTGTCTCCTTCCCACTTAAGAAAAACCAAGAGCTGTAGTGTTATGGTATCAAGTAGAAAGTAAAGTTTGCTAAAATTAGCATGACTAATATTTATATAAATCATGATTACAGTTAGAATAATAAATATATTAAATCAGAAAGTGTAGGTGATGTGAATATCAATGAACTTTCAAATAAAGTGTACCGACATCTTGTGGTCTAATAACTGATGATCTTACATTCTCTTGTTTATCCTGCAGCTTACGAAATGACTGAAGAAATACAATTAAATAATCCTACAGCAAGTTTTTTACTAACAAAACATTTCCTCAAGTAATCACAATAAAAACAACATCTGCAAAACTGCAAAGGCCTGGGTATGATCACTCAAGACGTCTCCTTCATGGCAAAAAGAAAACATACCATCAATTAAAAGTCAATTCTGAATATGATGGGGGGGGGGGGCATAATCTCAGAGGCCTGAGTGTCGTTCTGCTTTCCCCCGGCTGGGGACTGATAGATTGTTGCAGAGTGCAGATTGTCCCCAGGGTGCCATAGTTCAGGCTGCAACGGTCCAAGTACCATTATGAAACACACCCGAGAGTACCGCAATTCAGAAAAGACCAGAACACCAATGGAGCTCTCAGAAGATTCTTCTTGTGCGGTATAGGCAAATAGGGAGGAAAATGTTTGACTGATAACTCCCCTCTAACCGTTACATGCTACGTGCAAACTTGGAAAACACAAATTCAGGCCAAAAAAAAAAAAAAGATCACCTGCTCTGAGACATAGGCACCAGACTAGAGGGAGATGTGTGCCATGCTTTGAAAAGAGACATGCTCTGCTCCAGTTATTGTTGGATTCACATGCTCTTGTTGAAGACGTTAACATCAATGCCTCACTATGGAAACAGCTGGCCGCCTGTGTGTTCCTCCAAAGCTTCTGGGGGGAATCTTCGAATTGAGAAAGCATCTGTCAGAGCTTCTGATTACAGAGCAGCCCAGCTGAGAGCTCGCCCTGTCAGAACGCTGATAACTTAACCCTCCTCCGTCCGTTTCCCGGCCACCACTCTCCCCCCTGTACCTGCTCCAAACGCAGCAGAGCTGCTGAGCCGGCGCCCTGTGTGGTCTCCGTTCTACTGAACGCATCCCAGTGTGAATGCTTGTTTTAAAAACGCACAGCCGGGTTGTGACACAGGCCATAGAAAATACAGCCGGTGTCCTATCTGAGTCATCCCTTGGATCTCAAAGTGGAATGAAAAAGATTCTCAAGGATCCGTGTGCTGAATGAAAGCTTGGAGGAATTTCAGAATAAATACGCATTTTGTACTGGTAATATTAACATTTCCAATGATACCTGCAGCAAACTAAACACAGATGTGAGGGGATTATCTCATATTTTGAGAGCTGTATGTCTCGGTTAGGTGAAATCATTTGTGCATACATGTGAAAGGATCAGCAAAGTTATCCATCTTTATATTACCTTAAAAGCCATGAACTTCTCTAAGCTTAACCGCTAAAAGTGCCGCTGGGAACAGTACAAACTCTTAACTCAATACATTACTGAGGTGGATTAAAAAGCACAATACAGCTCTCTTCTGCCCTCTAGTCACTCCGTCAGAATCATTATATTCACAAAATATTTGGACCAGATTCTCCTCTTAAGGCAAAACACTTTAATCCTCATTAAATAGCTGTGCAGCAAATTAATGCCAAACCAGATAAATTAAGAACAGATTGCATCCTTCTCATGACTGCAGCCTTACAAACAGATGAACATTAACACACTAACACACTGCTCTTTTCTACAACCTGACAGCTTCTTCCACATTTCCACATCTCCATCTCTCCATCCCTTCATCTCATTTCAAACAAACAAAAAAGAGAACCGGTGCAATACCCCTCACTGTTCTTTATAAGCTCTTTCCAGACTGTGATATTTGTGTCTGCTTTGATTTCACTGCAGGACTCTTTGATTTCAAAATGATAAAACAAATTCCTAACATGACCTTTCAGTTTTGTTTCTCATTATCAAATTTTTCCTCGTCGTCTGCCAGCATCCTACTCTTAAGTATGTCATCCTCCAACCACTCTAGATCAGAAATAATACAAAGTGTCTATAAATTTGAACTTCCCTAATTAAAGCCTTGCCCCGGGACATGCTCTACCATGGCCACCAGGCACGGGATATTTCTTCTCAAACGACACAAATTGGCCCATGAGCACAACAAATTACATTATGATTACCGCACTGGCCCAAATGCTGTTCATCTTGATAGAGTTAACCCAAAGTGGGCAGGCCTGTCTCCTAACTACAGAGCTAAAAAGGGGAGAAAGAATTACAGTTTTTGGCGAGGGCTTACTGTAAAAACCTGTGTTATAAATTTCCAGCTCATCCAGAGAATCACAGGGTAGACACACACAATACACACATCCGTACACGCACACACACAGAAAAAGCCATGTAATTCCGGGTTTTTTAGGTTGTCCGGTTTTGTTTTTGTTTTTTTTGACAGTACTTATTATGTTTATTTATATTTCAGCGCTACAGGAGGAGCACGGAGGGTTTGTAATTACTGTATCTGAACTCTTGAATCGTGTATCATATTCAGTTGAAATAACACGAGGTTTGCATTGGCCATGACTTTCTTGTGAAGAAATCCTGAAACAAAACAAAAGCTATTAAACAAGAGATCAAAAACTGGCGAGCCTGAAAGATCAGCATTATGAAGGCATCCAGCGGTTACTTCTGCCACAGTGCAGCAGGCCCACATGTCTGACCTACTACCAACTGTGGCTACGAGCTAGAGGGCACGAGGTTAAATGCCCAATTCGAGACTTTTCAACACACATGTCAGTGTTCATGAGGAACAAGGTGGTGGAGGATAAACAGAGGGAACGTTGCTGCTCTTGAGCGGCTTCAAGTTCATTTTTGCCATTGCCGTTTGCAATCCATACAGTATTTACTGTAAACTCTGAATGCAACAATGTCCCATCAAAGATCTACTAAAAAGCCACTGTGGGAATAATAAGTCTGCAGGGATGACAGACAGTAGCTCTACAGAGGAAGAGCTGGGACTTAATTAGGAGGTTCAAGAGCCGGGCTCAAAAATATACACTGAAAACATAATCCAGACGCATGCAGAGCACACACACACGCTTAAAATATATCCATTTCCTTGGATGCATGTACACGCATGTCTCGCAAATACACTCAATTATAACCAATTTCCCGGCATAAATTTCTCACTTGGATGCACACACGCAAAACAAACAAACACGTACACTTGACCATTTCATGGCATGAAAACATAGCTGAGGCACGCACATGCAGCCATTTTCTTTAGCACGAATACATGACCTAGATGCACGCACGCATGCATGCATGCACTTGCAGGGTCACTCTCTCTTTGCTCCTTGACTACTTAGTCTAAGTGCTCAATTAAGCATAGCTTGATAGGTTGTTTAGCAGATTTCCTTCCCAGTTTTATTATTGTTGCCATGTGTTGTGCTATGTATGTATGCCGTCACATTTCACTTTGACTGCCATGGAATTTCTGAGTGATTTCAGTGCTTACTTTACATCTGTCCTCTTTCCTGTTTACCATGCTTTTTTGTGCTGAAAATATCCCCCTGCACACATAATGACTTGTACTACTGTAATGCTGACTGGTTAAAATGTCATGTGACGAAAGGTGTAGAAGAACTTTGTGATCTTCTTATTTGCAGCATGAAATTATGCAATAATGTGATGAAATACTCTCTAAAAGTCAGCTCCACTGTGTTTCCTGCAGCGCAGCGTCCTGGTTTTAATAATTGGTACCTCTAAATAGGAGGCAATGATCCAGAAAAAGCCTCCCATGTTGAGCAATCATAATTATCTGACTGAATCCACTTTTACCATAACAGTATTATTATTATTACTTACACGTATGATAAATGTCCTGTGAGTGCTGCCATGCGTGACAACAATATTCACTATAGACTGTAGGTTCTTAGCTCTGACTGGCTAAGACAACTGAAAATTACTGGTAAAATGACAATTACTTAAATACATTAAAAGATCTATTAAGTCACCCTTAAATCAGTTATAATTAACTTATTGGAGTGCCCACAAATAATACTTCTGAAACAAGTTAACCATTAATTAACTTGCATTGCATGTTGGTCCTTTTTGCTTTACTGGTTATCTGTAAGTGTGATTAGGCCAATACGTGATCATTGGGACCCTGGACTGTTGACATTATACCTTACATCGTATGTGATGACTTAATGGGTGACATCACTGCACCAACGCATTACACATATCACATTCACATATGTTTAACACCTATAAAAGTGATTTTCCACAATTAGTAGTTCATATTTTTTATGTAAATCCACATGACATAAGGATTGGGCAACGAGTGTTTATAGCTACTGTTTGCTTGGTGGAAAAATAATATTCAACTATAACTAGGCCCAATTATTATCAGTTAAAATCAAAGATTTATTGAACATTTGTAAGCCTATTAGCATTTTCATGACATTAGCTCTAATTATGGATGCAATAATGAGGTATTAACCTATATGTTATGCAGTAAGGCAATCATGTATTTAATGATGCAGTAGTGCGTCACCTAAAACCCAATAACCCACTGGCCTCGCTCCCTGACTAACAGCTGATTCAGAAGTCACTGCAGTAGTGCATGCGACCTCTCTTGGCTTGCAGCTGTAGTTTGGCCGTGCCCACGCAGAGCTCGAGCAAAGAGTACAACCTTACTGTCGCGTGTCGTGTCTTGGCTGGACTCTTTTCTCACACGGGCCTCCTCTGTAGTAACCACAGAGGAGTCCCCCTCCCAAGCAATTGGCCTCCTCCGGTCCCCCAGCCTCCCGCCAGTGAACCGTTATTATAAATCATGTCATTAAGATAACGTCGTGAGCGTGACTGTGGCTCATACATCACAGGCCCTCCCTGAACTGGGACACGTTTTTATTTCTGCCAGACTTTCAGAGCATCAACATATCCAATTATAGGCTACAAAGTACCTGCATTAAAAGAGGTCATCGTCTTAGAAACAGCATTACTAGAACACAAACTATTTTGTTTTGGCCTAACATTTTGCAACGTTTTTAAAATCGCTTTAAAAGCCACACGGTAGTTGTGACAGTTTCTACATTCTACTTTTATTTTAGCTATACAAATGTACATTCAGAGACCTTTCCGGCTACAATGCCTCACTGTGTATGTGAGGATCCAATTCTGTGTGTTTGTTCCAACATTTGACGGAGACAGATCTCCGTCCAAGGCAGATGTAGTTTCTGTGAAAATTGATAGCGCTTGTCAAATAAGGATGATTCACACATGCAGCCTAAAGCCTGCACGAAGCCTCACCTGTAGACACAGCTGAAACTGACAGTCAAATGAGATTCTCATGCATGTTTTTATTTTTGCAGCTGGCATTACATAGGATAAAAGTTGGATTTAATAGATAAATTATGCCATCATATGCAGACTTGATGTCTGCAGTAAAAGCTTCTTTCTTTCTTTTTTTTATAAATAAACAAATAGTTTTTTTTGAGTAACTGCTATATTTTGGGGAATTTAAGACAGGGACATAACAGATCCTACTGCTGATTTAACAGGCAGCCATTAGGGACCTCTTGTTTGCAGGAAGTCAGCCAAATGGCACACGACCACCTGCACCCAAAGCATTAGCTGAGGAACATCTGTCCCTGACAAAGATAATACTCCCCTGGGATTGGTTCTAATGTGTGTTTAGCGCCAGAGGTGGAAAAAGTAAGATTTCTTTACTCAAGTAAAAGTGTCAATACCACAGTAAAAGTTCTGCATTCAAAATTCCACTTAAGTCCAAAAGTACTAGCATGAAAATGTACTTTAAGTATTAAAAGTACTCATTATGCAAAATGGCTCATTTCAGAATAATGTAGATTTTATTATTGTATTACATAATTGATGCATTAATGTGTACGTCACTAATGTTGCAGCTGGTGAGCTGATTTTAGCTACTTTATAAACTGCTGGGTAGTTTAATCTATAATAATATGTCAATGTATTAGTTGATTATATTTTGTTTTAATAATCTAAATCTGCAAAGTAACTAAAACTTTTATATCAACGTAGAAGAGTGAAACAATACTATTCCCCTCTGAAATGTAGTTGAGTAAAAGTATAGCCAAAAATGTAACTACTCAAGTAAAGTACAAGTACCTTATTAAGTACAGTACATTTGATGAAATACTTATTTCAGCTAGGTTCTTAATCATTTTATTATCACACATGATTACAATATCTTAACTCCTACCACAGAAATTGGACAAAAGCATTCATTATTTTATCATTTTTGCCAGTTAACCTTTTAGGTCTAAACAATCTATTCTGGGATGCCAGAGATTTGCAGTACATTAATTAGACTAACATTAGAGCCAATGCCTGTTTGCCTTCAACTAATTTATTAAGACATCGTGATCATTCACATTTGCCCAAGACGATAGTTAGTTGACAGAGATAATAAATCTTTTTATGTTTGCTTTAGGATGTTGGCGTGTTGTAATTTCTCCACATGAAATGAAGGGTTACTTTCATTATTACCTGTACAGCCTGCGGCATGCAATCTATTCATGAAGACACATCAGGAAAAATTCACTCACATTAATGTCTGAGGTTACGTCTATTAAGAAATTAGTAAGAAATCAGTAAGGAAACTTCAAATAATAGACGCAGTTTTCTCTCATCTTTACACGTTTGTCAGAAATGCTGCCTTGATGGTAAATCCCAGCCTTGTTCTGAAACCGACACGTATTTAGAGCAGCAACGGGAACAAAAGACAGATGTGTCCGGTTAAGTAGCCGTCCTTCAGCACTATCATGGCTCATTTTAACCAAGCCATCCACAACCCCCATGCATAGACATCTGTCTGTCAAGGATGGAACAGAAAAAATGGAAATGGGTGCTATTTAATGCAAGCCAAAGCACACATTAATTATGAATGATGTGAGCCTCCACATGCTCTCCCAGACAGGGGGGGGGGGGATGAGGATGGGAGGCTGAGGGAGCTTATTTAGAGGAACAGGCCAAGAAGCACCCCATCCAGAATCAACATTACTTCAAACATGAGGTCATCTAAACATCTGTCTACAACATGTCCACCGGGAGTTCAATCAAAGCCCCGCTGAAACATGTACAATTGTTTCTGGAAATAAATATTAGGCCTAATTCGGCTGTGATTGGTGCAGCCACTCGGGAATCGCTCATTGCTAAGTGCAGTCTCTTTGTATGGGACTGGCGCGCGCGCACACACACACCACACACACACACACACAACACCACACACACACACACCACACACACACACACACACACACACACACACACACACACACACACACACACACACCACACAAACACACACACACACACCACACACACACACACACACACACACACACACACACAACACACACACTTGATTCCTCTTCTCATTTCTTCCTCTACTACATTTACGCAAAGTGGCTTTATTTGTTCTTTCCAGACTGATTTCAGGTTCACTGTTTAAAACCAATTAAATCAGGAGAGCTGCGGTGCAGTTTGAAGGAGGTTCTGACAGTGGTGGGGGGGAGCTGCAGTAATTACAAACGGGCCGTCTGTCTCATGTCGTCACAGTCCATTTGCTGGAGACGGATCGATTTACTCATGGAGTTTAAAGAAGGCATCTACCAAGGAAATAACAAAGGACTTAGAGAAAACATTACAGCAATGAGCATGTAACTAGATAGATTTTCGGTTCTAAAAAAAATTTGGTTCACTGTGTATTTAATCATGATGACATTTTTCTGCTTTACTTCTTTCTTTTAATTGACTTTTTTCAGATAAGAGAACATAGATTTTATGCAGTATTTTTTTTTTTGATACCTGTAAGCTGCCTTCTCTGCAGAGTACATATGGATTACTCCTGTTTCCCTGTATCCAAAAGTTATATCTGAAACCAAACTACAAAAAAGTTGGAACATCCATTTATTATGAAAAGAGATATAGTATGCAACTACTACCACCTTGTGGACAACATTGACAATCAACATTAAGGGTTTAAATTAAAAGAGCTTTATTACCCATGTACACATCTGCACTGCAGAATAAAATATTACTGCGCTCGCTTTGTTAATGCCTGTGCACAACTATCTGGAATTTAAACTTATTAGAAATACACTGTTAATAACTCCAACAAAACATACTAGGGCTGCAACTACCAGTTATGTTCACCATTATTTTCTGCCGACTATTTTCTCAGTTAAATCGATTAATTGTTTGGGCTATAAAATGTCCAAAAGATAATGAAAAATGGCCATGGCTATATCCTGAAGCCTGGACATCTAATCGTAGGGGTTAAATCTTCATCTAAACTCCTCACACTGTCTCAGTTTGATTAAAGTGCTAAAACTAGCAAATATTTGACAATATTTATGAATGCAAATGCAAAGCCTCGATTATCAAAAAAGTTAATTGATTAATGGACTAGGCCTAATCGTTCCAGCTCTCAAACATACGCACGACAAATGCATACTAATATCACAAAAATAGGATACTGTATTCCACCAGGCACTAAACAAAGTTCAAAATAACTGGTGACAGCTTGCATCTAATAATGCCAAAACTGTGCACCTCATAATGCCACTTTCTCCCCTTTATTCACATGTAATTTAAAAAGGACCAGCATACACATAAATAGCACCAGTCTGTTCCCATCCTCGTTAGCAGGGAATCAGGAGGGAAAGAATCTCTGGAGGGGTGGGTGAAGAGAAGGTAGCACTGAAGTCATTCTGCTCGGGGTTAAAACCTCTGTCCCATCATGACAGACCAGAGCCCCTTGGCCCCCCGTTGAAAGCTCAGGACAGCAGGTTGTCAGACCCAGGGGGCTTGTGAGATGTAAACATGGAAGGGCAAGCAGCACTGCCAGAGTAGTAGTTCCTTCTTAAATAAACCATTGTAATTGAGCAAATTAATGGAGTAAATGAGGTTAAAATTGAACTGTCTGGAACAGTAAAGAGTGGCAAAGTAGCGACTAAGCACTGGGTGTGATTCAACTATATACTGGCTGTACACAGATTTATAAGTCGACAATGCCAATATTAGTTCAGGAGTTAATCACTTATTGAATTAATATACTGTGGGAGCTCTACAAACCTCCTTCAGTCACCACAGGAACTGCAACAACAGTGACATGACATCTGAAACAACCGTTCAACACCTTAACAGCAGATACAACACAGGCCCGTTTTCACAACAGACACAAGTTGGCAAACCAAACAGAGTGCTGTGATCTAATAGACATGGAGTAGACGAGGGTCAGTAGTCAATGCTTTGGGCTTTCCGACTGAAGATCTATTGGTGTGGAGGAAAGAGAACATAGTGTAGGCCACAATATACTCATCTCACCGGTGATTTTAAAAGATATATTGATACTTAATGCCCATTCAGCGGTTTGTATGGTGAAATCTAAACATTTCAAATTAAACTACATCACCAAAAAAAACATAATGAAAAAGAACCACATCCATACGCAAGCATTCGAGTAGATATTGAAAATATATATATTTCTAGCATTTTAAAGTAAAGTTTTACACTGCATTATTGTAATTTCTGAATATAACCAATATATCAGCAATAGATCCCGCACAAGAAAGCTTTGCTAAAAGGACACTGGATTTAGTGAGTGAGCACAGCAACAACACCAGGAATAAAACATCAGGAAAGAGTTTTGTGGTCCTTAGTGTTTGCAGCTGGCGGCTTGTTCGGCTAGAGAAAAAAAAAAAAAAAACTTTTACACCATAATTATACAGTCTACACTGATAATCCCTTCACAGTCTTGCTTATTTGACAACTTTGTATTGTTCACAGGTAGGCAAGATAAAAGGAACATACATTTCCTTCATGGAACGTGTAATGCTCGACTGCAAAACGGCCCCTACACAGAGCAGTAGCAGCAGCTAGGTCACTGGGCGAACATGCTGAGTCACCTAGTAACAAGTTAGTGGGTAAAAGAAGAACTCATTGAAATATTAAAACTACATATTAGAAGACATCCAGTTCATGGTCACAAAAGAAGTAGCCTGTGTGTTATAATTAAAACAAACTTGATTTTGTAGATTTCAAAACATTTAGGCAAAGGCTTTTACTAGGGGCGTACGATTCAGAAAAGGCCACGATTCAATTCCGATTCTTATGGTTATGGTTAATGTCTTTTTATGTCTTTTTGATAGCCAAAGGGTTCTTATTGTTATTATTAGTATCTTTATACTGCATTCTTGCTATAACGGATGCTGGAAATTTTAATTTCCTTGCGGGAGTCATCCAAAAAGGATTAATAAAGAGAAGTCTAAGTCTTTTAGGCTCACGATTCAATATCCATATGATTCAAAAAGAATTAAAAACATATTCACAGTTTGTAAATGTAGTTACTTTGCCCATGACTGGTTGTTTGTGTGTGTATGTATGTATGTCTCCGTATTATTCATGTAGAATTGTTTGTCATTTGTTATTTGAAAATCCTGTTATGATGTACATGTACACTACCGTTCAAAAGTTTGGGGTCACCCAAACAATTTTGTGTTTTCCTGAAAAGTCACACTTATTCACCACCATACGTTGTGAAATGAATAGAAAATAGAGTCAAGACATTGACAAGGTTAGAAATAATGATTTGTATTTGAAATAAGATTTTTTTTACATCAAACTTTGCTTTCGTCAAAGAATCCTCCATTTGCAGCAATTCCAGCATTGCAGACCTTTGGCATTCTAGCTGTTAATTTGTTGAGGTAATCTGGAGAAATTGCACCCCACGCTTCCAGAAGCAGCTCCCACAAGTTGGATTGGTTGGATGGGCACTTCTTGCGTACCATACGGTCAAGCTGCTCCCACAACAGCTCAATGGGGTTCAGATCTGGTGACTGCGCTGGCCACTCCATTACCGATAGAATACCAGCTGCCTGCTTCTGCTCTAAATAGTTCTTGCACAATTTGGAGGTGTGTTTAGGGTCATTGTCCTGTTGTAGGATGAAATTGGCTCCAATCGAGCGCTGTCCACTGGGTATGGCATGGCGTTGCAAAATGGAGTGATAGCCTTCCTTATTCAGAATCCCTTTTACCCTGTACAAATCTCCCACCTTACCAGCACCAAAGCAACCCCAGACCATCATATTACCTCCACCATGCTTAACAGATGGCGTCAGGCATTCTTCCAGCATCTTTTCATTTGTTCTGCGTCTCACAAACGTTCTTCTTTGTGATCCAAACACCTCAAACTTGGATTCATCCGTCCACAACACTTTTTTCCAGTCTTCCTCTGTCCAATGTCTGTGTTCTTTTGCCCATCTTAATCTTTTTCTTTTATTGGGCAGTCTCAGATATGGCTTTTTCTTTGCCACTCTGCCCTGAAGCCCAGAATCCCGCAGCCGCCTCTTCACTGTAGATGTTGACACTGGTGTTTTGCGGGTACTATTTAATGAAGATGCCAGTTGGGGACCTGTGAGGCGTCTGTTTCTCAAACTAGAGACTCTAATGTACTTATCTTCTTGCTCAGTTGTGCAACGCGACCTCCCACTTCTTTTTCTACTCTGGTTAGAGCCTGTTTGTGCTGTCCTCTGAAGGGGAGTAGTACACACCGTTGTAGGAAAATCTTCAATTTCTTTGCAATGTCTCGCATGGAATAGCCTTCATTTCTAAGGACAAGAATAGACTGTCGAGTTTCAGATGAAAGTTCTCTTTTTTCTGGCCATTTTGAGCGTTTAATTGACCCCACAAATGTGATGCTCCAGAAACTCAATCTGCTCAAAGGAAGGTCAGTTTTGTAGCTTCTGTAACGACCTAAACTGTTTTCAGATGTGTGAACATGATTGCACAAGGTTTTTTCTAATCATCAATTAGCCTTCTGAGCCAATGAGCAAACACATTGTACCATTAGAACACTGGAGTTGATAGTTGCTGGAAATGGGCCTCTATACACCTATGTAGATATTGCACCAAAAACCAGACATTTGCAGCTAGAATAGTCATTACCACATTAGCAATGTATAGAGTGTATTTCTTCAAAGTTACGACTAGTTTAAAGTTATCTTCATTGAAAAGTACAGTGCTTTTCCTTCAAAAATAGGACACATCAATGTGACCCCAAACTTTTGAACGGTAGTGTATGTCATGTGTGATGTCTGTAAGCTACTGGGACCTTGAATTTCCCCTTGGGGATCAATAAAGCATCTATCTATCTATCTATCTATCTATCTATCTATCTGTCATTTGATTGCAGTAGACATACAATAAAAATAAAAAATTTAAATCAAATTTAAAAAATATGAAGATTTTTGGAATTAAATGGATCGATTTTGAAATCGGTAGAGCTTGAATCTTGAATAGATTTTTTGGCACAGCACTAGCTTTTACTGTGTGCAACCACATCATGTGAATGTATCACATTCATTTCACAAATACACACACAACCACAATCCTGGACCACTGGTCACTGAGCTGCACATGCAGAGCAACGGAGAACTCAAACTACATGTTTACAGTAAAAAGATTCCTCAGTCGCTATCAATATCCCTGAAAAGGCCTAAGTCAGCAACACCTGAACAGCCTGTAACCACTGCAGACAGTACTAGGTTTTTGGAAGTACAATACACCTCTTACTGAGACTTATTTTGGCACAACCTTGCTCAATGATTTTAGGAATGTAAAATGATTAACTGCTGGCCTAGACTTTGGTTTTGCCTTTATATAAGGTGCATGCCAAAATAGACAAAAGAGAATTCACTATGTTTTCATGCAATCATCTACCTCCTCCTGTTGCCATTTTATGAAACTGATAACTATGTAAATATAAGCCTTACAAGAGAGAGCAAATGGCATAATGCAACAGATTGATTTAATATGCAAGTCTTTCCAAATTACAATTCAGACCATGACTACTATATTCTGCAGGCAATTCACCTTCATGTTCCAACTCCTTCCACATATTTAGTGTTTCACAATAATGGTCTGAGTATGTATTGTTTGACAAACAATTTAAAAAAGAATTGGCTCAACTATCTAGTAATTATTGTGGCACAATTACTGTCCAATGGGTGTGATTATTTGTGATTATTATTACACATTCAGCACTGGAAGCAAAACTTGATATTCCCAAAACTTCCACAAGTTTCATTGAGAAAGCCTACACTGTAATTTAAGTTATACTAAACTTGTGGCGAAAACTTCTGGTGGCTTTCCTCCTCCACCGCAACTCTAATCGAGGCAACATTGTCAGGATGGCCTTCTCCACCAGCTGTCTCGCTGTTTTGACTTTTCCCCTCTGCTTCAGGAAATACAAGTTGGCAACGTGTCTGCAGTGTTACGCAATTTTTAATTCGATACAGACTGTGAAGCTGAATGGATGAGTTTTTTGTGAAAGTTAAACATTTAAGCAAAGCAAACAAGCAAGCATTAGGATTGATTTCTGATCACTTCCTGGCTGATGTGTGCATATATGCTGTGTATGTATGTATGTATGTGTGTGTGTATGTACACACACACAGCCCAAACACACACACACACACACACACACACAAAACAGAGAGTATGTATCCAATTTAATTTATACTCTGTTATTACACACAGGCTGAAATACAGACACATGCTAAGGTCCTATACATGCATTTATGGAGAGATGTCAGAAGGAGTGGGCTGCGACTGCGATTTTCCTGCAGTAGAGGTTTAATGTTGTGCTAACTTTACCTCCTTCATATCTGTTGGGTACTTTTTGTACAGCAATGCATCATATTCTATAAAATTCTAAAAAAAACACCCTGCTTTCAGTTTTGTGACCATGCTTTTTTTCAGCTGATCCAAGAAGGTTTTTTAACAGTTTATTTTGCTTAAGAAGTAAGATGATTTTTAACAAAATCAACTCTGGCGATAGCCTAGGCCTTCATGGTTTTCACTGGACTGGAAGGGGATGAAAGTTGTAATCTGAAAAGCAACTAAAGCTGCCAGACTAATGTAGTTGTGTAACGTACAGTACAATATTTGTCTCTGAGATATAATGGCGTGATAAGTTGCATAAAATGGAACTAAAGTGAAGTACCTCGAATTTGTACTTAAATGGTCAACAATACCATACTGAGTAAATGTGGGCTGCTTCATTCCACCACTCACTCATAAAAAATAAAGTTACAAGAAAGAAACCTACAAGTCACTGGATAATTGTACGCATGCGCAAACTGGATTTCTGCCCTGTGGCACTTCCTAGTTTCTTTATTCAGCCTGTCCCCTACCATGCTTCCCGTAGGTCCTCAGTGTGTGAACTACTTGGTGACACATGTTTAATCTTTGAACTAGACGCTCCTGAACCGTCGCCAGTAGGCTGGAAGAAACCAGAATGAATCGGACGTTGATCCTCTACGCATGTGCGATTAAAACCAGAAACACCCGCTCTCGTGGGAAAGGTAAAGGAGGCGGACGTCACTTTATTTCAGTTAATCACCGTTGCTATGCTACATACGTTTAGCAGCGTGCAAGATTGGGAAACGGTTGCGTAATATGAATCAGTCATAACGGTAGAAATGAAAAAGAAATGTGTATTTACCTGCGGATCCACCGGCTATGATCTGATGAGAAGCTTCCGTAGCATGCTCCGGGGCTTTTTGGTTGTCATTGTCAATGTTCCTAGAAAAAAACCCAAAGTTTTATATTTCCTTGTAACATTAGTTTACAGCCTAAGTTTCTAGCCCGTCTCTCAGGCTCTGTAAAGTTTCGTTCAGCGGCCGCCCTACCCGTGGTTCTCGCTGTGGAGGGAGGCGTCTCGGTTGTGTCTCGGTTGTGTCTTGTCCTGCAGATCTCAGGGAAGTTGTTCTGCTTCAGCAGCTGCAGTCCCCGCCGGAGGGGGATAGCTCTCCGAGTGCTCTCTCAGGCTAGGCTAGGCTAGGCTAGGCTAGGCTAAAAATATGGAATCAATTACCAGCACTATAAAAAACTGCTGCTCCTATTGCTTCACCGCCTTTTTGAGTCATAGAAATAAAATGGTTTGAGAAAAAAAAAAAAAAAACTGACCCCTCTCAAGTGATCATATAAGGCAAACAAACACATAACGAGCTCAAAAGTCATTTTATTTTCATAGATATCCATAGTAGTGTCTTTTTAGACGGTTTCATGCCAACCCGCAGGTATAAATAGAAGATAGTGTTTTTGATCCCCAAAAAAAAGGGAAATTTCCCGGTAAAAGCGCCAAAAATCAGTCACAAAACAAAAAAAGTTAAGAAATACTTGGAAAAATTCCCTACAAAAATATACTGAAATAAAAAATCGAAAAAAGTAAAAAAAACAAAAAATTGAATAGACAGGTGGGGGGGAACAAAAGTAAAAGCTTAAATAATAGCTAAAATGAAAATTTTTTTAAAAAAACCAAGTCCAGGGTTTCATTGGCAGTAGGGTTTCCCAAAGTCTCATTACCCCCAGTGTACGTGTTAAAAAGTGAGGTTGGGAAGAAATGATTTTTGCGGTCCGTGCGGCCCCTCGAAGCTGTCGGAGCCTTTAGGAAGCGTCCTCGTGGACCCGTGTGGGGGGGAGGGGGGCGGGTACCTGATAGATAACATTTGTTCACGACCTCCTCTCCACCACAGCTCAAATTTCCCCGTTTGCAGCCCATACGGAGCCACCTTTCCCCCTCATTTTTTTGTTGTTTTATCGTGGGCCCCAGGCTGCCCCAGCAAAGCAGGGAAAAAAGGCGCGGCACAAAAACTGGGGAGAAGATCCCAACATCCCCGGCACCCTTAAAGGTTTATTCCCCCGGAATAGAGCTCTCATCCCCTTTTGTAAAAAGCAGGGGTGTTGATTTTCCAGTTTAGTGTGCGATTTACCCCAGGTATCTGTACTCCCCCACCCTGTCCAGTCACTTCCCGGAGCAAGGGGTGGGAGCCCTTCCCTTTCCCCCGAAGTCATCACCAAACCCCTTTGGGCTATTAGTTCAGCAGCAGGCAGTTTTCCAGACCACCCCAAAGTCCCCCCACCCGGCTTGTACCTCCCTCCCGCCACCCTTAAACCCCCAAAAACGCAAGTCATCAGAAAAAATTTTGTAGGGACAGGGGCCCGAGGTATGAAAGTTGAGGTGTATAAGGGAAACCCCGGAAAGGGGGACAGCCAAATCCCCCCGGGGGCCCCGACCATCACCACCCCAAAACAGAACAGGTCCAGGCGGACGAAAATGGGTTTTTGTTCCCGGTAGTCAAAACCCGGAGAAAAATGGGAAAAGCCCCCCATCACCCCCACTTTCCCCCAAAAGCATGGGGATGGTGTTGAAGCCGGAGAAACCCAAAAGTGATTTCACGTGCCCCCCCCGCCATGGGAAAAAGAGTCGCTGCAGAATAGATGACAGCGTCGGGCCACTCCAAAAGGCTGTAGAAAAATGAAGGGCCAAGAAACCCCCTGCGGGGGGGGGCCTCAGGTAGGCCAAAACCCCCTCCAGCACCTTCTCACATGGAAATTGAAGCCTGGGCGGTAGCCTTTAAAGGGCCGAGGATAAATTTTTGGGGACCGGGACAAGGGAGGGCGTTTAAAGCGCGAACATTTAAGCAAAGCAAACAAGCAAGCATTAGGATTGATTTCTGATCACTTCCTGGCTGATGTGTGCATATATGCTGTGTATGTATGTATGTATGTGTGTGTGTATGTACACACACACACACCACACACACACACAACACACACACACACACAAACAGAGAGTATGTATCCAATTTAATTTATACTCTGTTATTACACACAGGCCTGAAATACAGACACATGCTAAGGTCCTATACATGCATTTATGGAGAGATGTCAGAAGGAGTGGGCTGCGACTGCTGAACAGGCACCCTGAGTGGTTGAGGGGGGTTTGGTGCCTTGCTCAAGAGCACCGTGGCAGTACCCAGGAGTTTAATTGGCATCTTTCCGGTTTCCAACACAACTCCCTACGGACTGAGCTACTGCCGCCACCACACACACACACACACACACACACACACACACACACACACACACACACACACACACACACACACACACACACACACACACACACAGCCATTCAACAACAAAAATTATTAAAAAATGCTTCAAAAGTCCAATATCCTGCCAGACTAAAACCAGTAGGAACCTGAAAGCCAGCACAGGTGAAAAACGTTGTGCTCATTAGCTAGCTAACTGTTTAGCTAACGTTAATTTAGCATGTTCTCTTCCACCTGTCAGTCACTCGGCCGTTAACAGAAACGTTAGGGGAGGAATATTGAACTCACCAGGTCGAAGGCAACATTTTGGCGACTTCCGAGGAGGAAAAAACGATGTCAAGCCACAGGTGCACGACACCGGCAACAGAACATGGATGGGGTGGGTGCTGACATTTGTCGTAGACAGTTAAAAAAAAGTCAAATTCAATTTCCTTCAAAAAACCATCAAATATGGCGGAGAGATTTCTTCCTCATTTTTAGACCGGGGTGCTGCTCAGCAGCAGTGTGCTCAGTGCTGCCACCGGTGACCCAAATCGGAATTACAACAATAGTATAGTTTCTTTTTTCCGACATGTCATTTGTCAGACTTATCAAAGTCTTATTAAACATCTTGCCAAAATAAATTATACATATAGCCACTAGTCCACAAGTGGCAGCTGCTGCATCGTCTTTAGTTTTAAATGATTTACATCATATCAGCCAGTGTCTGTGTTTACTAATTTCTGGATTAATATTGCTGCTGCATTAATGGGTATGGTGCATTTTCCTGCAGTAGAGGTTTAATGTTGTGCTAACTTTACCTCCTTCATATACTGTTGGGTACTTTATTGTACAGCAATGCATCATATTCTATAAAATTCTAAAAAAAACACCCTGCTTTCAGTTTTGTGACCATGCTTTTTTTCAGCTGATCCAAGAAGGTTTTTTAACAGTTTATTTAGCTTAAGAAGTAAGATGATTTTTAACAAAATCAAACTCTGGCGATAGCCTAGGCCTTCATGGTTTTCACTGGACTGGAAGGGGATGAAAGTTGTAATCTGAAAAGCAACTAAAGCTGCCAGACTAATGTAGTTGTGTAACGTACAGTACAATATTTGTCTCTGAGATATAATGGCGTTGATAAAGTTGCATAAAATGGAACTAAAGTGAAGTACCTCGAATTTGTACTTAAATGGTCAACAATACCATACTTGAGTAAATGTGGGCTGCTTCATTCCACATTCCATCACTCATAAAAAATAAAGTTACAAGAAAGAAAACCTACAAGTCACTGGATAATTGTACGCATGCGCAAACTGGATTTTCTGCCCCTGTGGCACTTCCTAGTTTCTTTATTCAGCCTGTCACTACCATGCTTCCCGTAGGTCCTCCAGTGTGTGAACTATCTTGGTGACACATGTTTAATCTTTGAACTAGACGCTCCTAAACCGTCGCCAGTAGGCTGGAAGAAACCAGAATGAATCGGACGTTGATCCTCTACGCATGTGCGATTAAAACCAGAAACACCCGCTCTCGTGGGAAGGTAAAGGAGGCGGACGTCACTTTATTTCAGTTTAATCACCGTTGCTATGCTACATACGTTTAGCAGCGTGCAAGATTGGGAAACGGTTGCGTAATATGAATCAGTCATAACGGTAGAAATGAAAAAGAAATGTGTATTTACCTGCGGATCCACCGGCTATGATCTGATGAGAAGCTTCCCGTAGCATGCTCCGGGGCTTTTTGGTTGTCATTGTCAAATGTTCCTAGAAAAAAACCCAAAGTTTTATATTTCCTTGTAACATTAGTTTACAGCCTAAGTTTCTAGCCCGTCTCTCAGGCTCTGTAAAGTTTCGTTCAGCGGCCGCCCTACCCGTGGTTCTCGCTGTGGAGGGAGGCGTCTCGGTTGTGTCTTGTCCTGCAGATCTCAGGGAAGTTGTTCTGCTTCAGCAGCTGCAGTCCCCGCCGGAGGGGGATAGCTCTCCGAGTGCTCTCTCAGGCTAGGCTAGGCTAGGCTAATAATATGGAATCAATTACCAGCACTTAAAAAACTGCTGGTTCAGATTTACCCTCCCATTGCTTCACCGCCTTGTTTTGAGTCATAGAAATAAATGGTTTGAAAAAAAAAAAAAAAACTGACCCCTCTCAATTGATCAATATAAGGCAAACAATCACATAACGAGCACAAAAGTCATTTATTTTCATAGATATCCATATGTAGTGTCATTTTATATGACAGTGTTTCATTGCCAGACCTGCAGGTATATCTACTGATGCTTATTATGTAGCCTGCATTATGGACTGAAGCATTTTTCCAATACTATGTTTCGGGTTATATTTAGTCTACCGTGTGGCCACTGTACAGTAAAGCAGGCCAAGAACTGGGTCAGCTGGGATTAGTTCTGTTTCAGCAGGTCCCAGCAGTTACTGGGATTCGGATTGTTTTACTGAATCCCTGATTGGGATTCATCTAATGAAAGTGGCTGTCTTTCCAAATGACTCCATCCAAAAGCCAGCTCAAAAGATTAGCCTGTAATGTGATGTGAACTATATGGTTTGCAGGTCACAATCAAGGATTATTTTCATTTTTTATTGTTTATGAATGTTTTCACGAATCGGTAAATTGTTCAGTCTATAAAATGCCATCAGAAAAGAAAAGATAATAAAGTAACTTATGGGTAAATAATGCAAAGCCACAAGTAGTATCAACATGTAATATATCAAATATGGAAAGACAATGATCCTAAGATAAGAATTACAACATTTCAGAGGGAAAAACTGTTCTTTTGACTCCACTGCATTTATCTAGCAACTATATATAGTTGCCATTATAGTATATTTATAACATAGTTGTCATTTATCAATCAACAAAATAATAAGCAGATTGATTAATCTAGTCGAAGCCCTGAAATAAAGTATTGTTACCATGGGGCGACCTGCGGGCCTTTGCTACATGTCTCTCTCTCCCCCTCTTCTGTGTATTTGCACTCTATAAAAAAAAAAAAAGGTATAAAAAAGCTCAAATTAAATTTAAAAAAGTATTAAAACCATACAGTGCCTTGCGAAAGTATTTGGCCCCCTTGAACTTTTCAACCTTTTGACACAATTTTATTTTTTGTGAAGAATCACCAACAAGTGGGACACAATTGTGAAGTGGAACGAAATCTATTGGATATTTTAAACTTTTTTTAGCAAATAAAAAACTGAAAAGTGGTGCGTGCAAAATGATTGGGCCCCCTTGCGTTAATACTTTGTAGAGCCACCTTTTGCTGCGATTCCAGCTGCAAGTCGCTTGGGGTATGTCTCTATCAGTTCTGCACATCGAGAGACTGAAATTCTTGCCCATTCTTCCTGCAAAACAGCTGGAGCTCAGTGAGGTTGGATGGAGAGCGTTTGTGAACAGCAGTTTTCAGTTCTTTCCACAGATTCTCGGTTGGATTCAGGTCTGGACTTTGACTTGGCCATTCTAACACCTGGATACGTTTATTTGTGAACCATTCCTTTGTAGATTTTGCTGTATGTTTGGGATCATTGTCTGTTGGAAGATAAATCTCCGTCCCAGTTTCAGGTCTTTTGCAGACTCCAACAGGTTTTCATCCAGAATGGTCCTGTATTTGGCTGCATCCATCTTCCCCTCAATTTGAACCATCTTCCTGTCCCTGCTGAAGAAAAGCAGGCCCAAACCATGATGCTGCCACCACCATGTTTGACAGTGGGGATGGTGTGTTGAGGGTGATGAGCTGTGTTGCTTTTACGCCAAACATATCGTTTGCATTGTGGCCAAAAAGTTTGATTTTGGTTCATCTGACCAGAGCACCTTCTTCCACATGTTTGGTGTGTCTCCCAGGTGGCTTGTGGCAAACTTTCGACAAGACTTTTTATGGATGTCTTTGAGAAATGGCTTTCTTCTTGCCACTCTTCTATGAAGGCCAGATTTGTGCAGTGTACGACTGATTGTTGTCCTATGGACAGACTCTCCCACCTCAGCTGTAGTTCTCTGCAGTTCATCCAGAGTGATCATGGGCCTCTTCTCCTTGTCTGAGCTGAAAGTTTACAGGGACGGCCAGGTCTTGGTAGATTTGCAGTGGTCTGATACTCCTTCCATTTCTAAATGATCGCTTGCACAGTGCTCCTTGGGATGTTTACAGCTTGGGAAATCTTTTTGTATCCAAATCCGGCTTTAAACTTCTCCACAACAGTATTACGGACCTGCCTGGTGTGTTCCTTGGTCTTCATGATGCTCTCTGCGCTTTCAACAGAACCCTGAGACTATCACAGAGCAGGTGCATTTATACAGAGACTTGATCACACACAGGTGGATTCTATTTATCACCATCAGTCATTTAGGACAACATTGGATCATTCAGAGATCCTCGCTGAACTTCTGGACTGAGTTTGCTGCACTGAAAAGAAAGGGTCAGAATAATTTTGCACACACCACTTTTCAGTTTTTTATTTGCTAAAAAGGTTTAAAATATCCAATAGATTCCGTTCAACTTCACAATTGTGTCCCACTTGTTGGTGATTCTTCACAAAAAATAAAAATTTTATAATCTTATGTTTGAAGCCTGAAATGTGTCAAAAGGTTGAAAAGTTCAAGGGGGCCGAATACTTTCGCAAGGCACTGTATATGTCTCATAAATGAAAGGCGCTTGTGAAATATTTGTTTACAAGAACACAAGGCTTTTTATGATTCATAATAAGCTTTAAACTATGCACACACATCCCTCTATATTCTGGATAAATATTGTTTTGAAATCCTGCCTCTTTCATAATTCATACACTGTATTTAATGTTACAGCCAGCCAAAAAACTAGTGAAATACTGTTAAGGGTTTATAGTAAGGCTAGCAGAATGCCCGTCTATCCAACAACACTGGAATCTTTCACTTTAAATTAAATTTGATTTAAACTCTCATAGAACATGTGACCTGAGCCACAGTGCACCATGGAAAAAAAGTTATTTTCTTTTTTTGATGAGCAATGAAAACACACACAAAGTCAGCAGTGAGCCATATTACGAGCATTTCATTTAGTAAAAGAGCAGCTATGGAACAACAAGAGCCTCAGACAAGCTATAAAAATGTGGGATTTACAGCATATATTTGGCAGGAAAATGCCATTACCTCTTTGACCCCCTCGGATAAGAAAAAGCAGCTTCCACCCCAACGAGTCAACTGTAGTGAAAGCCGTGCTGTGGACCGGGCAGGCTGAGCACAGCCAGCACACTGGGGAAGTATAGGTTATGGATGGGATGAGACAGGAGGTTTAGTAACATAGAAACAGTGTTCTTCTTTTCCAATAGGCACTTTGACTAAAATAGGGATTTAAAGTATTTGAAGTATAAATGTTGTAAGACTTTTTGTAATCACAGAGAAGCATGCTAACGCGAGCCAAACCCAAGCCATGCTAAGCCAAAGTAGTAAAACACACCACAATAGCACTATTGCTCGATAGCACTATCCATTACAAAGTAAAGTCCTGCATTCAAAATGTATACTTAAGTAGAAGTTGAGAGGTATTATCAGCATAATGTACTTAATTTATTCAAAGTAAACATGCTCATAATGCAGTATTAATGATTCTGTGCAAACTTTAATTATAAACTTCCAAAATTACTCAAGTTTTTTCTCTTCACACACAACAATGATAATATACTATTATGTACTTGTACTTTCATTTTTTGTCATTCAGCTCTGGTAATTTAATACTTTTATTATAACTTTTTGAATTTGCTATTTTGTTGACAGACCTTTCAGTAATTGTGAGGATAAGCAAGGACATGACAACATACTGTAGCTAATAACATTAAAACTAAAATAATTTTGTTATATTGTGGTGTGTATCCTTAGTGGAAAAAAACAAACATATTGAATTTGAATATACCTTTCAAGCAGCAATGAAATGGTTGTGATATTTTGCGGTGTGTGTTTTGTGTGTATGTACTTAGTTACTTTCACCACTGTAAGGTATAAAATAATTAAATTAAGACATAAGGAAACCCACAGGAACACAGGATTGTACCGTTTATTTTTATATCACACACACAAACATAAAGGCAACATCTTTCAAACATTTGTGACACCTTCTAGTACAGAAAGACTAACCAAACATACTCTGCTCTTAAATTACTCTGCTTTATGAAAAGGAAACTGCGAGTTTTCCTACATAAATGTGACAGTTGGGTTTTAAGCAAAAGCCCAACAAAATGTAGAAATATAAAATAAATAACTAATATTGACATGAGCAAGACAGTGGTTTGATCCAAAACAGTTCAAGTCATTAAAATATTTTGGTTGGCTCTTATTGTTTATTTTTTAATTTGTCCTCCCTTTTGTTTGTTGATCATTAAAACATTGAGTGACCTGATTATATATATACGCTATAAGTCTTATAATGTATGTTAGTAGTATACATGCTGCACTGCTAAACTTTCACAGACGCATCATACATACAGTATATCACTGTTATACACTTTTTATATCCCATTGTGTTATTGTGTACCTCAGTAACATTAAATCAATAGCAGATCACTAGATTCACTTTATGTGGCCTGCTTTATGCTAGATAATGTGATCTTAAAATCTTGTTAAAAATAATAAAAAATGATTACAAAAGGCTCCTTAAACATGGCCTTAATTTCTTTATGAGAAAAACAATCAAAAAAAATCAAAATGGCATTAGGGTGAAGTTGAAACATTTATTTGATTTATTGATTAGTTGACCGATTAATTTGCAACTATTTCGATAATCGATTAATTATATATATCGTCATTTTTTAAGCACAATTCAGTGGTTACAAAAGGTTAAATTCTAATATTTGCTCTCTTTTTTTTATAGCTGCCGGTCACAAGAACAATATGTCAACTTGCCTTGTTTCTTTTTTCTGACATTTTATGGACCAAGCATTTCATCAGTCATTAGAGAAAATAATAATCAGACGGATCCATCGTTCAAATACTTGTTCGTTGCAGCATTACAGTAATATTAGATGTGGATTGTATCAAATTAAGATCCAAAAAAATATATCACATGCCATATCAGTCCCTTTCTAATTGCACAGTACCTCATGAATGAATTTAAACTGTTGTTCATTGTGAATTATGATTTGTCATTCATGGTTAACACACAGTGACACACACACACACACACGGTATTCCAGTCAAACCAGCGCTCAGAGGGCAACAGCTTATGACAGAAGAGGGTCTGAGGTCTGAAAGACTGGAAAACATGTAGAAAGGCAAACATGTGAACAGCGGCCAGCTGCAGTTGGAAATGTGTCCTCAGACCAATTCTGCATTTCAAAAATAATTCCAACGAGGAATTTGAACCATACATCTAAATTAGCAGAGTTGAAACACTCTTTTGTTGTAGAAATAAATAGTCTAACAAGACTGATTGACCTGACATTTCTAAATCCCAATCTTCATAACAAAAATAAAATAAAAAAAATCTCCTAGTTTCTGTTCTGTAACAAATGTAACACCCAAACATGCAACCCAACACACTCTATATGAATGTAGACTAAAGGTCACTGATGTCATCAAGCCTCCCTGTTATAGTCAACAGTCATGTTGCTTGCACAATTCACAGTAGTGTGGGGCCCTTGGTGGTGTAGTTCATTGCAGGGAAGTGCTTGCTGTCCACGTCCCAGTGGCCGACAGGCTGGTGTGAGGCAGGCGGGAGGCTGGGGTTCCAGTGGTTAATGTAGCTGGCCATGAGCAAAGTCAGCTCCAGGATCTTAGACAAGAGCAAAAACAGGTCCGACCAGAACAGGATAAGTAATGGCTATGGTGTTTCATTTGATTCTGGGGAGCAGGAGGCCCAGCGTTGCTTACAGAAGACGTGAAAAACCTGAGACACCCAACTGATCTGCTATCAAGAATGTTACTCCTTAGTTTCACCCACAGCTGTGACGTGACTCGGTGTTAAAGCTCTGTTGAGATTCTGCACATAAAATAAGAGAAACAACCTGTTTTCTCCATCAGCTCTTGGTGGTGAAGGCATGTAGAAACAGGTGAATAGGAATAAGTCTGGGCTTACTATTCCCTCCCTTATCTTCAGGGCTCCTTTACACCACTTCAACACCTTTAAAATTCAATCCATCGCCCCACATTATCCTTTACGTCTCAGCTGCGCATGGTGGTTATGAACCTTGTTCCCCCACGGCCCTGTCAGATGAACTCAACCACCCCCTTATCAACACTACCTGGCATGTCCATGGTAACTGGATGATATTTGACACTATTAACTATGCAAAAATAGATATTGTTACATTAAGTTTTCATTCAATTGTCTGTTGATGGTTAGGTTGGTTTGGTAAAGTTTAGATTTATACTACTAGTGGCAGAATAATGGTTTCATCCCTTTATCTTACTTTACTTTTAGCTAAGTATTTCAACCCTGTATCTGTTACTTTTAGCTAACTATTTCAACCCTGTATCTGTTACTTTTAGCTAACTTTTTCAACCCTGTATCTGTTACTTTTAGCTAACTATTTCAACCCTGTATCTGTTACTTTTAGCTAACTATTTCAACCCTGTATCTGTTACTTTTAGCTAACTATTTCAACCCTGTATCTGTTACTTTTAGCTAACTATTTCAACCCTGTATCTGTTACTTTTAGCTAACTATTTCAACCCTGTATCTGTTACTTTTAGCTAACTATTTCAACTGTATCGTTACTTTTAGCTAACTATTTCAACTCTGTATCTGTTACTTTTAGCTAACTATTCAACCCTGTATCTGTTACTTTTAGCTAACTATTTCAACTCTGTATCCGTTACTTTTAGTTATTTCAATTCTGTTACTTTAAGCTAACTATTTTAACCCTTTATCTGTTACCTTTGGTTATTTATTTAAACTCTTTATTCCTTACATTTATCTTATTATTTCAACTCTTTATTCCTTACATTTAGCTTATTATTTCAACTTTTTATTCCTTACATTTAGCTTATTATTTCAACTCTTTATTCCTTACATTTAGCTTATTATTTCAACTCTTTACCCATTACTTATATCTAACTGTTCAGGTTTCTCTGCTTGATTGCCAAATAATGTTTATACACTCTGGACTCTAACATGTCCCAGGGCTGCCAACTTTTCCAAAAACCTTGGAGTGAGATTTTGGGGGGGCCAACCCATATTTTGCCGCGTACAAAGCAATTTCTTTTGGTCTTTATCCTTTAGGGTTTAAATTGGGATTTGGTATATGTGGGTGGATGGGGACTCCCTAGGGGGGTCTGGGGGTATGCCCCCCAGGAAAAAATTTGAAAAATAAACCATTAAATGGCACTTTCTGGAGAGTTTTTTTGCAAAAAAAATGGAGAAATCAAGTCTACATGATATGTGCAAAACTGTAGGGTTAGGAGCCTTGTGTTGTTGTATCAACAGGTTTTAGGGCATTCAGCATTTACATTATATAGATTATTAACTTCTTATAATATAAGAACTGACCCACACAATGTGCCAACATAATGAACCACATGAAGAGACAGTAGCATATGTCAGCAACAGCTGAGAAGATTTGGGTCTGTGGTGAACAGGTCCAGGGGTCCCTGGTGTAGGGACCAGGGACCCAAAGTTAAATTAATGTTGAGGGATCAACTAAGACCACTGAAATTCTAAAGAATGAGAACCACTGAGTTGCATAAATTCTAATCCTTTAACC
This sequence comes from Etheostoma spectabile, assembly GCF_008692095.1. NCBI lineage: Eukaryota > Metazoa > Chordata > Actinopteri > Perciformes > Percidae > Etheostoma > Etheostoma spectabile. The sequence continues at coordinate 2,528,816 of NC_045752.1, forward strand.
TTTGTGCCAAGGCTCAGTAATGTTTGGCCCTCATCCTCTGGCCCCACTTACTGTTTTTACTTTTTTGTGAAAATAAAGACTATTTGTTCATTTTAAAAAACATCAAATTAATTATTTACAGTTACATTTAGAGATGCAGAGGTTAGAGATGCACAATAGTGGCCCAACGTTGCAGTATATATATATATATATATATATATATATATATATATATATATATATATATTATATATATATATATATATATATTATAGTATATATAGGCTAGTATAGCTCAGGTGTGTTTCACCAGATTTCTGCTCATATTTACAACTTTGTGCACATAACTCCTCCCATCTCTGTTGTCCGAGATGTGGAGAGTTGTAATATAGTCTGCTGTGCATGTCATTGCTCCGCTGATATGGTAGATCTCATTCAGACCGTCTGACAGACGCAGAGGCCCATTTGGGTCTCTGGTCTCTGACAGAGTTTAGAGGTGGCCGTACGCTGCTCTTTATCGGAGGACTACGCATGGATGCAACGCGTCACAGCCCCCAGCAGAGCGGGTCCACTACAATGAACTGAAGTCGCTACACTACCAGCCGCGCTGCTCACCTCTATCTTTACAGAGAGAGTGGACACGAAGCGACGGACGGTCTGTGAGACTCAGAGCACATACCTGAAGCAGGGGAAATGCACCTGGGATGGCTCGTGGAAAAAATGTTCTCATTTTGCGACAATTTGAAAATTCCACAGACAGGGAGCGCTCTTGAACCCACTCACAGTCTCTGAAAGCACAACTAGTCGATCACAAGTGGCTCAACAGGTAAAAACATAGATAAACTCATCTTTCATAAATTTGACCGACCGGGTTGACACTTCAGCGTGAGAAATCGGGGGTGTGGCGTGTGCGCGTGTGAAACCAGTCAAATGCGTGTGTCTCACGGCCAATGCGTGAGAGTTGGCAGCCCTGATGTCCTGTTTAGGTTACAGTTGACTCAACATGGAATATTTATTTTCTAGTCAAATTGTGGTATTTCCACGTACCCCCTACATGTCTCCCTAGTTGTGAATCCTGCTTTACATCATCTAACAAAATGTGAAGTGACAACTTTACATGTAGAGTCAAAGTGGAAACTTGTCAGTCAGACTGAACATGTTTGCAGACATACTCGTGACACTTACCTTTGGTTTAGCCATCACAAAGACCAGCTTCTCCGCGCTCCTCTTCGCGACTCCAGGCTCCCTCTGCTGGCTCGTGACCACCATGAAATCGTCAAGACAACCACCGAAGGTAATGACAGACTGGTAGGAGTATGTGACCAGCGTGTGCTGAAAAATGAAAACATTGCCAGTGTGAAATGTGCAGTGAAACGGATATAAACAGGGCGGCATGTTCAGATTTTATTGATGATCCCAAAATAGAGCGTGGAATTCTTTTGGGAAATTGTTTTGGTTTCTGCTTTTTTTTAAGAGCAAATTGAGTGTGAAGAAGCGTGACATAATTTCCAGCGACTTCTAGTGGTTTTCACTTTGTTTTTTTTCTCTCCCGACTTTCATGAAAGGGCATGAGCAATGCTGCCAGCCAGACTGAGAATGAAATGGATCTACATGGGCTGCTGAAAATTACAGAGCTCAAGCTAACATCGTTACATGTTGGAACGGTGTCTGTCAGGGTCAAGAATGTTAAACCGGAGGCTGGCCGTTTTATTTTTCTGTGGATTTCTGGTGTTTGAAACACCACAGAATGAAAACCATTCCAGACCAATAGGTCAACAAGGCTCTGCAGTTGTAGCCCCGCCAGCTGAGCACTACAGTTGTAAAGAGGAATCTCACTTTTTGAGCTATAAACTGAAGTAAATGTAAATTCTAAAATGGTATTCTCTTCTTCCACGTTTTATGTAACAAGAGATACTGTTGATGGTGGTATTTGTTTGAATCTCACCATTGTATAGTCCAGCACACACAATCCATCTTCATTGACTGCCAGCCACACCTGGCTCTGCTCAACAGGAGAGGGGGGGACCGGCTGTGGACAGGGGAAACAAAGAGAGGTCATGTTACAGGTAATCCATCCTAGTAAACATTACAGCTTCCTCTCTGGCTCTTCTTCCTGATCTCAAACTGGTCCAACCTATGCTTAAAAGCCTGATGATGTTGACGTAAGGGCATGAACATGATGAAAATAACAGAGAGCTTACATTAAGTTATACAGAGTATAGTCTGGACTGACAATGGTTCATTTACCAGATAGTTCTGCCGGATGTCCCTCACCTTCTGCATTCTTTGTGTTGCCATTTTAAACTCTGGTTGCTTCGGTAAACATTAACAACCTCAGAGCAAGCAAGCTACACGCTGTAAATGGCAAGTTTTGAAGAAAAGTGTGAACGTGCAACAAGGCGGGCCCGCTTGGTTCTTTCAGGGAATGATGGATGGACTTTTTCTTTTTCTTACCTTGGCACTAAAGAGTTTGGCTCCAAACAGGGGCCATTTGCGAGCCACAGTTAGGTATATTCTCACACACTCGGGTACACTGCACCCACGTAGCATAGACCACTTAGTGGCCAGACGCTCAGTAAGATCTCTGAAAGGAGAAAAGGACCATTGGTTAAAGTTGTAGCAAAAGAGAACAACATGAAGTATTTGTGTCTGATCAACTTATGACAAACACAGTGTTTGTGGATATTGGGTAATACATCAAACATGTATGAGGACAGTAGGTTATCAGGTTCTAGATAAAAGCAAACGTGGAGTATTTATTTTTTTATTACAGCAGTGTTTGTTTAACCTGAGCTGCTCTGAGTTGCAGTCCTGCTTGTAGCGTTTGGGGTAGAAGCGCTCTAAAGCCTGCAGGAGAATCAGCTGAGATTTAGGCTGAGGCGAGCCGGTGGGAGAGGAGGCAGCTGGTCTCTCCAAGTCACCATGTTCAACCTGGAAGAAAAAAAATGAAAGTAGAGAGAGGGTTACAAGGAGAAAGATAGCTTTAAAAACACAGAAATTCATACCGACAGCACAAGATTTTCATACGGTAAAGAAAAGTCTTTTTAGTCCTAGAAATTAACCTAATCTTTACCAGACCTGTGCCATGAGGGCAGCCACCTCAAGACCCAGTTCTTTGTTCACAGGGAAGTGGCCTTGCTGAACTTCATCATTGACCTGGTACGCCAGCAGGAGGCGCTCTCGCTCCGTCTCTCCTTTCACTTGAGATCTGATACACAACCTGTGCATGCATGCACAAGAAAGAGTTTTCATGAAACTTGTTTTTCCCGGTAGAGGTGGGAATTATGCACACTTCACTTCATTTCTAAGATGCAGGGAATCTAACCCTGACACCTAAAGTTTCTTAGAAACGTAAGAAGGCAGAACACATATCACATCACCGTCTTTTATTGTGTGCTCTGTTTTGTTTTGAAAGGCCTTTTCTTTAGATAAATTTGGGTGACCACATAATAAAAAGATGTTGAGGTAACGAAGTAAGAAAGTGTGAAATAGAATAGAAATCCTACCTGCTTTTGTATGTTAGACGCACAATCCGTGTCCCCTCATTTTTCCCTGGATGCAGCTCTTTTAGGGCCTGCTCCCACTTGGAAATGACATCACAGATCTGGCAAAAAAGGGAAACAAGTCAGTCTCCAGTCAGACATATGGAAGCTTTTACCATATTTCTGGTTCTGTCAGCAGGTAGCAGCAACTATAGCAACAGTAGTCAATATCCACTACGTATCACATCCGGGATTAATTCATGGCCGCTGGAAATTCGGCCGGATTTCACTCTTCACAGCCAGATGTCCGGTACCTTGTGTTGGAATTTTAAACTCAAAAAAATGTATAATGACTATAGTTAACTGCTCCTCAGATCTCTGCAGGGTAAATCCAGACAGCTAGCTAGACTATCTGTCCAGTCGGAGTTTTCAGTTACACGACTAAAACAACTTTTGAACGTACACACGTTTCACCAAAACAAGTTCCTTCTTGGGGCTATTTTGCAGCGGCACCGCGGCTGCTGACGGTGCTTAATGCCACCCATGATGATTGTGATTGGTTAAAAGACATCGTATTAACCAGAGCACCATTTTCTCCCATCTCAGAATGCTGTGTTGACTAGCCAGACCCTCCTCCACCACGCTGTGAAGGAAGGTCTGGTCTATAGCTACAGAGAAGACATCCATCAAATGTACTGTCTACTGTAAGCGCCACACAGAATTATAAATCTAGGCTATTCACTTTCTTTGGCAGGCTGGTTAAACATTATGGAGCAGTTTCAGTAACCAGAATGAAAATTGAGTGGAAAAGAAATTACAATTACAATACAGAGTAAAGGCTTTGGTATGCTGGCACGTGACTACATTTAATAACCAAAAAGTCACAAAAAAGTTTGAGACTGGCCCTTTTAGTAGAGGGTTCTCACCCCCTTCTTATCCCCTTCTGTTCAGCGACCCACACTCTTACCTTGGCAGACGGCTGCAGGCAGTGCTCCAGGTCTTTGCCTGATGGATCATCAGTGAAGAGGGCAAACCCAGACAGCTGAGGCTTCCTCACGCCGATCCTCTGGTTCAGCGTACTGAGGAACTCTTCCACTGTGGTGGAGCCGTCGAAACCCACCACCTAAAAAAGAAAGCAAAGGGCACACCTCAGTGGTGACCGGAAACCAGTCCCAGCCAAAGTAATCCTGCATTTCCAGTCCAAACTGCACCACCTATTAGCAAGACAAGTGACAGCAGCAGCAGATCAGAACTGCAGATGAACCGTTTACTGCAGATTTAAGAGGGAGTTAAGACAAAAAAAACAGCCCTGCAGTAGAAAAAAAGAAAGAGTTGTGTTGTTGCAGATCCCAGTGAGATGATAAAATATGATCCAGGAAGTCCAGTTTGAGTTATAGATCCATGAGTTTGAAGGCCTATTCGCGCCAAGACACATTAGACATGATTTTACAACTCTGGAAAGTTATCACAATGGGAGTGATTTTATTGTCTGTTGGGACGATCTCAAGAGAAAACACTAGAAATACAGCATTCACGGTAAAAAGTAAATCGGCCACAAATGTCTGCTTGAACATATTTCATTGGCAAAGATGATGTTACATTGCATTGTGGAAAAAAAGCTTAGCCAGGTTCAAATGATTTTGTCAGAAGCCTCTGTGTTGAGGCATTACATTCTGAAACAGCTGTTACTTTATTTGCTTATAGGTGGCAACGTCAACTTGTCTCCCTTTACTCTGCATGTTTGAAGTGATGTTGTTACTTTCTTTCCTTATACGCGGCACAGATTGGAATGTGTAGAACTGGACCGAAATACATAAAACTGCTCCTCCTTAAGGAAAATCTGCTGCCAAAGGTACAGGAAAGTCAAGACAGTGAGAGTGTGATGTACTTTTTTGTTACCTGGTAGGTGTTGTTCATGAAGTGGACTGGGATGCTGAATGGCAGTGAATGGTGGTAGGGGTTTCTCAGCAGGATGGAGACGATCTCCATACGTGAAGGTTTGGCCTCCCGCTCTCCGTTCTGCAGTGTTCGCTCCACAGACCTCTGGCAGTACACCGCATACTTCCCCACCTCACTCCTGTGTGGGTGGAAAAGGGATAGAGATTAGGGCTGCACGATATGAGGAAAATATCTAATTGCAACTATTTTGACTGACGAGTGTGATATCATTCATGATGATCAGGGAGGGAATGATCCTTTTCATATCATTCTCATTGAAAATATTCATCAAAATGATTAGAGGGTGATTTTTGCGAGGATTTAGTCTGTTGGACAGATTTCTAGGCTTGGAACATCCCTTCAGCACCACAATACTTATTTCAGAATGGTTTGACACATATTTTTCCGTTAACAAACAATGTGCCGTCCCAAGCGATTTAGATGCATCTAATCTAAATTAGATGCATTTAGGTGCACTAGTCCGTATTGCAATTTCAATAAATAATTTAATTATAATAATTGTGCCGCCCTAATAGAGATGTAAACAATGCCTCAGGATTGGTTTTGTTAACTTAGGCAGCCAGACTTTAAGGAGTCATGGGTCAGCGGCAGACTTCTGGCACCTCACCTTGGGTCAGCGTTGCGTTGCAGGTACTGTCTCAGGTACCAAAGGAAATGTTGTTGAGGAAGGAACAGGGCCACGCACAGAGACAACAGCTGCCAGCACTGCAGGTATAGGTGGAAAAAAGGAGAAATTTAAAGAATCTTTCTTAATACATACATTTTTAAGAAACGTTTTCCATGAATGCAGCACCACTGCTTCACAGTCAGAGTTACCCCCCCTGGTGTTCTGTCATGCAAGTTACAAATAATTAAAAGTGAAAATGAACACACACATATCTTCTTTTTTCTGCTTTCTATTTGATCACTTTACATTTCACATGCATCGGTTTTCTCATCAGTGTGCACCAAGCTGACCTGTGTAAGGGAGTAGTTGTGTGGTGTCCGGCGGTTGGTCTGCTTGATAAGCTGACAGTACATTTCATTCTGCAGCTCTGGGTGGGTCAGGCACACTTGCAAAGCATTCTGGGCCAGCGAGGTGTGGTAGTCAATAGACGGAGACTCAACCAGCACGTTGATGAAGAGCTGACAGGACTGCAGAGAAGGAAAGGAAACTTCTTGATATTTTAAAATCTGACGCTTGAGTCCCCTGCATTACCAGCAGGTGGAGACAAACACACACCAAATATTACACCTATACATGCATCAGAAAAGAGGAAAAGAAGTTCAGGTGGTAAGAATATTCAAGTCAGAGGAAATTGAACAAACCTAAATAAATGGCATGAGTTCAGTAAATGTGTATGTCAGTATTTTTTGAAGTAACCTTTGTTCTTATCCACTGGGACAGTTGAAGACAAAAGAACCAATTTAACAGTGTTCATCCGTCAGATTCATTAATACTTCAAAGGCATGAAGTAGAGCGTAGGCTTGAAAAGTGTGTCACTTCCATTCATTCTGTTTCTTTGTGTGTGTTTGGGACTGTTCTTTCCCGGCCAGCTGGCCAAAGAGAGAGCCGATCCATTCATCTTTCAGTCCCGTAGTGTAGCGACTGTAGTGGACCGGGGAGGGGGCTTCTGGGTGGGCGCACTGAGGGCTAAGGAGTTGAAAAGAGAGGAAAAGGATCTGCCATCTTCCTACAAGGTCCCCTGTTCTGCTATGATCCCCTTTCTCCTCCCCCATCCTGTGGCTTCAATATCCATTGCTGCCACTCTGAATGCCCTGACCTCCCATGTCTTGTCTTTAAAGGGGCACCTTTCACACAGGCTGCAAACCAGAAGAACGGTTAGCCTCAATCAGAGCAGATAATCAAGGCCATTTTCTCTCTTCCACACTTTTAATGAGCTGGGGCCCTCATCCTTGAGCCTTTGATCTGGTTTAGAGGCAGGAGGGAAAAAAGGAAGAAGGCCACGGAGCGAATCCAGGGGTAGGAGGGGATAACGTGGGGGTTAAACTGGAGTAGGATGGATGATGCCTTGAACAGACCGTCGCAGTGAGAGCTGGGCAGAATAGGCAAGCGGGATACAGAGAAAGGAATGAAAGGAACAAGGAGGAAAGGAAGTGGAATAGCACAAGAGAGGCTGAGAGAGGGGTGAGAGGTGGAGGGACATACCTTGAAGAGCTTGAGAGCTTCTGTCTGCAGAGCTTCAGAGGGCAGAGTGGTGAGAGGCGAGCGCAGACCCTCCTTACAGAAGCTCAAGGCCTCACTCTTCCACAAGGCAGATTCTGGGGAAAAAAAGGGGAAGAGAGCACGAGCACACACACACACACACAAACACACGCACACAGAGAGAGAGAAAGAGAAACAAGATTGAGTTTCAAAGCTGTAATGACTCAACAGCTGAAAAAAAAGTCTGTCGTAAACACAGTCTGCTGTGTGGATTAGGGCTGTCAGACATTTCGGATCAAAATAACATGTAGCATGCTACTGAGTAAATTTACATGCTCTTATAAGACTTTGCAACTTTAAGCCCTTTTAGTCAACTATGCATCTACTGTGAGTGTTACAAATACATCTCTAGTGTTCTAAATCTGATCCAATTAGTTGTGAATTACTTTTTGACATGTTTGTGTATGACACTGAGGTTTTGTTATAAAGTGTTGTTTGTGTGAATTTGTGGGTTATGTATACGCTTCAACCTGACTACTTTTAGGCCAACACAATAACTTAAAAAACTATGGTTGGGTATTGATTGATATCGGTGCATACACAATCTCATTTTATTTCTCATTTAACAAAACATGTATCAAACTGCTAAATGCACAGACAACAGACAACAGACAACACTGCAGTCACTGGGAAGCCCGGGTAGCTCAGTTGGTAGAGTGGGCGCTCATATATAGAGGTTTAGTCTTCAACGCAGCGGGCCGGGGTTCAACTCTGACCTGCGGCCTTTTGCTGCATGTCATTCCCTCTCTCTCTCCCCTTTCATATCTTTGGCTGTCCTGTCAATAAAGACCTAAAAATGCCCAAAAGACAATCACTGCAGTCACTAATGACACTTCTTTTCTGTAGAACGGGGATCTTCTCACCTGGGTCTCCCTCTGCATCAAGGAGTTTACCAATGAGCTGCTCGTATTCTGTGCCCACTTTGAAGCTTGCACAGCTGCCAGCTGCCACAGTCAAGTGATACAGCCATGTATCCTGTGTACAAAAAAAAGCATTTGTGTGCAAAGAGAAATAAATGGACTAAATGTTGCTTGAGTCTCGTCCTAAGGGTAAATTGCCAGTACCTTCTCCTGCTTGGTGCCGATGAGCAGGTATGTAGGACTCTGGTCTCTTGGTTGGACCACTAAGGTGCAGTGGGAGGAGAGGAAACCTCGACTGCCTGCCTCATAGTCCTCATCCGAATCACAGGAGCGATCCACTTCCTGTACCGAGGCCTCCCGCATCTGCAGCTGACCCAGAGGCAACTGAGACAGAAGGAGTACATCAGTAAACAAGGAATGAAAAAAAAAGATGGTGGGAACTAGTATCAGACAAACAGATTTAAGTGTGTTCAATTAAAGAAACAAACTCAACTGACATCATTGCACCTTATTTTCTACTCTAAGCAACAGTTAACAAACCTATTACTCTGTACTAGGGTTGAACAATTAATCGTTTTCAAATCAAAATTGCGATTTGAAAGAATGCGATTAGCTAACCGGGAAGACCGTGATTTATCAAATGTGAATAATTTAGTTGAATGTTTTAACATTTGATTTAACATTTTTTATTATTATATTTACTTTTTTTTCCACAAGGTAAATGCTGGAACTATGTTACGTTTCACAGATTGTTTAAAGAAATGTCCTACATTCTGTGAATCTTTCATTTACTTTATTTAATATGATTGTAGAAAATGCAATATGTAGCAACAAAAAAAAAAGTAATCTCAATATCTGGCAGAAATGTTGCTTAGATTTCGCCCCCAAACCATTCAGCCCTAGTCCGTCCAGAAGACAAGCGCTAAGGACCACGTATTTGCAATAATCACTAATAAAAGCAGGCGGAGACATGTTAGGAGAAGGGAGTTTTGTCAACCTTGTCCTCCTGATTACGGTAGTAGTAGAAGACCTTTCCAACCATAGAACACCACACCAGCTTAGAGTGTCCATGTTTGACCTGAAACGAGAAGACAATGGCACAGAATGTATAAGAGAAGTATCAGGACAAGTCCCAAGACTGTCTGGCTGTTTCTCAAAACAGTAGTAAATAAGATTAAACTTTTTTTGTAATCTTTGAATCTCAGATCAAAGAAGGTTTTTAAAAGCTTGATAGATGTTAGTCAGGGGATTTCTACATCTGACCAGCAGATGTCCCGTGAGTGTGCAGGTAAGTGTGCCAATCATTTGTTTTGTTTTGTTTCCGAAAGCAAAGTCTATCCACGCTCTGATTCCGATGCTGCATTCAGCTTCATTTTAACCAGGAATGCAGCAGCTGCTGCTGATGCGAACACATCCCTTTCAGCGACTTCTTTCACAGAAATATGAATGGAGCGATGATGTCACGGGAGGATGCCGATGACACAAAGCCAGCTGTGCATCGCTCAAAAAAGGGGGGTTGCCGGGGTTAACTGCCCTGAGAGGCAGAACAGCCCCCTGTCTGGACTAAGATCACATCATAACCAGCAGATCAAAGACAACTCTCAGGAAGGGATTTGGGGTGTGGTGAGAGGACGTGGCCTGTCAGTCATCTGTCAGAGACCCATCACGGACACCCGTCAGATGTTTAAGTGTCTTAACCTTACCAAGAGACAGGCATTACAAAGGCCCGGGAAAAGAGGAGGGTGAAAGGGAAGGAGATGTCAAGCATCCCAGCAACTCGGGCCTTGTAGCCGTGTCCCAACGTGAAGGAGGTTTTCAAGAATCTGCTTCAAGTGATCCGTCAGACCTTCCCCACCCCAGTGACAGACACTTCTATATCTGTCTGAAATAGGACGTTAAGGCTGAAAATATGTGATTTTTGGCATCCTCTCATGGTGAAGCCCAGGTTAATCTATACCCTCTGGAGCTATGCTATGGAAATAGGGAAGGGAAGTAAGGAATCTTTACCTAGAATGACATCCCAGTTAAAAACCTGATAAAATGAACTACATTATTTCACACAAAAACCTTTATTATTTCTACATGATTTTAGTCATGTAGTGTCTCCTTTTGTGTGAATCCAGATGGTAAAGAAACTTGAGATGAGAAATGAATCAATTAGTCAATTGGCAGAAATAACAATACTGATAATTTAGTAACAGTTTAAGTTATTTTTCAAGCTAAAAAATACAAAAATGTACTGGTTTCAGCTCCTTAAATGAACTGAACATTTTCTTGGTTTTCTTATATAGTCAACTGAATATCTTGTTTGTATTCAACTGTTGGTCTGACAAAATCAGTCATTTTAAGATGTCAAATTGCATTCTGGGAAATAGTTTGGGCAATTATTCACCATTTCACCAACGATTTAATTAAAAGTGAAAACAATCGTCAGATTATTTGCTATATTATATCAATAATTATAAATAATAGGTGTTATACTCCTAGTGAATGATAACTAAGAGGTTTGGTTTCAACTTTCATGAATATTTAATATTAAACAGAAATAAGGTCTTGCTGAGAAATAGATCAGATGATTAAAACCATAATGTGCTAGCTGTTCCAGTCATAATGCTGAGCTAAGCTAATTGCTTCATATTTAGCGTACAGACATGTGAGGTATTTATTTTATCATCATAATACTTGGCAAGAAAGCAAAAGTGCTTTAACTGATATACCAAGACTTCTGTCTCCTGACCTTTGTAAGCCAACCCCTCACGGTGGGCTTGGCGGTGGTCTCCACGGTAACGGGGCTGCTGGCCTGGACTTTAAGTATGTTCTGCAGAACCCTGATCCACTCCTCCAAGATGTTGGGTGAGTCGGCAGTCAGATAGAAGGTCTTCTTCTCCGTAATCAACTGATTAGACGTAAAGGGAGAAATGTGGGAAACATGCAAAGCCAAGCCGGACTGAGATAGCATCATCATGTCAGAGGAGATCAGAATCAGCTTCTGAAGAGCCAGGGGAACACTTCAAGGCAATGCTATACATGATGTCATTTTAAGCGGCTCCTCTGGAATGCAGCAGTAAAGCTGTACTTTGATGCAGTGTTATAATAAGAGTGTGTGTATATGTGTGTAGCTGCATGTGTCCACTAACAACACGTTTTTCTTTTTCTTTCATGCCACAGTCTTTCGAATTGTTATAAAAAATGGAACTACCATTTCAATTCTTTGCATAGCCTGTAAAAGAAAGTAGTCATAGTGTGCCGCACAAAGCATGCTTTCCTTGTCTTGGAGTATTCTTACACAAAGTTCAGCACTATTGGAAATGTTTTCCACTTACTTGAAATGTCTGCGCCCCTTCTCCACGCACTATACAGCAGGATGTGTTCAGTTCAATCTGACCCTGAGGTTTCCTGATCATGTCACTCTGAATACACACACAAGAAATTTCATTTTGGTCAAAAATGTATGACTATAAATTCAATCACAAAGTAAGTTGTTAATGTAGTTTTTTTTAATGTACACTGACAAAACTGCTGTAATCGTTTTGAGACGGTGCTCGTGCCTTCAACTGCAACCATCTTGTACTCAAACGCACAACATTTATAGTATTTGTAGGTTTTTTAGCAATGTTTTTTATGTGCAGACAGCAAAACCTTCGAAGGAAGGAAGCAGGCAGGCTAACACTCACAGGAGATTTATAGTAGAGGATCTCTCCATTCCTCAGGATGAACCAGCGACGTTTCCAGGCTTTCACCTGACTGCCCATCTTCAGCAGGTACCCAGACTTCTCCAGCATCTCCTACAGACACAAACAGCACAGGAGTTATTCAAACACAACTGACTGCTCATACTGGAGTTGACTTATCATAGAAGTCAATGATGGAAATGCAGGACTCCACTCACAGGCCCAGTGCTCTCACAGGAATAGGAGGAGGTTCGCTGGACTTTGTGTTCCGGTTCGGAGTAGTCACTGTCCAGGGAGTAGGCATCGGGAGGAATTGCATAATCACTCTCTGAGCTGATGGAGGACATGGACACTCCTAGGAAAACAAGAGATGGTAAATACATAAGGTACGGTAAGTAAAAAAGATATATTAGAGAAAAACGCAGAAAATAAATTATACAAGTCGTGATTTAAGAGCCAGCAAGCAACAGAAGGTTTAAGATAGAAGACTCTTACAGGGAAAAACCAGACTCTTAGATCATCACTCACTTATTAGATATTGTCAGTACGTTATGCTTAATGTATTCCATCAGTTATTTTGCAATGAGTTTAAGTGGTGAGTACTATCTGTAGCCACTGGCTGCTGTAATTTACTTTCCCTTTAGCTGCATCATTTACTTTAGTTGATGATTTCTTGGTACTTTCCGTCCTTACAGTGCAGCTTCTCGCAACTGCGTACCATTCTGGTCAGCAGACAAACTGCTGCCTATTCCATGTTGGATTTCTCTGGATTTGTTGCTGTACGGCTTAATTTGGCTATGTTTGCTAAGTACTTGCTCTGTATTGAGACGAAATAAAGGCCAGAGAGGATTACTACCTTTTAGCTGATAAAACACTGGATCCAAAATTCATAGATTATCTTAAACTTACATTGTCAGCCATTTAAGGAAAGGAAGACTTTCCTAGTTGAGATTAGGAAAGTTCGTAATTTGGAATGTACAATCCTCACCTCTCTTGACGGCACGCGGGCTGCCCGGGACGCTGCTCTTTCTGTCCGGGCTCAGGATGGAGGTCCGTAAACTGGCCAGAGAGCTGCTGTCGTCCTCAGACCCGGAGTCATCATCGGGCAGAGGTACGCTGCTGATCTGAGTGGCTTTCTAAAACAAACAATTGAGAGAGCACTGTAAAGTAAAACACCACCGCATGAAATTTCAGTACAGATGGAAACAAGTCTGATGTTTTAACACACAAACTAGCTGACAAGCTGCATCAAACGTAAAGCACAGATCCAGCCTCACTGTAAACCTTTAATAAGAAAAAATAAAAATTCCCTCACCCCTTTCAGTGTGGTGTAGACTGGTACATTGATATTCTTATAGATCAGCTGGGTAAACGGACCTGCCGCTGGATATTGGGGTAAGTTGGACCCTGCAACATAAACGGGAAAAACATTTGTTCAATTTATTGTTTATTGAATTATGAATGTGAACACAGCATCCTTGAAGTTCCACTTCCGGGATTGCTCCGTTGGCGCCAAAACATCCGCCGGATTTTCACTCATTCAGTTTTCAGTTGCATAACTAAAACAACTTTAAAAACGTACACGTTTCACCAAAACAAGTTCCTTCCAAGCTTATTTTGCAGCGGCACCCCGTCTTTTCGCCAGTGCTTAGCACCGCTAAAAAAGATAAATTATCTAACACTTCTAAATCTAATGTTTGTTTTTTTTATCTTGGTAAGAACCAAATAATTTGCAGTGTGACATACGCACTGATTACAGAAAAAGTCAAAAAGGCTTGAGCCAATACAAAATACAACTGGTCCATGCTAGTCATTCTGCCAGAGATCAAAAATGCTCCAACAACAGATGCACCTTTAAGGCACAAAAACATCAGAGGGAGCTGAATACGCTGAGCAAGCTATGACTTAATCCACAACAGCCACTTGGCAATCCACTCCATGTCCCATGTAATAGTTGGAGGGCTGTCAAACTGTGGTCTAGATGTTGGGACAGAAAGCATAGCAGTAATTACACCCAGACCACGTCCTTTCATCGCAGCTGATTAAAAATCAGCCTCTCCCTCAGCCCCCCCCCCACCTCCTCTTATGCTCCTCCTCGGGTCTTTAAAAAAAAGTAAGGGGAGCCTCCTGAAGAGGAGCCCACACCTGTGCAGGTGTGTGGAGCCTTGGGCCAGAGGAAGTGACATCAAAGGTGGAAATGACAGATCCAAACCAACCGCACACCTCCACAGCAGCATTAGCAGCAGCTGAATGACATGCCACTTCACAGTAATGACTCATCTCCTACACCACCCAGGCTCATGCAGACAGACAGGCACACACACATGGTTAGACACTGCTTTACACATGAAAAACAGACTATAAATGGATGTTGAATGCCTGACTGTAGTAGAAAAGTAGATGTTAGTGAAAAAAGGGGCTAGTTTCTTGTTTCTGGCAGCGGGGGACTCACCTCGTGCTGGGCCCCTGGCTCCAGGACTAGCCTCTGATACTCTCATTCCTGACTTTGCCACAGCGTAGATCCGACTCTCCTGCAAAGGTCAACAAAGTCGGGAATATTGCTCTCACTTTACTTAAACATTCGTTAAAAAACCCTCAAATGGTACAACACCTTGGCATTGAGAGTTTTGCAGAATACATCAATAAATTTATAATTTTACAAGATCAATATATCTGTATGTTACACAGCCAGCAGCCGGTTAGCTCAGCTTAGCACAAAGATACGAAAACAGATGACCTGGATCTGTCCAAAGGTAACACCTCTAAAGCTCACCCACGAACATGTTATAATCTTGTTTGTTTGTGTAAGAACAACAAATTCTAATTTTACGGTGGGGTATTTGTTGGACTATTTCTTGGCTGGGTCCAGTAACTTCCTAGAGTCTCTGATGGTTGCCTGGCAATTGGTCCAAGCAATAGTCCATAGACCAATAACCCACTCTAAAACATGTGGTTTGTGTAATGGATTTAAACAAACAAGGTATAACAAGTCAATTATGAGCTTTGGAGGTGCTGCTAGGCAGATTTAGATATTTTTGGACAGAGCTAAGCTAACCGACCGACTGTGCTACCGTCCAGGCAAGAGATCGATCTACTTATTCAACTTTTGCAAGAAATAAAACTCTGAGCCGCAGTGACTGAAACACGATAAGGTAAGATTTTAACTGCATAAAACAACACAAAATGTAAAAATTGAATAGAAGATAATGCTGGTCTCTCCTACCCATGAAGGGAAGCGGTGTAAAGGAGGCGTTGGTGGTGGATCCAGCCGCTCCAGCTCCTCTGGAAGTCCCACAAAGGAGACTCCGTCCCGGCATGGCTCCTCTGATCCCGAACCCTCCACGACCCCGTCCATGCGGTCAGGAAGCCCGTCGTCAATGTCCGTTTCCTCCACAACCTGCGAGAAGGGCGAGGTGGCGGTGCCTGTGCTCTTGAGGGTGGAGGAAGTGGAGGATGGGGTCGTGATGTCTATGTTAACGTTGAGGTGGTGGAGTCTGTCCAGGCTGGGCTGCGGCTGGCTGTAATGCTTCTTCACCAGCTGGATGCTGTCTCTGGGGGTGAGCGGAGTCCGTACTTTAGGTAGCGTCATGCTGGCGCCTGACTGGTGAAAAGAAGGATTGGGGAAGGGGTTGTTGGTGGAGGGGGAGCACGACAGGAGCGGGCTTCTGGGTGATATTCTGAGGGACGACTCTGGGGAGCTCGATCCATGGGCCATCTCGTAGGCTGAGGATGAAGACGAAGAGGAAGAGGACGAGTGAAGGCACTGAGAGCGGAACTTGCTGTTGAGCTCATCGGAGGAGTTGTCTCTGTCTGAACCCCCTGCCTGACCTTCTGGGCCCACTGGGGGTTCTGGGCCACTGATGGAAACAGGGCTGCTGAGGCCCTCCCTGCTCCGAGCCTGAGAGGCAGCATCATGGACTCCAGGGTCTCCAAAACAAATCAATTTACTGGACTGTTCAGGGGTCCTTTTCACATCTGAGGAGACAAGGTTATCAACATTTGAGAAAGTCTACATGCCATGGAGGAACTGATGTTACTCCAAGGAATACTCCACCAAAAATGTGTAGGAGCAGCAAAGGTCTGGACAATAATTGTTTAACTGCTACAGAACCAAATATGCATAAATAAATATATTTCAAGAGATCTGGAGCTATGATGACATGAGAGGTAAACACGGTAGATGCGTATTTAATGATGGAGAAACTAAAATCTGAGCATTAAGTACAGATGAATCACCGGAGGAAAAATGGGGAAAGTTAACGGGCAAATTGTGTGTTTCTTTGCTGTAATTATGAGTATATTCCATGAATCCAAGTTGCAGTCCTCCAGAGGAGCTTAAAACCTTTAAAGAGCCACTTTTAAAGACTAAAGATGACATTTCTACTTATGAAAACGATTGTTTCGGTGGAGTATCACTCAAAGCAGCAGTTGATTAAATTATAGAACACGCTCATTGCTTCAAAAAGCTTCCTGCCACCCATCCCAAGATAACATGAATTATGGGGAGCACACCTGTCGGCAAGGTCTTGATGTTAGAGGCGGCTCCCCGGGGACCTGCTTGTCTCCAGCTGTCATCTTGGGCAGGTGGTGTGCCGGGGCTGCTGGGAGGGAACAGTGGACTGCTGGGCACCAGGTGGGTATCTAGAGCAGGGGAGTTGGCAGGGGATCCAGAGGATGCAGGTTTCTCTAAGAGAGCTGGAAGAGAAAGACAACACCAGTAACTCACTCTCTTTCCCACAGATGCATCAACTCCTTACTTGTCTAAATAACCTTTTACTGCTAACAAAAGAATTGCAAAATACTGAAAATGTCAGCAATGTTATAAGCAAGAAGTAGTGCAATGCCCATATAAATGGTGCACAAATTCATGTTAATCAAATCATTCAAATATTCTTTATGACTTCTAATCTAATGCTGAACTACTGAATTGTAAATCAGTTTGTTGTATTGAAATCTATATTAATGTTGGACTGTACTATATAATGTTTATTTGCTTAAACAAAGTTAAATGGACAAGAAAGCTGAAAGGAAACATTGTTTTCTGAAGCAGAAAATCTGCATTTTGAGCTCTAATGAAGGGACTGTGGCAATGACTCTATTAGGATTACAAAGACATCAAATTAAGGTATTACAGCCTTTAATTCTTTTTAACGCCATTGCTTCTGTTGGTATTCACCTTGTAGTTTTTCCTGCAGCAACATTATCTGTTCCGTCTGCTTCAGGTTGGCCATTTTCAGCTGCTGGTTCTCTTGCTCCATCTGCAGCAAAGCACATTTAAATCTATAACGACAACTTTTAGCAGCCATATACACAAATCTCTTACTAAAAAAAATGAACTGATGTTTTAATTTTAAAGCTGATATTGTGATTATAATTTCCAAGCACGTGCTAATGCCTCTGAAATCTTAATTACAGAGATACATGCATCATCATTGTTAAATAAGCATTTTTTGTATTCTGACTGTGTATAAACAGCTGTAGATAAAACATTTTTAATCATAGCGTCTCTTGTTGCCCCAGGTGATGTCTCTGAGCAGTGTGAGGGCTTTCCCAGGGGCTTTTACTTGAGTCCGGCGTGTATGTCTACATGTGTGAGCTTACCTCTTTAAGTTTGAAGGTGACCCAGTCTTTAATCTTGGCAGCCTTCTCCTCAATACTTTTTGCTTCCTGGGCTCTGACTAAGATCTGCGGTCAGAGAAAAAAAATGAGGTCTGTGAATTATTTCAACCTACATTTTATGAACATGAATGGACATTTCTGTCTTCATCTTGATGGCTTTGTCCGTACCTGTTTTTCCAGCTGCATCTCCAATCTCTTTATTGCAGCATCTTTTTCTTCAACCTGATTGCTCAGGTCTCGATACTTTCTGTACAACGAGCTCTCTGATTCGCTGGTTTGTATGTTTGCAGACTTCAGCTTTTCTTCCATGACGTGAATCTGAAATGTAATATTTAGAGGAGTGAATGCAAAAAGCTAAAAGAAAGCTCTAATTTGCATTTGTTTAGCTTTGATGGGCAACAGAAAAACCAAAAGAAAACACTGAGGATACTTTTTCGCCAACTCTGACAATAAAAAGCTTTCTAAGCCCTCAGGTAGGTCTTGTTTTTTTGAAGAAAGGGCACCATTAAATTACCACCTACAGAAAACACCTGGAACAGCCAGTAATGACAGCAAATGGGAGAATAAACACAACAGCAAGAGAAACAGAGCAGGTGTGACCACGCAATTGCAAATAGCCAAGAAGGTCACGGAGGATTGAAAAACATGATGGACACTTCAGAAGAGGTAATTATCGGGTTTCTACACGAGAAAATCCCCAGACGCCACAATCTTCTGAACACAGCCGTACTGAGAAATACAGACAGAGTTGTGTGGAGCTGATAGTGTGAATTAGCTTTATAGCAACTCCTTTGTCAATGGCTTGAATGTAACAGATGTTTATTAATATTAAAAAGTTACGCACTAAAGCTTTGATGTGTTAAAATAATGCAATACATTTTAAATATAAATCTATTTGTTGAGGGAGAAAAATGAAGCCGCGGCTTTGGCTTGTGTTTAATTGTTAATTTAACAAAATGATTGTGGTATTTTTTTTTAACTTTTTAAATGATCATTCTGGTTGATTAGGTTGACTTAGGTCTTATCTATGTAGTTTTGGTTCTCATTTCTGAAAGTTATGAGGACACTGAAAGTACCAAAGTAATTGCTGAGATCTAATAACTTGACAAAAGTGCGACAACATATATATGTTAGATGTTAACAACAGTTTAACCAGATAACCACAATGACAAGTATGGTGGATTATATACATTACATTCATTGGCCAAATGCTTTTGGCCAAAGCAACTTACAAAAAGTGCGTTCAAACTCAAAAGGAACAAGACCTAGATGTCAAACATTGGAAGTGCAACACTCAAAAAAAAAGTTTTTTGTTTTTTGTTAGTGCTTTGACAAACAGTTGTGTGTAGCTAGCCTATCCTTTAATTTTGTCCATGCTGTGAAGGCTATAGAATGAGAAGTCCTCTCTACCTGTTTCTCAGCGCTCTCAGCCCGCTGGTCGGCCTCGGTCACCCTCTGCTCCAGCTCCTGCATCTGGAATAGGGACAACACAGGTTACAATGGTTTTGAATGCGTCAATCATCAGGTAATCTTCAAGAGTTACATTTAATTTAGAGAAAGAAAAAAACAAAACAAAAACACCTACAGCCAAGAACGACATGTTCTGGCAAGACACATCCCATAGCCTGCCACAAAAGACCCTATCAGCCAGGTAGACCACCAAGCCAGAAGTCTACACAAACACACACCCGCACGTGCATGCAGACACACTTAATCCTTCATCAGTCACCGCTGTCATAGAAAGGACATTTAAAATATTAATGTAGTGGGAATATTAAACTAGGCCTGGGTTCATTCCAGGCCTTTCTGTGTGGAGTTGGAATGTTCTCCCCATGTCTGCGTGCTCCGGTTTCCCCCACCATCAAAAAGCATGTACTAGGTTCTCCAATCAGTGCCCTTGATCGAGGCACTGGTTTAGATCTGGAGTTCGGCGCAGTAAATGGCTGCCCACTTCTCCCTTGAGGGATGGGTTAAATGTAGAGAATGAATTTCGCTACATGTACTATGTGTATTAAAGTAGCTTTAAAAAAAAGTAAGAAATCTTGCTCTAACAAAAAAGTTTGAATTTAGCAAGAAGGAAAGAGGGTCAAGCATCAGCCGAGAGACAGAAAGAAGAAGCATCACAAGATGATCTTCTGTGGAAAAAAAGAAAAAAAAAAGAAAATGAATTGACTGTTTAACAAGCAGTGGCACTATGAGTAGCAGACAGCAAAGAGGCCTTTAGTGGAGGGTGAACATCTTTCTTCTGCCGGTCAAACAACAGCTGGATAGAAGAATGGTACTACTGCACAAGCTTGCGTCACCTTTTGTGCAAGCATGCATACTCATGCTTTCAAAGACAAACACTGTCCATCCTGCAGTATGCACACATCTGCAAGTACCCTCTCTCTCTCTAACTAACACACACACACACACACACACACACAACACACACACACACACACACACACACACACACACAACACACACACACACACACACACACACACACACACACCACACACACACACACACACACACACCACACACACACACACACACACACACACACACACACACACACACACACACACACACTTTTCAACACAGGACTCCTTTTCTTCTGAGTTCAGTGACCCAGGTGAAAGGAGAACAAACATGCTAATGGATTCACTCTGCTTGCGAGATGCATTTGAATTTCTCATGTCATCCTTGTTACCCTTCCCTTTGTTTTATTTTCTGTCTTTCTCGATTCTCATCGCCTCCTTAAAAGGCCCCCTGATTCCCAGAATCCACCACTGACAACATTTGAACTTCCTAGCAACCAGATTAACACTAGCGCATGTTGATGGTTAGTGGTTGAACGACTCCTCACCTCCGGGTCAAAAGCCTTCATCGTGAGTCAAAGTCTTCTTTACCGAGCCTGAGCCAAAGAGCAAACACAAATTTGTCCTCCATTCAAAAACAATACATAGGAGAGGAAGACAAGCACTTTAGGTGGATATAAAGAAAGTAAGAAGTCACAATGTAGATCAGATGTCATCAGAAGAAGCCCTCGGGCAAAATCTCCAGTTTAAAGACGAGTTAGAGGTCAGGAGGAGGAGGTGGTTGGACTTTGACCTTACCGAGTTCACAGGAACAAAAGGTGGGGATATCAGGAATGAGAAGCTTCTAACAAAGTGAATGCAGGGAACAGCTTTAGCATCACAAGTGGGCTTCAAGTGGCTTCCTTTTGTGGGTAAAAAGAGGAGACTTATATATCAGTGGATAGCAACTGTTTTTAAGATGTTGCCACACAGTCCTATCAGATGAACTCAACACCACCTGTCATGTTCCAAATGAGTTCATGTTGATTTTTAATGGATGTTGTTATTTAAGACTCCAGAAAATGTTGTTTTTATACACTTGTTACAATATCGTACATTTTTTTCAAGATTATTTTTGGGGCATTTTTTAGGCCGGTATTAAACAGGACAACTGCAGACAGGAAATGGGGGGGGGGGGGGGACAACATGCAGCAAAAGGCCCCAGGCTGGAACCAAATCTGCAGCGGCTGCAGTAAGGACCAAGCCTCCGCACATGGGGCGCACGGCCAACCAGGTGAAACACCCATTCGCCCCACGTTATCATACGTTCTTCCATTAGTTTTCTTTGGTCAAGTTTGGATTTGCACTGGTGGCAGAAGCCGGAGGTTTCAACCGTTTATCAGCTACTCTTTGCTTTTTCACTTGAAAATCCAGTGCTGTTAGCTTCTTAACTTCTTAACTGTTATCCATTACCACTAGCTGACTTTGATACATTACTTTACTATTTGAACTATATATTTTTTACTTTTAGCTGACTCTTTCAACCATGGATCTAAACTATTTCACCATTCATCCAATATTTATCTGTTTATCCCTGTTTATTAACTATTTGTATCCAGTGATTTCAGCTACAGTAATGACTGAAATTGTGTAGTCATTAACAGTACTTTTAGCAAACTTTTGTTTATCCATTTCTTTTAGCAAAGTCATGTCTATAATTATGTTACAGGTGAAACAATATGCAGATATATATTGCATAATGAAATGGGGATTTGTACGCCTTTAAAATGAATGAAATGATTTCCACATGCTCCCTTGGTGACTACAGACGTACCCTCTTTGGGTACAAGTGACCGTGTTTGGGAATCCCTGTTACCTGATGGTAACAACCTGGCTTCTGCAACCTTAGGGCTGTCAGATATGGATACAGACGGTGGGTTAGTGCTGTCAGTTTATCTCCCGGTCTATCTTTGTCGGTTTAGTTTCTGCCAAGTCAAACTGTGGCTTGATTCGCAGAGCAGAACTATGTCTGCAATCCAGCATCTGTCAGCCAGTTAGCAGTTTGAGTTGCATATATTGCCAGCTAAAAATAGTCCCAAACAAATGTATTCTCGTTTGTGTCATTTTTGCTCTCAAATCTATGGTGTCCACCTGGGAAATTATGTAGCCATCCTTCAAGATGAAAATGTACATTTGTGCCATGTTTTTAAAAGATTTAAATCTTCAGTAGGAATAGAGAGAGTCACAGACATCCCTGAAATAGGGCTGCACAAAAATGAGGCAAATGTAATTTGGTTATTTTGACTGATATTGCGATTGCAATATGATTCACGATATTGAAGGGAATGATCATGTTTGTATCAATATTGTCCTTTACATTGACTAATAGTACATTAAAAAGAAATTGAAAGGATTATAGTGTGATTTTTGCGAGGATCTGTACTAAACAAAGATGTTTTCTGTAGTCTATAGGATAGGATTTGTAGGCTTGGAACGTCTCTGAGTTTCACTCAGAATGGTTTGACACATATTTTGCCTTTAACAAATATTGCGCCCCTTTGTGATTTGGCACTATTCCATATCACGATTTCGATAAAATTGTGATTAATTGTGCAGCCCTACCTTGAAAGTAGGTCGAGTAGTTGGTATTTTCATGTGATGTATTGGCAATAACTAAAACATAGAATACAACCACCTTATATGGCTGTACAATTATGGAAACAAAATCATAATCATGATTATTTAACACGATTACTCATTGAATTTTGGAAAGATGTTGCATTTTTTAAACTTGTTTTTTTTTTAAGTGATACAGTTAATAGTTAATAGTTTTTCAATTCAATTAATCGCACAGCCCTACCACCTTATCCTTTACTGTTCCTTTTGTTTTTGCGTCGAGTTTTGCAGAATAATCTTGTGGGGACGCAGAGCGCCGACCTCCGCTGTCTTAGCATGGATTCCAGGAGGACTGATGATATTCAGGGAGGTGGAGATAAGATAAGAGCAGCCTATAGATCATCTGCTTCTCAGACGGCTAACAGATCTGTCACAGCTAAATACCTGTTTACTGTTACTGACAGAAACTAGCTGGCAGATCAGATCCTATAGATCGGATTTTTCTGGTGGCTGATTATTTAAATCTGTCAGCATTTTTCTCACTTTTTCCTTTCTGTTTTTTTACACCGTTCATATGATTGTCTTTGTCTACTTACATTTGAACATACTGGTCACAAAGGACATTCATTTAGTAGAGAAGGTGGTTTCACTGTGAAATCCGTTCACGTGCTTCACTTGCCTTTCAGCTTTAAACATTAACCCCTGTGCGCAGCCGACGGTTAGTTATGACTCCAGCTCAATCATTAAATGTTAAAAAAAAAAAATCCTGTACATGAGGAGTAGGAGGGTGGACAGATAAGGGAAAAGAGGAATAAGACACTAATTAAGAAAGAGTAAAATAAAGGTTTCACAGACTTAATAAAGGCATCACACAGCACTATACTCCACATACTATACTCCAACAAATGTAAGCTCCAACTGTATACTGCTCTGATGACAACATTGCCTCAGTGGTTTTCTATTAAATCCATTTTAATCATTAAATAGACATAGAGACAAAGCAGTATTTTAATAAGTGAGAAAGCTGATGAAGTAGTCATACAACAATGACCAGAACCGTCACAGGGTACAATGCAGGCTACAAAAAAAGCTAACAATCCTCTCATTAAAATAAATGTTTATACACTTGCATGTGGACCTGGTGACCTTTCTGCACCTTTCTGCAGCCAAACAACCGTGTTTTGCTCCTAAAGGCCCTGACACACCATCCTGATAATCGGCCTTTGGACAGTCAGGCAAGGTCGGAGACTCAAGTCTGTTTGGTGTGTTCCATGTCGCCATCCGTCAGAAGGGACATCGGCTTTCATTTTGGCCGACATGACACGCTCGGTTGGAAGGCGGACACTGCCGCCAGTCGGACTCAAATGATCAATCTGATTGGTGGAGTGCTAACCCGGAAAGGACGAGCAGGATGAGCATGACTAGAGTCTCTCAAAATCTTTTAAACTGACTTTTGTCAATCTGAAATGAAGACCGATTCAGCAGCTGCGTGGCCTATTTCTCGCTTAAAATGTTTTCAGAAACACGTTTCGGTGAACTATTTAAATAAAATATGAGATTGTATTCTGAACAAGCCGCCATGACAGTCTGGCTTTGAATTTCTGGAGAAACCAGACTTGTATGACTCGTCCGAACAGCTGTCGTCGGCATCGCTTCAGTGTGTTCCTAGGCACTTTTTTTGGCCAACTCGGGGCGGCAGTGAGTCCGACTGGCTTTTCTGCCAACGGTGAGCCGTCGGGTTGGTGTGTCAGGCCCATAAGAGCCAAATAAGGAGATTCATCTAGGTAATTTGTCCAGAATTAGATTATCCGAGAATTGAAAGTAACCCTTGAGGTGGGAATAACACCCAATGTAGAAATTCCCCTGAATAAGGTATTTCTATGTTGTGGGACAGCCTAAACTTTCTAGATACATTTCCTCCATGCTTTTTGACAGCAAACCTCTTCTCTCGTAAGCCATTCCCTGTCAATGCTTGATTCATTATTTTCTGGATGTTTTGATTTGTAGAAAAACCTGTCCAGTATTGTGACAATATTGTTTTCATTATAAAGTGTCATTTCTGCCCCAGAAAATAATCGTTATCCTCTCCCCAGTATATTCCTCTTCTTTCTGCATGGAGAGGTTTCTGTTTTTATGGTCCAACAGCTGTCGATTGCACTTTCCTAATCCACAGTGAAACCTCTTCAATTGAGTACTCGCCCTGTTAAACTCCTCACAAGTCAAATGGGGCATCTCCTTCTCTCTCTTCTCCCTCGCTAACAGTCAGCCTGTGAAGATAAATGCCATGTCACCGGCAACCACGTCAACCTTTTCTTTTTTTCATGTTTTTCCATACCAAAGTGGGTCAATGCGTAAAACACTCCTAACTTGGCAAAAGAGGAGATGAAGAGCATGAAGCAGACTTTCCGAACAGTAATAACATGACGGCATGGTAGTCACTCAGCACCCCCCCCCCCCCTCAAAAAAAAAAATAACTCACAAAGACACACTCAGCAGCACGAGCCTTCACTTAAACCCCGCTTAGCGCTCTGTGTGTGTGTGTGTGTGTGTGTGTGTGTGTTTATGAGAATAGGAGTGAAAGTAAGAGATTGATTAATTCGTCTATTCCTATGTAATCTCTATTTTCTCCAGCAGATTAATACACATTTGGTGCTCTAGTATTATTTAGCACTAGAACGGTGTATGTAGGACTGGTCTAAAATAAACTAAATTCCTCATGTTCACTAGCCTGATAATTAGACTCAATTGCCATATTGTTTCACTTCATTCACATGCCTAATTTCAAACTAGGTAGTGGTTACTATAGGAGCTTTTCACAGGCAGAGTAGCAAGTTTTGACTTAAAAATGTTATAATAATCGGTAGTAACAGCAATCAATAGCAATCAATAAGCACAACACCCAAACCTATTTGAGTTGCTGAACAAATGGGAGTTGTGGCCGATGATTTAGAGAGCTGCATCAGGCTACATTTTCATCATAATGAAGGAAAAGTCATCCAGTGCAACAATGTGGCCCACTGATGTGTTTTTAATAGTTGCTGGACGACAATGGAGCTCTAAAGCACAATGGAATAACTTCCAGTTGTAGCTACACAGACAATACGTTATTGTAGGATCAATTAATTTTAATGGGATTGCTTTAAATAAGATTGCTATAAGAAAATATACCTTATCACCTTAGACCTATACTTTTTTTTAAATGTTTTTCAGATCAGTTATGAGCTAGAAGAACTATTAATGTAGGTTGCCAACTTATAAACAATCCCTGTGGCTGGTGTAGAATGTCCTCCAACATTATTGTGGTGGAAGACTTCTTTATTAATGATTTTCTCACAATTATAAATGTGTGTGTATGTGTGTGTGCGTGTGTGTGTGTGTGTGTGTGTGTGTGTGTGTGTGTGTGTGTGTGTGTGTGTCTGTGTATTGGATGGGCTCTCTCTCTGGAGGTCTGACAGAACCTGACCGAGGAGGACACAGCAGGGAGTCGTCCTGCTCTTATCAGAAACATGTTTGGCCTGTAAACATCCTGCTGACTGACTGAATCAACCACTCTCGCGCTCCAGAATTAGAGATGCAGAAAGCGAACCGCTGTGACACTCCAACCATAAGCAGCTCCGGCCTATTGGAGTCTAAAAAGAACGGCCACTTGTAAAGCTACAAAGAAAAGTCAAAGACAGGAGAAGTGTTTTTCTGCTACTACACTCACTCCTCCTCCGTCTAATCCAAACACGTGCACTCCTTTTCCAACAAATCTTCAGAACAGAGCTGAGTCTCCAGATGACAGCTCATTACTTTCTAAAGTGTCTAGTAGTTAGGCTTTACAACAGCCACAACTTTACAAGCATTTGGCCAGCGGTTGGCGGTTATTTCCCCCCAACTTCAGGCGAAGCACCAGAAGTGATGAAATGTTAAATATTCATCTTGGCTGAAACTGAAGCCAACCTCCGATGACACAGAATGAGTGGAGCAAATGTTTACTAAATAGGCTGAGTAATCCCATCTGTCTTTACACACACGCATAAACACACAGTCATCCACACCTGTATTTCTAATTGATTCACATGCTTTAATAGTCTCCTCGTGCTTAAAACGCTTAAAAACACTGCCAGAGGAAAAAGAAGCTGATGACGAGGCAGTGAGATCTGCAGTGTTTTGGTCCGAATACCGTGTGGCATGGATCATAATGCAGATCAGGGTGGCATGACTCATTTCCACAGTAGTACGGCAGTTTAAACAGCCACAGATTTAGTTCATCTTATTTTATATTATTTATGCCAAATCGGATTCAGGTACAATCATTAGCTAGTTTAAGATCAAAACAGACAAAATCTTACTAAAACTGTTATCTTTTTGAACCTCCTATCCCATCAGGGTTACGTGTTGATGATAAATGATAATTTACAGTTTACAACTTACAGGCCAATCTTTGTTCCGACTCTCAGCTACAGTCTCAAGCTCATGGTAAGGAAGCAAAGGATGACATCGCAAGCACAATTTACAGACTGCATTTCCCAGGTGTCTCGGGAATGCTGCGTTCCCCCGGGAGGAGCTGGGCGTGCTTTGTGAGGACTCGGACATTTTGCTGCTCTTCTTCCACTCAGACTTGACAGTTGTTGAGGTAAGTTATAAACTACTCTCATCAGGACTGGGTTGCTCCAGGTATTCGTAAATCCATTACTAAGTTTCAAACTACTAATCAACTCTGGAGTGTCCTTGTGGTTTACAGCCTAGAGTGCAGTTCAGGGGCTAAATGTTAAGACCATGGAATTGACTTTTACCAGAAAGCACATGTATTTATGATTGGATTTGCCTTTATCTATACTTGCCTATTACACCCATGTAGCAATTTTCAAAAGCACGTTATGACTAATACCATCTAGACGTTTAATGAGTTCATATATGATTTTATGGTGCTAGATAACAAAACTTATTGTAGTGTTGATGTGTGTTGAGAGCAGTTCCGTTCATGTTTATTGTCCCCATGGGGAAATTATGTTGCAGTAAAAAAATCATATCACATGGTATTAAAACATTAGCACAGATAAGGCAAGCAGGAAGAAAAAACACAACAAATGTACACCACCACTCATACCATGGACCAAAGTAATATGAAGGGGGGGGTATAGTTCCAGACCAGCTGGGAGAAAGAGAAATTACAATAAATACACAAGCAATAGTTATTATTGATCCAGTTTCCGGCTGGGGCCTGTGCTGTATCTCTCTCCCTCATTCTCTCGACTATCGTTGTCTAATAAAGGCATCAAATGCTTCCCAACAAATATTGTAGAAAAACAAACAACGTAAAGCGAAAGTCAACAAAGCTTTTCAAGCTTCAGTTTTAGGGCTAGCGAAACATTAATCGTTCCTGCCAATCCTTTTTAGTTTTGTTAGTTAAGCGCGCTCATTTAGTTTGCTACACAACAGTTACGCCTGGCAGCCTCTAGATATAAATATTTAGTACCAACTTATAAAGACTCTGGAAATGCAGAGCATCTGCTTGCTCTAGTAACCATACATGATGATTTTCCTTCTTACCTTCTCTGCCAGCAGCTCGCGGATTTTCCCCGCCTGGAGCCGAAATCTCAGCAGCTGCATCTCCAGAGCCATGCAGCGTTTCTGCCAATCCACACTGGCCACTCTGACAGCTCCCGACCCGCCGCCACCGCCCTCCAGCACGTCGGCCATGGCGAGGATTCAGAGCTCTGCCTCTGGACTCAGACTGTACTGAAAGACAATAAACACAAGCCTATTCGTATATGGTTTGTCTGACTTGAGTTTGCTGTCAAAATGCTTTGAAACTAATAACTTTGTCATAGTTAACTTGAACTTAAATTTCTTTCTGTCCACAATAATAAGGCTGAAGTTGAAAAGTATCAGCCCACACAAGGGATACACATATAATTCTGGGAAGGTATTTCTTCAACTTGTCCAGCTCCTGTTTTCATTTACATGCAAAAAAAAAAAAAAGGGATTCATCAACCTCTATAAACGCTCTTTGCTGACCACACTTCCCATGATTCACTGAGGGAAATGTGAGTAAAGCGACGATGAGTCTACACTGACACGAGTTTAATGAAAACTTCCTCTCACTTTCAACGTTGCTTACAGTCACATGTTCTGTACGCAGAAACACACAGTTTAGAGAGATTGCCACAGACGGAATCTTTCTTTCCTTTTTGTCCACAGTCCCTCCACATGCCCACACACACACACACTGAACAAAACCTCAGCAGGGAGGCTCTGTGTCAGTGGGGGAGTTGGTTTCATGTGTGCCGCTTCCCAGGCTTGCCAGCTACAAAGCAGGTCAGTGCTCTGCTTTTTAGCCAAATTACCTACTAACCCAATATCCTGGTCCCCCCCCCCCCCCCCCCCCCCCCCCCACACACACACACACACACACACACACACCACCCCCACCAACAACTCCCTAGCCATGCAATCCCTTCTTAATTACAAGGCAAAAGTGAAACGGGATCCTGCGCAGCACAATAGTGTCTTTCTGCATGACAGTCCCATCACAGCTAGAGGGGGGGGGGGGCCGTCAACTCGCCTCGGCAAAGAAAGGAGGAAGGAATGTGTGAGAATGAATGGGCAGGGTGCTGAATGTGGGAAACTGGGGCACTGAGGTTATTTTTACCTGAGGAGGACTGACTTGTGGCTATTTTTCTCTGGGCAGATACTCATTCACAAAAGGTCAAGGCCTTACTGTGTGAACCCAATAAAAGTCTGATCATCTTGAGATAAAAGTAGTTGTAACAGTCGGCTTTGGGGTTATAAGTCACAAGAGCCCAGTGATGTGCGAGATTTTGCAGTTCAATAAGTAAGAAAGTAGGTAAGTTTAAAAGAAGTTTTAAAAAGTGAAGCAGTATTCAGGCAGACAGACGAAAAGCGCCGCCAGACACTGTCAGCAGAACAGCAGACGTTCAAAGTCCAGCAACTATAACTGTGCCATGGCACTCCCTACAATTAGCATGCTCATAAATACAGGCTTAGCAAACAAATTACAGAAGTCATGCATGTGGAGGTTTCGCCAGCCGACCGCTGTACCCAGGCTAAACAGTCAAGGTTCATCTACCGACGTCTCACACTCTCTCTCCAGGGCAGACTGATGATGAAGATGAAGGTTAAGTAAAGCAAGACGCCAGCGTGGGGAAGAGGGGAAATCTTGGCCGCTTGAACAAGCAGTGCTGGGTCACACTGGGGCAAGCAAGGACAGATGAGTCCAGGCCCTCATTCGGGAGCTAAAACAGCTGGGTGCAAACAAGCCATTTAATGGTTAAACACTCTCAGCACTGCCTTGCTAATTCTCCCCGGAACAATTTCTTTAGCACTCGCTACTTGTTGGACATAAGGGTTTCAGTTCATGTCAACCGGTGCTAGCAACCAAACTGAATAAACAGAAAAGGTAAAGTTAAAAGTTCTACTGAGCAGAATGAGGAATGAAGGCAACCAAAGGTTACAAAAGGCCACAACTCCTCTCTGCATCGGTGAGCATTAGGATAAACTCAACCCCACATCACCAGTCTGCGACAAATGAGCTCATTTTCAATGTGTGTGTGTGTGTGTGTGTGTGTGTGTGTGTGTGTGTGTGTGTGTGTGTGTGTGTGTGTGTGTGTGTGTGTGTGTGTGTGTGTGTGTGTGTGTAATGTAGCTTTTGTTGCAGCTAACATTTAAACTGGAGCCATTTTCTCCTTTTGCATGAGCATAACCCTCCATTGTGGGATGTATCATAGAAACTCAAAAGACAATTCTCCACTGAGATAGCTATGTATGATAATTCTCTTCTGCATTATCTCCTCTGTCTGAAATAGTATGCCAATGCTGGAAATATTGTGGTGGTAGAAAAAATAAAAAACAAAAACAAGCTTTCCAGGATCTGCATGGTAGATCCATGTTTGGTAACACTCAGGCCACCCAGAGAGTGAGGTCCATGTGGGAGCCGAAGCCCAGAATGGTGAGTCCTCTCCTGGATGCAGACAGACACAAAGGCCCTGGGAGCTTCTCTACTTCTATCTAGCTGTGAGAACTTGCACGTAGCCGCGGCCAGAGCAAACAGTGGGGAGGACGACTGAATGGAAACGCCACCGCAACCATCCCAGCAGGATCGTTTGCCTGCCGTCACCGGCAACTGCTTTCTATTGACTACACTGACAGTTATATTCCATTATTTCTCAGACTGAGTGAGATTTGATATCTGCTGAGAAACGTTTTTATTCAAAATATGGAAGCTATCAGAGATTGTTATGAAAATTATTTGGTTGGAACATTGCGCATCTGTCTGTCTGTCTGTCTGTCTGTTGCAAAAGCAGATTGTTCGACTGCACCTTTACTCCGAGGATAGGTACTCTCATACACACACACACACACACACTCCCCAGCAAGTAGTAACTCTTCAGCGCTTGCTTACCAGAGCTCAGACAGACACAGATGGAGATACACACTGAAATAGATTGGAAACAGACACATGAGCGCGCACACACAAACACACACTGACACACTGCTGAGCATGCAGCTGCGGTGATGTAAGTGATTAGGTGGTTCAGTGATATCATCCCCACCAGACATTTCAAATCCTCGCTGTTGTTGTCTCTGCCGAGGTCCAACTTGGCTTTCCCATGTTTTGGTATCCATCCACCCCATCAAATAAAAGACTCCCATCAAACAGCATAGGCGCATGTGTGTGTGTTTGTGTGTGTGTGTGTAAATCTGGGTCAGTCTCTGCAGATTCGTGTCGGCGTGGCAGATCTCTGCGTGTACCAAAGCAGTCAAAGACAAATTATCTGAGAGCTCGAGGAGTCAAGTATGGGTGTGTTAAATATTGCCTTATCTTCTCCCCGGCGGTCCCATTTGTTTAACAAAGGGGACCTCTGTCGACTCCCAGCCGGTCAAGTAGGCCTCACACTTTTGTTTAAATTAGTGCCTCACTATTATGGTACAGCTGGGATAAAGTCCCATAAACAAAGGGGAGGGGGGGGGCTCTCCAATGCAGCAACATATTTCTTAACCTTTGACCCTTTTCTTAGAAATATTGATGTTTATGTTATGTGGTGCAAAAGGAGAATGTTTAAAACTTTAAAAATAACAGCGTTTGCCTACTTTTTATTGTTATATTATACTAATTAAGAATTAAAAGGGTTTTTTAACTGAGCAATTACTCAAATCAGATATTTAAAGCACTGCAGAGGCCAATGCAAGTCTTTGGCCTACTTCTTTAAAACATGAATGCAGCCCACGTTTATCCTCCTGCCATTTATCATCTCATCTATCTTGTCGTACTGCTCCTCCTCTTTCTATCTAGCCTCACCTCTCCTTCTCCCAGCACCTCTCACTTTCCATCCTCCTGTGCTGCTTCTTCGTCTCTGCTCCTCCAGCACCTTTCCCACCCTCCTCATCCCTCCCTCCTTCTTCCCTTCCTCCACATCCTCTCCTGCTACCATTGCCGGCAAGCAAACCTGCAGCTCTCCTCCAGCTCAGGTTAATGACAGGCCTCAGCAAACTGACCACAATCATTATCAGTCTTAGCCTTAAGTACAGGCCATGACATTCTTTTGCACTGAGGTGTAAACATCTACCTCTGCAGCTCTCCTGCGCACACACACACACACACACACACACCACACACACACACACACAGGAGTTACAGTAAGAGACAGCTATAACTATACATTGTGAGACTAGAAAATAGATCTTCAGTTCGTGTTTTAGCTTGAGAAGGTGTTTAGTAACTGCTACAGCGGCTGCTGCAGGGGTCAGATTGATGTATCATGTATGGAGCAGTATTTCTCCACATGCACATGTTGATGACAAGAACATGCATGTGTGCACAGTTCCCTCTAAAGCCATGCAATTGACAATGAAAACAAGAAAACTTTGACCTACTTTTTTCTGTATTAACATATATATAGGCTACTTAATATAGCCTAGCCTGAATACGTGTTTTTAAAAGCTACCTCAAGGCAAGATTTTGTCCAAAAAAGGCCACAAGGAACAGGTGTGCCAGGCGGCTTGGTAGATGTGTAGCAACCGTAAAACCGTTGGTCAGCAAAAAAAAAAAAAAAACAGGCTCAGGTTCAAATAGACTTCAGACATCTCTCAATTTACTTAACCGCAGCTGCGGCTTTTGTCCCTAACAACCTCGTGTGTCTTGGTTAAATGTGTCCCTTGGCATCTGCATCAAAAGCAGTGCGTGATATGGAAGAAGCTAAAGAGATAAGTCGGTTCTATAGCGGAGTCCTTCACAGCTACTATACCTTGTGACTTTGTTGTCTCTCTCCCCCTTCAGTCGGCTTCCCCCGCTCACGGACACATTAGCCTGTAATTCGTCGCAATTCGGCTCATAACTTCTTCACTTCGACTTTCTCTCCGCTCTCATTCCTCATTCATTTCTTTTTTCCAGTGGTTCATGTCTTGTGTCGACCCCCGTCCCGCGGCTGCTTGTCCTTAGCTTTTCTCTGGAGCGCAGACTTCAGTAGGACTTCACTCTGAGCTCCATTCAACAGACTCATCCCATATTCCTTTAAAGGGCCCAATGCAGGATCAAATTTCTCCAGGAGTCAGGCCCCCCTTGTGTCCAGGAGCTGCTCAGGATATTGCACTAGGCTGCTCGAGTTTTTTCTTTTTTTCTTTCAGGATGTAAACGCAGAAGATTTCTTTGAGCTGAAGAAAAAAAAAAGGCTGTTGCCCCCAATAGCCTCACACAAAAACAGTAGGCTACCACATTTTGTTTCTATTTTATATTCTTTTAGCCTACTTAGTCTTCATATTATGAACTTTTACCATTACTCAATCTTTTGCACATTCCTGTGTTTCTTCCACTTAAAAAAGACTAATTTCAATAATTATTATTTAATAAGAATTAACTCTTTAACAAGTCACCCATGCTAGTAACATCTCTTTACACTGATACCTATAGCTAGTTACCTAGCATGTAAGGATGCTAAGCCTTGCCTGCGGTTCTGTGAAGATGCCTCAGACACAGCAGGGCTTAAAGCTAAATGCTAACATGTTCACAATGGCAATGCTAACAAACTGATGAAGCAGGTAACATTACAATGTTTAATATTGTATGTTCACCATCTTAGTTAGTCTGTTAGCATGCTAACATTGGCTTTTTAGCAGCAGCAAACAAAGTAACGTTACAATGCGGCTGAGGCTGATGATAATGTAATTGGCAAGTGACATTAATTATGCTATAAGAACTAGACAAATTTAAATTTGATAATGCTAAATTGACAATTAGCCTGCATCATCAATGCCAGAAACATATTTGGAATGACAACATACTTATGTTTAGCTAATGTTCACCTTCTTAGTTTAGCGTGTTAGCATTTGTTATTTGTTAAACCATAGGTTGCAACTGCTACAACTAAGATGGGGAGATCATTAGTTTTTTGGTCACAATGATTTTTACAGATACAATTTTAAGTTTGACCTGATGATGACGCTAAAAGTCATGGACTCACCAAAATTATAATAATTAATTTTAAGGGGGAAATACATCTGGGTACCAAATATTACGATAATACATCCAATACATTTGATGAGACGTTTCACTCAATAAGTAAATGCCTTTAGGCTCTTTAGTAAATGCCAAAGGATTGCCAAAGTTACTAGGATACATCATCTGAAAACTACAAATGTCTGTATAACTTTTCATGGCTATCTATCCGATAGTTTTTGAGATATTTCCATTCAAACCAAAGTTAGCATCCCACTAGCATGTCTTAAAACATACTCCTTGGCCCTCAAAATGCAAAATCTATGAATAAGCAAGTGAAGTAACAACAAGAACATTTCTGAGTAAAGGGGGTCTTTAAGTCATTTGAAGCAGTCTGTATATTACCTCTGATTAAAAATCAAGACCACCATGAGGGAGCACTGAGAAGTCCAACTTTAAGGTTTTAAGTAGCCTAATTACAGTATGTTTGTTTATTGGCGAGGCTTGCAGGGTAGGCTTTACTGGAATCAAAAGTTGTTAAACCACTGCGTGGAGATTTGCAACTGTAATGAATCATTATCTGGGTGGTAAAAGAATTGTGAGGGGGTAATTTGGGACCACACCGACAAAATACAAGTGCGCTGAGATCTCCAACTGTTGGCCTTCATTCTTCATTCTAAATCTCACAAGGATTCATTGAAATGGTCATAACTAGTTCCCAGTCAAGCTGTTTTAACCAGCGATGTAGTTTAGAAACAAATGGGGTCTAATCAGGAAGGCAGACTTGTGGCCCTGGTGGGAAGATCGGTTTCCTCTCTGTAGCATATCTCCATCTGGAACATTTTATGTCTGTCTGAGCATTTGAATTGTTGCATGCAAAAATAAATAATTCACATTAGTTACTAGCTTACTTTTACATATCATCAGGCATACAACAGACCTACAACAGAGTGTCTCTCACAAGAAAAGAACGTTTCAAATCTAATTATAATATAGCCTGAAATGGAACCATGGCATGATTTCTTTCTTTTTTTGCGTGTTAATGTAACAAGCATGCGGTGGTGTGACACGCCCTTCTGCGTCCACTGACTGAAGTAGTGTGTTACAAATACAGAGTGCAGGCATAAAGACAGAATCAGACAGAGACAGAGAACACACAATTAACTGCAATTATTCCTCTCAGCTGACAGTCTGTGAAAAAAGGGGACCAGGATGTTGTTTGATATGAAACCAGCATTACATGTTCACAAAAAGCACTTCAGCAACACAAATACTCCCACTCCAAAGGGCATCTATGTATTTCTATAGTACACTGACAACAAGAGTCTACTAACATGATCCTTGGATAGTCCTATTTCTCGAGTTGGAAAGTTGTGTTGTATTTTATTGCTAACAGTGTTAGCATCTGAATGATGAGTTGGTGTGAAGATCCATGTTGCTGAACAGTTTAAAGCTTTATATTGGGGATTTTGTCCCAGACTTGTTGCTGCACCAGCACCAGTATTCCCTAAAAAAAAAACTCAAGTTTTTAGGGACTACTTTAGGGAATACCCACTCAAGTATTGCTTTAATTGACTTGTTGTTATCAGGGCTTATGCGAATCATAACTTTTTAAAATAACAGTTACAACCTTACACCATTTTACAAATGACGTGAGCAAAAAAATTACATACAATATGTTATTTAATGTGTTAATTAACCCAACATTTACTTTTCTCCACCATGTTTCTGTGTAATATGACGTCTATTTGGCAAGTTGTGTAACAACATTTTCACTGACTTTCAGAGCTGTCCTTTCCACTTGAAGGTGGCGTTCACGTGAATATTCCCAGTCGGAAACAAATTTGCCGATTTTTTCGACGTAACAGGATTGCGGCACACAGCCTTGCTAGCAGCTCAAGGTGTTTTGAGCTAAATGCAAACATCAGCATGGCAACATACTCCCGATGATGCTCAATGCTAACATGCTAATGTTTAGCAGTTATAATGTTTACCATGTACACCATATAAGTTTAGCGTGTCAGCATGCTAACATTTACTAATTAGCACTAAATAAAAGGTGCAGCTATTTGGTCATTAACCAGTGTCGGACAAACTGATGTTGGTAGCATGGCTAAAATGGGTTGACCCACATCTTGTTCAAGCTGTATTTGTGTATCATTCATAGCTCCTATTATACCCTGCTTGGACAATAAGTGAAGTGCCACTTAGGCTAGACAACTTGAGTGCCAATTCAATACTATTTAGTAACTTTATTTCACCATTAACTTTAAAGTAAAAAAGTAGGTGTGATTTGAGTGGGGACTTGAGTGTTGTTTGTCCATTGACAGCACTGATATAGCCCTGGATGCCCGCTCAAAACTAGCAGAGTACCAAATTTACTCTAATGGGTGTGGAGCTCTTGGGAACACTGTACAATGCTGATAAAATATACTCTCTGCCGTGTGTATCAAAAATGTTCAGATAGGATTAACTACAACTTTTAAGGGAAAATACTTCCAAATTCTATACAGGAAAAGATCCATTCTGGAAGTGCGAGGTGTGTATTTACAGCAGGGAATTTGTCGTTATAGCTTCGGAGGCTAAAGGCTCTGCCTTGTGTTGCACAATAAGTCAGTGCCTCAGTGCTCTCAGTCAAAACAACTGGTGTCAGGCCTACATGGTTTACATGCCTATTCTCGGGCACGGCTGCCAATTCAGCGAGGGGGAGGCAGGACAGCAGAGAGGGAGCTTAAGGCCAGTTTCACCAAGTGTTTGCAGATTATTGTGTCTTCTAACAGCTATTTAACCTCCAGAGCCGTGTGATGACCCAGACTATGACCAGGTCACTCAGCGGAGATGGGAGACCCACCTGACCCCAATCAAAAAGGGGTGGCAGTAGCTCAGTCCGTAGGGAGTTGGGTTAGGAACCGGACTGATGGATGGAGAGGTGCCAATTAGCCTCCTGGGCACTGCCAAGGTGCTCTTGAGCAAGGCACCAAACCCCCCTACAGCTCGGGGTGCCTATCCAGCAGTTGCAGCCCCCTCACTCTGACATCTCTCTATCATGCATGTATAGGACCTGAGCCTGTGTGTATTTCAGGCCTGTGTGTAGTATGTTCTTACAACAAAGTGAAAATTTTTTAATTTTTATTGGAGACCAATAAAAAGTAAATAACAATGGATAACAGTGTATTCAGATATCAGGTGAGGAAAGATGCTCATTTGGTGACTGAAACTGTTTATATATCTACAAATCCAATGAAAACACCAAAACCAGCAATTCATTCTACAGGTATTTTCTTTGTATCCAAAGCCTGATACAGCTAATTTCCCTCCTTTGGTTATCATCTAAAAACCATTATGATGAGCAGGTCACAGGTTGTAGATGCCACACACTGTCATGCTGTAAGTACTCATTAGCACGCCAAAATCGTGACTGGAAATAGTAAACAAATGCACGTTTACTTGTAGGAGCATCGGTTGCTAAAAACTTCAGTTCCCAGCTGCTTTAGAAACTAAGTTTCTAAACTAAGTGAGTTTATTTAAAATTTGAGGATGTCGGGCCCCCGGATAGCTAAGTTGTTAAAGCGGGCGCCCATATTTGGAGGTTTACTCCTCAAGGCAGCGGGCGCAGGTTTGACTTCGACCTGTGCCCCCCCCCCCCCCCCCCCCCCCTTTCACTTCAGCTGTCCTGTCCACAAAGCCCTAAAAATGGCCACATAAATAATCTTAAAAACAAAAATTTGAGTATGTCTTTGTGACCTGTATTAAACATTCACATCTTAGTAGGACCAAATTGTATTGTTGATTTTGGTCTTTTGGGATTTTGATAAAAACAGTAGAATATTGTCAGCTGTATCTTTGAACTGTTCTTTTGAGTACTACTTTGTAACATGTAGTTACACATACAACTCTTTCTCAGTCAGTTAAGTTGCTTCTTCTTTTTTTAGATTAAAGTAACAAATTAGACAGAAATCCATCTTTGATCCATATCTGTGACTCTATGTCCTGAGGTTTCCTGTTGTATGTCAGGTAACAGACTGAACCATTATATAGTTACACACATACAGTCCATCAGATTAATAAGACAAGTCTTCTTCGTTGACAGGAGTGAGACGACGGGACAGAGGGTACACACACTGACATAGATTTTTCCGGACTGTTTAGATCAACACACCACAATAAAACAAGGAAAATCTGCTTTCAGTTTTCACTTACTTCACATCCAAATGAAACGGACTGCAGGAAAATCTCAACATGGGCTCACTCATTCCACTTCCATTTTAAAGCCATCATTTTAGCAAACACAGCTGTGGAAAGTGCTTTTTATGATGACTTTGCATGCATTTTTTTTATTTGACCAAAGCTGTTTTTATTTGATCTATGTTCTTTTTTTTATGTGTTTACTTTATTTTCTTGAATTGTGCATATTTTCAGTACTTTGAGTTTTAATTGACCTTGTACATAAAAAAGAAGGCTCCCACAACATAAATAAAAACTACTGAATTCAGACGTCGAAGGTCGGTTGACTGACTACTGACCAATCTTGTACAAAAACACTAACACTGGTAAGATGCTTCTCTGCGACTGTTTGTGTTCGGACACTTGTCTTACCTCTCACAACAGCACTGGACCAGATCATCACCCCTTTCTTCTCCCATGTTGACTGCCTATTTATCCACTGGAGATTTTGTTAGGCTAACAAATAGGTCTCCTTTTCCCTCTCTGATGTCCTTTGAGCATTTTATTGCCATTTGGCCAGCCACGCTGGAACCACAGAGGGAGTGGAGCATGATGGAAACTCCATATAAAAAGAAAATAAACCAAACTCGCTTTAACAGCAACATTGTGAGAGAGAGGACAGCCCCGAGGATGAGAGATGCAAAGGATAACACGTTTGACACTGAGGGGAGGTGGTGAACATACATTATGAGTTTTTATGGTGGAAAAAAACTCTCACCATTTCATTTTTCACCCCCTGTGATAACAAGACTGTTAACTCCTCTCCCCTTTGCCTCTTTATCCTCTGTATTTCTTCCTCAACAGTGAGCTTCCTCCTCACTCTGTGTGTGGTCTACTTGATGAGCTGGAGTGTGGCTTCCAAGTTAACAAAAGCTAGTGTTGCAGGTAGGGGTCATCTCGCTTTTGGCCACTGCTGCGAAAGGAAAAAGGAGAACAACATTCCACTCCAACATCACACTGTAAAAATCACTGAATTTCTGGCTCTTTAGCTGCTAAAGGCTCCGCTATGTCCCCCAGCTAGTCTCTAACTGTGTCTGTCGGCTTCTTGGTGCTGAACAGGTGGTGTACAGTGGGTTTTTAGAGCTTTTTCTCTGAAAACACCTGCCGGCTGCAGCTGATAACAACGCTGTGAAAGTGAGAGTGATCCAAAACCGTAAAGTTGCAGCTGGACAGCATAAAAATGTGCTAAAACTCAATATAAAGCTCCGCAAAG
Organism: Etheostoma spectabile; assembly: GCF_008692095.1. Taxonomy (NCBI): domain Eukaryota; kingdom Metazoa; phylum Chordata; class Actinopteri; order Perciformes; family Percidae; genus Etheostoma; species Etheostoma spectabile. The sequence goes on from NC_045752.1 coordinate 2,568,367, forward strand.
CCAAGGGCAGCAGCAGATTCAGGTGATAATTCTCTGTAGGTTCATATGAGCAACCCCTTTCATATTCACTCATTATTTTCACATTGTCATATACTTTAAGGTGGAACTTGAGCTTGTTGTGTCTAACTGGGTCACAATAACCATATTTTAGTAATAAAAAAACACTAACTAACTAACACTGGCTCAAAACAACCCGGCAGTGCTGTGTAAAGTCAACCCAAATTATGTGCTTTATTAACCCAAACTGGGTCCATTTTGAGCCCAATGATTTTTCAGTGTGAATACTGGCCATGTGTAATAGACGTAAAAGCAGGGTTGGGCATGCATTGTGCGTACTATCAACATCATCGGCAGATAGTGGAAAATGCAATGCTGAGTGAGATGTAAAGCAGTGTGCCTGGTGACAGTGGATTTGGAGACAGACAGTGTGATCGTGGTCAGACAGTGATCCTTAAATCACAGGTCCAGGGAGTGATGACTGTTTAGCCACTTCACAATAACACTAATTTCATAAAGCTGCACATGGAGCTGGATGCATCATGTGTGTATCTCTAAAAGACATAAGTAGGACTGCAGTGTGTAAACAGTAAGCCTGTGTCTGTGTGCAGGATGGAGCCCTGTAAAGATCTGAATTACATCTTGCGGTCATGCGTCGCAGCGATTTACCATAGGTGATCCAGCCAGAGTGTTCGCAAATCGCAGCCAATCCGCAAACCAGCAGACCACAATTGTTGAATATACTTTTCCACCCTGACTAAAGCTGTGAAACTAGCCACGTTCACGTCCTGTGGTTGCAAATTCACAGCACTAGTCAAAAAAGATTTCACTCCGACAAGCCCCTAGTGTCATATCTGATACTTTAAAAGCTATATCCTCTTATTGGATTATGAAATTGGGAGTTTGACTTTCCTTTATGAAAACATACATGTGCACCAGAGGAGAAGAGTTCAGTGTTGATGCAGAGGAGCATTTAGAGGTGGGACCTTCTGACCTTGCAGCCATGGGATGGGCTCATTTACAAAAGAAAAAGAAACATGCATCCTTGACTGGAAGGGGAAGAAGAGCAGACGTAGCACACCAAACCAAAACAGAATGAGGGAGAGTGAGTGGAAACGTCCGCTTGCACACACTGCAGTCATCGAGGGGCTCTCCATCCATCATAGCGATTCCCACAGACAAAACAGTCAACACCGAGGACAGACAAGATCGGCCCGGGCACAATACACTCTCTGTTCACAGTGGGAAATCTTGAATCAAGTGGAAAAGAGCGCGAGGAGACGAAGAATGATGGAGTGAGAGATAGAACAAGAGTGCAATGCCAGATAGTGTTCATAATAAGCATTTAGAAATTTGGATAAAAAAAGCCACAGTTAAACAGGGTGGAGGTAGAAAAGCAGGGCGTTTTGCAAACAGAGGATGAGGCAATGTCACATGATCTGTTGAAGCCCTACGGATGGGGAACTGTGAAAGCTTGGGGACAATGGAGAGTATGAGAGCATGAAATGGAGAAAACCCAGCATTGTAAACTGTGACTCTCCAGCCTGAAGGCTTCGCTCCTCTGGGGAGATTTTGGCTGCAGTCCTGCCCTGCAACTGGCCCATTGTCAGCAGCCACAGAGTGAGAGTGTTTTGCATGAAGAGATGATAAGATCCAGCTGATAAGCGTCTCGTTTGACACAAGCAGACAGGAAGCGAGCGCCGTGTGCCATCATTTTAAAGGAAAGCAGAAACAAGAAGTCAAAGTTGATAACATTTAAATCAATAATGATCTATTTTGTCAAAACTGATGCAATGCTAAGCACCAACTTATTGTTGATGCTGCTTAAAGGTGGAGCTGGTTTTAACTACTTTATTTACAGGGGTTGGGCCCATCCAAAGGGTCACAAGATAAATCTGGGAATCGGGCAGGAAAGAAGAAAAAACAAAGTTGTGCTGCACAAATTCCTATTCACTTTTGGGATGTTTCTCTAATGTTTCATTTTTTGTGGAATATTGGATAATTTGGGCCTCAAACTGTTATTGAAGTGCTCATTTTATGCTTTTTGGTTTTTTCCCCTTTCCTTTATTGTGTTATATTTTGTTTTTGTGCACATTATATAGGGTTACAAAGTGAAAAAACCCAAAGTCCCCCCCAAAGGGACTTACCATCTCCAACAGGAAACAGTGTTCACCAACTGCTCCAAACATCTCTGTTGTAGTCCAGCCTTTACTTCCGTGACGAACATGCGTCACTTTGTAACACACGTTATAATGCTCACCTAGCTGCTAGTGTGGCACGAGCTCATACTCTGCTTCTTTATGGCTAGTAGTCCTTCCCTTGGTACTGCGTGTGTGCGACTCCCAACAAAGATGGAACAGAAGTGAGATGCCTTACTCTGTAGCTAAAACAGAGAGCTCAACACATAGGGTGAAAAGAGGAGCTGCAGCAGTGTGCAGTTTAACACAAAATTACACCACACTATTATTTGAAAATTACACCATGTAAACCTATTCTGATATAACCTCTAAATACAATTGTGAACCAGAAATATGCATAATATGAGCACTTTAAAAGAATAGTTTGACGCTTTCTGATGGAGCATAGGTTGAGATGCTGGAAACAGGGAAACAGCTAGTCTGGCCCAGTCCTAAGGTAATAAAATTCACCTACCAGCACCTCTAAAGCTCACAAATTAACATGTTATACCTTGTTTTGTGTAATCCAAACAAAAACCTGAAGTGTAAAATTGGCAACATGTTGATTTATGGGGGGTTATGTGCCTGATTATTTCTCGGCTGGACACAGTAAGCTGTTCGCTGGTTGCCTTATTCACTGTATAAAAATAGTCAAATCACCACTCTTGAACTGGTAATTTTTAGTTTTTACACTTAACACTGAGGTCTGGAGATGCAAAACGGACAAGTTTCCTATGCTGGTCCTCTGGGGATGCCTGTGTGAATACATCTGTTGTTGGTGCTGAGTAGCGCAAAGTGAGAAGGGATGGTGTGAAGTCCTTACTAACCTTAATACAACCTACGAACACACACTGCTTTGCTGGTGCATGTTCCACCTGTTGAAACCATGACATCTTTTTACCCCCAGAAGAAGAGATAGAAGAGTGTGAATGCCACACAAAGGGATTAACACTGACACATCCTTGTTTTCTCAAGGGACACCTACCACACCACACACAGGCTAACACTTGATGCGACAAGAAAACATCCCATGTACACAGTCATTTAGCAGAAAGGAGTCAAGTAACAAAGTTTAAAGAGCGCCATCTTTGCTACACATTCCCAGATGCCGTGGCTGCAGACTGCCGTGTTGACAGAGCAGAAAACAGGTAAAGTTGACCTGAAGGGAAACTGTTAAGCACATCCCCAAACCAGACGTTTATGAAGCTATAAATCCCTCGGTCAGTCGGCGCTGAGAGGTGTTTGTTATCTGCCAGCCGGTTTCTGCAGAGGAGCAGAGGAGACACTGAGGGCGGCTTTGTGTAAACAGATACCAAGCTGGCTTTGTTGTTAAAGAGAACTACCAGAGGTCCACACAGGACTTCAAGGGACAAGGAACAACACAGAGAGAGCTGTGATAGGCTTGTAAAGCTAAACCACCATGCACTCTTTCATAGCCCGCTGCACCCTGCTCATGCCAGCTCACCATATACTGTAGACATGCGTTAATGCAAATACTGTCTCTTATGGGCCACCGTAGCCGACTCACAGACCTTGTGACCAGAGAAAACAACTCTTTAGTTTATGATTTGAAAGGAAGCTCATTGTGATGATGGAGACTACAGAGTCTACAGCCATGTAAGCCGCTCTGTGACTAAATGCTAACATGCATACAGAATGTGCTCACAGTGACAACAGCAGCATGCAGATGTTACAATAGCGTAAGCAGGTATAATGTTTACCATGTTCCCCGTCTTAGTGTAGATGTCACAGAAGCATGGTAACGTTTGCTAATTAGCACTAAAGACAGCGTACAGCTGAGGCTAATGTCATTATTTTTGCAGCCATTTAGTAATGCTGTAATTTAAAGTATTGGAGAAATTGAGATTTTAACCTGATGGTGGTGCTAGATGAAACCTCAAAGGATCACCACAGTCATTAGGTTTCATCACATGGAAACCATGAATGTGTGTGCCAAACTTCATGTCAATCTATCAAATAGCTGCTGTTGATATCATTCAGTCTGGATGATCAAAGTGGTGGACATACTGACAGACAGACAGGAAAGAAATTCGACAGCAAATGTGTTCTCTTGATAGAAACACGATGGGACACACAACATTTAGCAGTCTTGTAAAAGTGCAAGGGCCAAACAAACACAATCAGTAACTGTATGAATGACTAATTATATGCAATGATGTAGTTATCATATGTGAAACCTTACATGCATGAAGCTGAGTGCGGATCCTTATTTACTGTAGAACAGCTAATATGAAAACCATGAGTTCCATATCCTGATGGTGTTGCATCTTCTTTGTCCGGCAAAAATGTGAGAAATATGAATCAGGTGTGGTGAGAAGAACAATACACACATTGACCCTGATCCCAGCTGGCCTTTCTTTTCATACGTCGGCTCCTTTTTGTCACAGTAAGCGGGGAGCTGACATCATCCACATGTAGTCAATGAGTCTGAGAGCATTTGGCTGCAGAGAGGGAGAAAAGGAAAGAGAGAGAGAGAGAAAAGTGGCTAAGTGGGAGGAGGTGACAAAGGAAGACAGATGAGTGAGGAGAAAGGACTGAGGGAGGCAGGAAGGCAGTTTTCATAAAGGGAGAAAAAAACAGAGGGTGTAGGTTGGGGGGGGTGATGGTTTTAACAGACTCAGACAGAAGCAGACAGCAGTATAGAGAGAGGGAAAACAGCTCTGCTACACCACTCAAGAAGCAGACCATATGGTTTGTTTGCCTGCCTGTGTGGTATTGTCTGTCCATGTGCAACTTTAGCAACGCTGACAGTAAAAGAGAATTAAAGAGACAGATAAAAAAAAGGATAACAGAGGGAAGGCAAGTGTGACTGAAAGAAAGAGGGAGAAAGAGGAAGGTATGGCTCAAACTTGAATGTTTCAGTGGCATGCTGTCCTCTGCTGGACAGTAAAGGTACTGTCCTCTATGTCCAGTCTTACGTTTATCTTTATCACAAGAGGCCGCCAGAACTAAAGCCTCAGTAACACCACGGAAGACTCAATAGTATAAAAGGTTCTGGAATAAATCAACGCATAGATTATCTCTAAATTGATTTTGAGGCTGAAAATCTGTGAATCTCTCCTATTTCTCTCTCCTGCCAGAATGTGTATGCTGTTCAAGTGGAAGCATTGCTGATGGATATGGAAATTAAGTTAAAGAGGTTCAGATGTGAAAAGTAACCAAGCACTGTACCTAATTTTACATTTCTGAGGGAAATATGTACTTTGTACTCCACTAAAATCGGCCCCACCTTTGTCAGCTGCCACATTACTGTGAGGTACACATTAATGCATCAATAATCCAATATTATAATATACATTATTCTGAAAATGGCCGTATTGAATGATGAGCACTTTTACTTTTGGTACTTCAAAGTGCTCATATTATGCTGATTTTCAGGTTCCTAATTGTATTTAGAGGTTATATCAGAATAGGTTTGTTATACTACACACTGCTGCAGCTCCTCTTTTCACCCTGTGTGTTGAGCTCTCTGTTTTAGGTACGGAGTCAAGCAGCTCACTTCTGTTACGTCTTTGTTGGGAGTTGCACATGCACAGTACATAGGTATGGACTACTAGCCAGTCAGGAGCAGAGAATGAGGGCATGCCACGCTAGCAGCTAGGTGAGCATTATAACGTGTGTTACAAAGTGACGCACGCTTCTCTCTGAAGTAAAGGCTGGACTACAACAGAGATGTTTGGAGCAGTTGGTGAACAGTGTTTCCTGTTGGAGATGGTAAATCCCTTTGGGGGGGACTTTGGGCTTTTTCACTTTGTAAACCTATAACATGCACAAAAAAGATATATAATCTAATCCAATCCAATCCAATCCACTTTATTTATATAGCACGATTTTAACAAACACAAGGTTTCCAAAGTGCTGCACAAAATGATAATACAGAATAAATAGATAACACAATAAAAGCACAAATATAATAAGGTATAATAAAATAAAAACAATAAAATAACACAATAAAGGCAATGGGAAAAGCTAAAAAGCATAAAATGAGCACTTTAATAACTGTTTGTCCAATATTCCACAAACAAATGGAACATTAAATGTCCCAAAAGTGAATACAAATTTTTGCAGCACCACTTTGTTTTTTCTTCTTTCCTTTCCTACAACATGCATAAAAAAGATATATAACACAAAAAGGAAAGGGAAAGAGCCAAAAAGAATAATTTGAGCACATTAAGTAAAGTTTGTACACATTGAATGCAGGACTTTTACTTACTAACAGAGTATTTCTCACTGTGGTATTGCTACTTTTACTTAAAGCGCTTCTTCCACCACTGAAGAAGTCACGTATTAGATCCAAACAGAGGTTACATTCTGTACTCCATCAAGGGAATGATTATGCTTATTGTTGATTTTCTTTTCAAAATATGAGATAAGGGGGAAATAGGTCTCAGATGTTATGCATTCTTATGTTGTCATACAAAGACCTTAAAGTATGTTTGATTTGTCCTATTGCATTCTAGCTCATATGTATCTTCTACTTTATTTAGTCTGACTCTTTTGAAAATCCTATTCATGTGTCTTTATTCTGTGTTTCCTTTATGCTTTTCTGTCTCATGTAAAGAACTTTGAATTGCTTTTTTGTTAAACGGTGCTTTAGAAATAAATGAATGTTTCTCACCAGGTTTCTTCAGGGGTGTCAGGCTAGGGGTGGAAGGGGGACTGAGTACCCAGGGCCCCTCAGGTGAAGAAAAAAACATGCTAGAATGAATAGCTGTGGTTGTGGTGTGGGGCCCATGGAGAACGCCTTTCTACAGGGACCAGTTTTTTGTGCTACACCCCTGAGTTTCTTGATTTAACAGAAATTCATTTGTGAATATGCACCACGTAAGCACAAATTAAACTGAAATAACAAAGGCCTTAAAACAAGAAAAGATAATGATTAATGTGACCTTTGGTTTATATTCTGCTTTAGTCTTGCATTCAGTATTAAAGAAACACATTTTGTTTTCATATTTCCATCCAGAGCCACAGAAGACACTTTCTCAGGCAGAGTAGTACTTGCCAAGACCAGAAAACTGATTCTGATGTGTAAAATCCGCAGAGTTCCCATTTAAAACACAGAGCAGCCAGCCAATTTAACCAACCAGGGGGCTATATGTCGGTGTTGCCTATGTTGTTAGGGGTGCATACAGTATTAACCAGCTAATAGGGGAGATGCAGATGTATTAGATGTGTATTCCCACCACAATTGTTTGTCATCTTCCTGAATGGCTCATATTAAATCAATTCAAACAAATTGCATTGTTTTTGTCTTGGACTCTGTTGCTGAGTTTGACGTGTTTTTTTGTCCTCTTCTAACTAACCAGCTTAATCTGTCTGACTAATCAATGTCCCTTGACACTTGGGAGGACTTGGGAGGACTTGGGAAGACTTGGGAGTATCTTGCATGTTTAAAAATTGCTATAATTGGATTTTCTTTCTTTCTTTTTAAATTGTCAATCCGAAACACGCTGCATCATGTTTTCCACATGCTGGATATTTTATTTAAATAGAGTTTTTATTGGTAACATGCTGGATATGTTGTGTTGGAATAGAACTTGTGTTTTCCCTCAGTTTACATGAGTAAATGGAAAGACTTTTTGTTTAAGGCCATCTCTGTGCATCTTATGTAGACTGCAGATGCTTTTTGGCGTGCAAAGTTATTGCTCAATGTGGCACTTCCAAGTGAGCAATATGTTATGCAGCTGACAAACACAACAGTTTTGTTAATGACCAAATGCTCTGCTCTTTGAAGGCTTTGGCTGTACACACATATAACAATAGCCTAAATAACACCAGACTCTTGAAACAATCAGCGCCCCTTCTGCTGCACCCCTCCTCCATTTTTTTGAAAACGCTCTTGATCCTTTTTTTTTTTTTCAAACTACTCATCACACTTGCAGCAACAGACGCTTCCATAACTAAAACTCACTGACACAGTCAATTTGTCCAGTGCTTGTCAGTTTTTGTCTTTAATCTAGCCCCCCCCCCCCCCCCCCCCCCCCCCAGCCAACGTCTGAACCTCCACCTCCTGAAAGAAGCAGTGTGGAAAGTACTTGTGTAAGACAGTCCGAGGGGATACGTTAGGGGGTTGTTAAGCAGTTACACAGGACAGAACGCGTCCTTCAAGTATGATCCCCGCCGCGGCAGAAGAAAGGGGGGGGGGGAAGAGGTCAAGACCACGGTATCGGCTTCTTGGTGGGGGTGTGCATCCCGAAAAAGAAAGGGACAAGACAATTGAGCACTCTCTCCCCGCACTTAGCCCCAACAGCCTCCTCCCAGCGCTTTCCACCCCCAGCAACGCCACATCCCATCGAATAACGGACACTGATCAAAGGGGAATTCCAGCTCTCCGTCTCTCGCTGTCCCTATCTATGTCAACTGGAGCGAAGGATGGAGGCCATACTGGTTATTCAGTTCCTCTTGCTATACCGATTGGGAGACAATGGAGCCTCATGCTGTGTCAGTTATGTGTTTGTGTGTGGTAAAGCATCCTCTACTCTTCTATATGCAGACGGACAGACAGACAGACCACACACACACACACACACATACACACACACACACACAGTACACATCACTATGACCATGACCCTATAGCAGGTGGTGTGAGGGCCACAATTCACAATTGCTTGGTCTGGAATCTGTTCTCTGCCAGCTGTGGAGACGCTGGCCAACGGCAGGCACTGCCTGAAGAAATGGTACTGAGGAGAAACTAACCAGAAACTAAGCAGTTTATTGGGGGAAGGATTGGTGTGCATGGTCATGGGACAAGGGCAAAAAAAGAAACATGGGGAAGACTAGTTCAGGAAGTCAGAATTACATCATAGAGGCTGGGAAACATGGAGAAAGACCACAGGGATTGAGCTGAGGCTAATAATGAGAAACTAACTCTGGGGGAGAAGTTTCAAAAGATAAAATACATGGTCTAATGGAGATGGTCTGCAGTCGAATGAATGGCACCTGCATTTCAACCAATTCAATTTGTAAAATGGAAGTTATGATTTTACACTACTTATTGCAACATTATCTTTCTGTTTTGTAAAAGTTTTTTTGGGGGGGCATTTTAAAACTTTAAAACTATTTTTTGTAAATTTTAAACTATTGTGTCTGAGTTGGTTGTTCACATACAAAACATTTCAATTTGCCAGTCCCGTGGAGAAAGCTGGGGAGTCTCCTTCCCATAAACCTTAGGCCTGCTCAGTAGCATTGCATTTTTCTTATCGTTCTTTCATCTGCTATCCAGTGTATAATACATTTGACAATTTCCACATATATGTACATGTAAACTGATGGTTGTTTTGGTTTTGAATATGTCCTAGCAGAAGATGCATGATACTGTTTTATAATTAGTCTTATCCTGTGATCTCAAAAACTATTTGCAATGTTTCTACTACTGTGTCTACCCTCTGCATATGGACTGTATGAGGAAGGCACGGTTAGGCCCTTTGATAAAGTTGGGGTACTTGCAGCAGACTCAGAGATATCCGGACTTTTTGTCATCTGGTATGGGTCAAGCTCCAAAAACCCAAGATCCTACACTTCCCATCATGCAACTCAATAGTGTACTGTATTTCCATTAGATCTTTGCTGCCTGGCCTGTACATCTTTCAAAGTCCACACACCCAGTTTGCAGTGCAGGTTTTCCTTTAACCTTTTGTAGTCTTTAAGCTTAAACCACAAAAACTTTCTCAGACTTGACAAATCAAAAAGACTCCTCAAGAGCCACAGAAAACATTAAGCTACTGTGTTTGGAGCCAGAATCGTACTACCCATGAGTAGAAAACGGATTTTGATTTTGTGTGAAATCTGTGGAGTTCCGAGTGCAATGTTGATGGAATGACAGGGTAATTCTACTACAGTAATACTACTGTTACTGTATTATTAAATGTGTCACTTTGTGCTCAGCTATTATATTTATTACACGCCCACCACTTTACCTCGCAGCCGGAGCTGTAAAAAAAAAAAAAAAGATAAAAAAGAAAAAGGGCCATTTCTACTCCCTGCACTGCGGCTGTCCTCATACACCACTTCAACTATATAAAAGCCCTGTAGTTTCACAACTGGAATGCATGCAGTTTGATGTTATCATGCGATCATATTATTCATGTTGATCTGACTTCTTCTCTGGGATTTGTGTTATCTGAAGGGTTTCTGTGCAGCTTTCATGCCGCCTTATCTGCACATTTTCAACACCAACCAAAACCAATAGAAGAACAGACGGGGATAGGCAGGGCATGGTACTTTCTTTCACATTCAGGTATGTTTCTAAACAGATAATTCTTCAACTTGGCTCTTATTTTCATTATCTGACAGCAAGCCAGATATTCTAAACTTCTTTATCTGGAGGTTATCTGAGTGCACCCAGAATGTCAAAGTAGTCACTCAAAATTGGCGTGCATGTACAACTACAATAAGTGCGGTAGGACAGAATTGGGCATGAAGGTGTGATCGATGTTTAAGTGTAGACATTTGGGTAACACTTTTGCTATTTGCCCTTGTTTTCCTTCACACATTAGTCTCATCTGACTCCTCATGTTTCTTGCCCTATCTGACTTATTGACTTATTTTTAGTGATGTCATCACATTTCCAGATGCCAGAAATGAACTTGGTGACTATTGTTAATAAGAACAATAGGATATTAAAATAAGACCCAAGATTTAACAAACAAATGAAAATTTGTAGGATTGTTATTGCAAAATCAAAGTGGATTAACGTGCATTTGGTTCTCAAAACGTCAGTCAATAAATACTACAGGTGAGGCCTTGAGGTATTTTGTTTTGTTCTGTAGCTCAAATACAAAAGTCTAAAATACTTTTTTGGTAGTGCTCAGTTCATTAATGGGGCAGATACAGGACAGCATAGCATATAAACATCAGATGTGATAACTGCAGGAGCAGAGTTAAAGTATAAACTCTGAAGATTTTGTTATTTATGGCTGGACCGCCACACAGGGCAGCCTGTGTCTGCCAGAGTTTCTCTCTCACCACCTGATTCAGCACCCAACATCTGCCCCAAATTAGCATGCAAGCAGTCATACCCAAACCCCTGGAGCTGGCCAACAAGAGGCCGAGGCAAACAGATCCCCATGACACACAGACTAATGCAGGCAGACGGACGGCCCACAGGAACGCCTCACATGTTCCACAGAGGGAATGCAAAATATCCTGCGCTCAGCAGCACCTCAGAGTACAGTGCACATCTGGGCTGCAGATGTACCGTCAGCAGAAAAGAGGGCGAGAAGCTCTACGTGCGGTTCTGCATGCGTGCTTGGACGCTCATGTGTGTGAGTGACTGTGTGTATCCATATTTACACAGCACACAATCTATTTTTTTTATAGAGAAAGCTGTGCACACGTGTGTCTATGTATATAACCAAATGGGCCGTAGCAGAAGCAGCATTTCTGTGGGTGGATGGAGAGAAGGTCAGAGGCGTAACGTCACAGGAGAAGACACAATCAGCCATTGAGAGCTAGACTGGGTTTAGAAAGGCGTGGAGGCTCGACATCTATGAGGGAAGAGGAATTGTTTCAGGTCAGTCAAAGACAAACACACAGGTGGATGCAGATGTGACCGGGGCACTCTTTTAAAAAAAAAAAAGGGAAAGCAAAAAAGGGAAGTAAATGACCAGAAACACCTACATTTTCATGTTGGATAAAAAGTAGGGCCGGGCCTTTGCCTTCATATCATAACAGCAAGTCTTGAAATATGCATGATGAATGAATATTGGACCCATCTTCAAGAAGGAAAGCCTTGGTATGCAAGGGAAGCCATTGAGGGAACCTAACTTCATACTGGTGTTCATGTAACAAGTCTCAAATTTGTTTTGCAACTTCAATGATTTTTCTGAGTAAGCATGCAGCATTAGATTCATTTGGAGGGGCTGTTCTATGACTATGGGAAACAAGATGGTCAAATAACTCATCTCATGACCCAAATGGCTGTCAATAGCATCTCTAACAAGAGTTGACATGAGTTGTTGAAGGGATCACTCGTCTAACTTCAAATGTAAAGTTACCAGTTTGTAAGAGGAGGAGTCAATGAGGGGTAGTCAGACAACATTGTGTCTTCTTATTTGTGCGTCTTACGTTAAGTTATGTATCATAATATTTTTTGTCAAATTCCCACAATACAGTTTTAATTGGATCAGTGCCTAATTGTGGTTATTTTTGTTGTACATTTAATTAGTGTCAGTCTACTGCAGCTGCTTCTTTAACTTAAAGAAATAGTTTCACAATTTGGGAATTATGCAAATTTGCTTCTTTTTTTTTTCGCAGAAAGAAAAACATGCAGATTGATAGCCGTCTTATCTCCGTCCATTACATGTAAAATTACAACAAGCAGCGGGTTAGCTTAACTTAGCATAACAAGAGGAAACGGACAATTTTGTTCTCTTCTAAGGTAAAAAATAATAAACAAACAAGAGGAAATCTGTTAATTTAGAGGGACTAGAATGCAGATTGTATTACCATAGACAGAGGCAGGCTAGCTGTTTCTCATTATTTCTTATCTTTGTGCTAAGCTACGCCAACCCCCTGCTGCTTCCTATTTAGTGTACGATTATGGGAGTGGTATCATTCTTCTCATCTAACTCTCGGCTAGGATGCAGATAAGTGCATATCCAAAAATGTAAAAATATTTGTATAAGTCTTCACTAGTACAGTTTGTCTGTGATTCATAATTTTACCTTTAGTTCCCCTTGATAAATTGACTTCCTTTACAGTATAGTGTATGTGACCACTGCAGCTGCATATTGGGCAACGACGATTTATCTTTAAAAATATCTCTTAGAGCTAAACATATCAATGAATCAATTTACTTTCTTGTCTCCATGGCTTTCCACAAACATATTATTGTTGACTATTATTATAACTTTATCTATATAGAAGCATTGTTTCAAAGTACTTTACAACTGTCCTGAAGAAGAATAAAGGTCAACCTTAACATGTGACTTGCAACAAGAGACCCTAGACCTGTTGTTCAGGTCACCAAGTCAGTGAGTGAGAAAGCAAGGCATGCCTGAAACAGCCTCTCTTCAAGGCAGGGTGCAGCACTGCTGCAGTCCACTAGGTGCCACTTGTGCTCTTTCTCTGTGCTGGTTGAGAGCAGAGATTCACTCACCCACTCTAGATTTTTGAAATCCTGTGCTCTGTTAAAAAAAACAAATCACATTTCTACCTGGGACTGAGACTTATAACCTCTAGACATATATGACATATACAGACATCACAAATCAAGGCATAAAGTCAGCTTTTCCTCTGTAATAAGATCAAAGAATAATCAAAGTAAAAATGTTGCAGTAAAGTCTCATTTTATCTCTGTCTTTCATTTTCCCCCCAAACAGACTTAACAGTAAGGGAACAGCACAAACCAAACACACTTTACATAAAACACCTCAAACATTCACAAATGCATATACATGTATTTACTCAGTTTCACACGTATCAGGCATTTTCCTATCACATTTCTGAATGAATGCTACAGCGTGCCTGAGGCGTACTTCCTGGCACCTGTAGGTCTCCTAAATGACTGGAAACACATCATGGCCAAATGCGGCCCAGTAGGTGAACTTTCCAGGCATTGTTGTTGTTGTTGTTGTTTTCGTCCTCATATCACATTAAGCTACTGTTTCCCTTCCTCTCTCCAGCATGTTTTGTTTCCCCGGAGGGACACCCAGGGCTGTGTTTGAGAAGTCCTGAGGGACAAAGAGATGACAGCAACGTAAACGGGGAGGCTCTAAAAAGACAAGAGGCTGGAAGCTGCGGTCACAAAGTGAGTCAACATACTCCAGAAGATTTTCCACAGATGCAGAGGCAGTTTAGTGCCCGTCATGTAAAAATCATAAAGGGAGTTTTAAAACCAAACTTCTTCTTATTTAAATCTTTCTCCCATGATATTTTGAAAAGGGTTATTGTATGTTTTGTTAAAAATTCAAGAATGATCCTTAGAAATATACAATGAATCAATGACTTTTTCTTCCACTTAAAAGAGTAGCCCAACATGTTGGGAAACATGAACCCATAAATACTGTATTTGGATGGAAAGATATTTAGGATTTTTGTAACATTTGGACAAAGCCAGGCTACTTGTTTACCCCTTTTTCTAGACTTTGTGCTAAGCTAACCAGCTGCCGGCTGCAACTTTGTAAACCTGAAACCACCTTTTCAGTTGATAGTTGCTTATTTACACATCCAGGAGATAAGATGTAGGTCATGTTTCTGGCCCCCTCGCAAATGTCACTCTCCTTTTGGCTCTGGTTTTGGTCTCCACCATCTCCTGAGGGAAATATCTGCCTCTTCATCTGCTAAATGCTCCACTGAGTTCACCTGATAGGCGCTAACTATGTTGACTGGTACAGTTGGTTTATCAGAGCTTGTTTGCTGAAAACATCTGCCTGCTGCGACCAAAAACAACAAGAGCGATGAGAGTAAACAAAATGGTAAAATTAGAAAAAATAATGAGCTACTGTAAAAGCTATGAAGCTTATAAATTTGACACTGACAGAAATGAGAGCACAATTGGTGTTTTCATCTTATCCCAGGAAAAAAGCAAATAAGTTGCTCGTCTGAAAAGTTAAACTATTCTTTTAGCTGTCCCGATTGAAACGTGGCCTAGAAATCAGGATGTACTGTAAGGACAAAAACAACAACATGAGAGATGTTTATCCAACAGTCAAACACTGTTCTGCTTCAGAGGTATAATGAGTTAAGGGAGGTGGGGAGGGACAGCTTGACTCAGAGCAGGGAGAGAAAATAAATACTGTGATGAAGAAACTTAGACAGGCCTTTCATAGCTCATTATTTTTACTGACATAAACCGCATCTCTAGGACAGATTAGGGAACCCCTGCACTGTTCTGTGTGTTCCTCTCCATTAACGTGTTTGTGTGTGTTCATCTGAAGAAAGAAATAGGATGAGCTATCTCCCAGAGTGAGGTAAACACCACTGTGGGCAAGTTCTAATCTCTCCTCTCCCATTTTTCTTTTCTCCCCTCCTACTGTTGAATGAAAGAGTAAGTGGGCTCAGGTTGTAATTACAGTAATGAATGATTTTGCTCTACCTTTCCGCCCTCCCCCCGCCACCATTCCGCTGGATGTGAGTTGGCTGCTTAGGCCTCTTTGTTTTTGGTAAGGAGATCCCCTGTTTATGTGGAGGTGGGTGTCCCTGGGTGTTCTTTTTTAACCACATTTTCTTTGATCTGCTCCTCCTACTCTTGCCTTGAGTGTGCTGGACTGTGAGAGTGAGCACTTAGTTCTGACAAGCCTAAAATATTAATGCTACATAGTCTTCATGTGTGCACAAACGTGGTTTTACTGTGTCTGTGCTTGTGTGTGCTCAGGTTTGGTGTCTTGTAATGTAAGTGCAGTCTGTGAGTGGTTTCAGTGGCTTTGGGAGTCTGCAGGAGTGTAATAATGTGGTGCTGCAAGACTTTATAATTGAAATGTCACTTGAAAAATGGGCTTCCATCTGCTCAGACTCTTTTTACACACATGGTCACACACGTCTGTACATCTAAAATCTGGGAACAGCACTGCATCCATACATATATGGCAAAAAGCCACCTTTGCATATGGTTATTATTACATTCAGACTTTATGTTTTAACCTCTCAACATACATTTGCACCTTCTAGTTTTCCCTTAAGAACCCTTAAGGCTGCTTTCATCAAATATTAGTGGGTTTTACCATTCATTTGCTCTCATTCAGGCTACAAATGATTCCAAAAATGTATTTCATATAACCATGGTTAAGATGATGTAATGTTGAACCCGTAGAAATGTACCACCCAACACTGCAGTTTCCCTGAGCTCTACAAAGATCTTTAAAATCTTTCAGCTTGTTGTTTTTTGGATTACGGGCCTGCAACCAAGCTGAGAGAGTCTCATCAGTATCATTTTCAGCTGCAGCCTCTAGACTTTCTACCTCCCCAGCAACAAACGACAGACAAAGTTAGCGACTAGCTGGCAAATATTTAGCAACTAAGACAGCACATGAAGTTTATAAGGTGGTAATATGTCAATGTTGTGTTTAGCATGTGTTGTGCTGCCCCAAAGTGGCCAAAAATGAAATGGTTCAGTGAAATATGCAAATGTCTGCCCTGTTCCCTCAAATAACAATATTTTAAATGTGTTGTGTATTATTTAATACACATTTTAACCCAAATCTTAGTGGTATCTTGGTATCTTTGGAAACTTTTGGATCTTCACAAGAATTTAAAACTAGAATTACTACCTTGCAGTTGCTTTAATGCATTTAGGGGTGTGGTCCTGGTCAAGACAATCTCCTGAACTCCAAACTGAATGTCAGAATGGGAAAGAAAGGTGATTTAAGCAATTTTGAGCGTGGCATGGTGGTTGGTGCCAGACGGGCCGGTCTGAGTATTTCACAATCAGCTCATTTACTGGGATTTTCACGCACAACCATTTCTAGGGTTTACAAAGAATGGTGTGAAAAGGGAAAAACATCCAGTATGCGGCAGTCCTGTGGGCGAAAATGACTTGTTGATGCTAGAGGTCAGAGGAAAATGGGCTGATTCAAGCTGATACAAGAGCAACTTTGACTGAAATAACCAGTCGTTACATCCGAGGTATGCAGCAAAGCATATGTGAAGCCACAACACGCACAACCTTGAGGCGGATGGGCTACAACAGCAGAAGACCCCACCGGGTACCACTCATCTCCACTACAAATAGGAAAAAGAGGCTACAATTTGCAAGAGCTCACCAAAATTGAACAGTTGAAGACTGGAAAAATGTTGCCTGGTCTGATGAGTCTCGATTTCTGTTGAGACATTCAGATGGTAGAGTCAGAATTTGGCGTAAACAGAATGAGAACACGGATCCATCATGCCTTGTTACCACTGTGCAGGCTGGTGGTGGTGGTGTAATGGTGTGGGGGATGTTTTCTTGGCACACTTTAGGCCCCTTAGTGCCAATTGGGCATCGTTTAAATGCCACGGCCTACCTGAGCATTGTTTCTGACCATGTCCATCCCTTTATGGCACCATGTACCCATCCTCTGATGGCTACTTCCAGCAGGATAATGCACCATGTCACAAAGCTCCAATCATTTCAAATTGGTTTCTTGAACATGACAATGAGTTCACTGTACTAAAATGGCCCCCCAGTCACCAGATCTCAACCCAATAGAGCATTTTGGGATGTGGTGGAACGGAAGCTTTGTGCCCTGGATGTGCATTCTACAAATCTCCATCAACTGCAAGATGCTATCCTCTCAATATGGGCCAACATTTCTAAAGAATGCTTTCAGCACCTTGTTGAATCAATGCTACGGAGAATTAAGGCAGTTCTGAAGGTGAAAGGGGGTCAAACACAGTATTAGTATGGTGTTCCTAATAATCCTATAGGTGAGTGTATGTCCAAACTCATATAGTTTATGTGATGAAGACTTTTAGCTAATTTGATAAAAGGTATTAAGTAAATTTTTTTGGGGCAAAAAACGTGGATGCTTTAAACACGTCTTTAACAATAAAATGTTGCCATAATTAGTGCAGGAATTCTTGAGTTATGGCCAAAAACTAATTTTGTGAGGTGACCTTTGACCTCCAAAATTGAATCAGTTCATCCTCGAGTCCAAGGGAATGTTTGTGCCAAATTTGATGAAATTCCCTCCAGGGGCTCCTGAGATATTGCACTCACAAGAATGGGACAGACAACCAGAAAAATAATGGCCCACAGGCTTAATAAAGTTCTGTAGGTTTTCAACAAGGTTTGGAAAAGAATACACCAGATACCAAAAATCACGATACTAATCACCACCAATTTATCTGATTCAGCAAAACAAAACGTTGCTATTAGCAAAGCACTTGCATTTGGGGGAAGTACAACTACACATTTAGCAAGTTTGTCCCACAAATGCAATCAAAACTTCCCCTACAGAGCCAACTACTCAATTTTTTTATAGAGGAAGGAAGACAGAAATTGCACCGTTAGAGAAAAAAAAAAGATCTGCAAAAACAAACATATTGAGTGTTAGTATCATCAGGGAACATCTGTGCATAGACAATTTATACTCCCCCCCAAACGCACACACACACGCACATGACATAATTTTTACTTAATTGTCAAATCTAAATCTAAAGCATGTGCAACATGAGTTCAAATTAAGTGAGCAGGAATGAGCTCTAACCCATTACACCTATCTCTTGTCTGCCCTTTAACCCTCACCCCTCCTCCCTTTCTGGGTCACAGCTGGGCCGCTCCGACAGGCGTGTTGAGCGTTACGTGTCAGACAATGCAAGCAGCCACAATTCTCTTGAGCTCTGCTGGGATCAGGAGCTGAGAGCCTTCCTGCCTCCCCAGCACTCCTTAACTCACCCCCAGCAAAAACTGCCGAGAAGTGGGAGGGAAAAATGATACGAAACCCAGAGTCACTGACCCCTGGTTCCACAAGCAGTTCACAGAGAGTTGAGTCAGAGGTGCAGGACGACTAGTTAATTCCTCAGTGGGCTCCAGTGTGAGCTTGCATACAGTAATATATTCTACAATTACAGTACATGAGGTAGAACTGGAGGAAAAGAGGAAATCCTGTTTAAATTAGAGTCAAGTTGACCATTAGATACACAATGGAGAGCTGTCACTGTTCCAAGACGTTATATGTTAGCTATTGTGTATGCCTTAAAGGAATAAGATGTGATGCATCATTTAGTGCATTACAAGAGTCATATTGTAAAGGAGTGGTTTAGTATTTTAATGAACATATCTGGTGTGGAAGCCTCAACCTGGTAGATTAGGCACATACTCCGGGCATTAGAAGACAGAACCGCCATGTAAATGCTGCAGTATGTGGAAGTACGTTAGGTAGCAGTTCCTCTAATGGCCACTGAAAATTGTCTTCGAAAACACAGACTGTTTTGACGTGTCTAGGAAAATATCCAAATTCTCTGTTGAAAACAATGTGATTTATTTTCACATGAAATTAGAAGGTTTCAATCGTTAATTTCACTTCCCTAAAAAGTGTCGCCTTTTTTTGGACATCACATTATCGCTGGTTGTTGTTTCCTCATCTCACTTCAGCTCTACCCAGAATCCATTCCATTGCTGTAAATTAGGTCTGGCTCTACAACAAACAAAATGACATGGGTGGTAAATGCATGGATGTATTATGACGAATAGATACCAGACTCAAAAATGGCTTCCGCTTTTTCCAATGGAGGTTGTTTATCTGGTGCTTTTACATAATTTTAATTTGTATTGTGCAGTCAACTCAAAATTAACATTATGATCTCAATCCTTGCCCCTCAACCCATAGTCTTTAAAGTGCCCATATTATGAAAAAAATAAATAGGGTGTTATTTTGTGTCTTTGGTGTTTCCACATGCATACAAACTTGGAAAAAAAACTATCCATGCTGCTTTGAGTGAGATACAGGTTTATGAATGTCCTCAGCCTTCAGTCTTTGGTTGAGCTGTTCAAAATCTGCACGGCTTTCTACGTCGTTGGCTGAAAAAAGGGGGCCCCTTCGTTCTCAGTGGTCAAACACTGCTACACCACACACTAGTTCACCATAATCTCCAAAAGAACTACTTCCATGTCCCTGCTCTGCAGGTATTCCACAAGTGCGCCCTCGTTTAGAAGAAGTTTCCCAGCTAATCCTGCCTTGTACTGACCAAAGTTTGAGAAAGAGTTATTCGTTAGATTTTACAAAATTGGCTTGTCACTTTAGTTTTGCACAAAAGGTCGTCTATCAGGTGTGATTGTGAGTGCATGTCAAAGTATAGCGCGGACAGGCGCCTCACACTGCGAGCGGGCGCACACGTCACACAGAGACAAAAGTAAGAGAAAAGAAAAGGGGACTATCTGTCCGGAGGATAACCAGTAGAGATTGTGTGTGTGAGTCCATGAGAACTGTAAGTCGTATAACTTATGTTGTCAGTTCATTTAAGCCTGTTGTTGTATTAGTCTATAGTTCTGGCAAATTGAAAGTAAACTAGTGATTTTGTTGTTTGTGTTCTTCACCTGAGCAGGTTGCACCTGGCTGTTGATTCAATATAATGGTGATGGTTGAACACCCTTGCTCACGTTTGTATTTTAGGGGCATTATTTACATGCTACAGCTACACTGCATTAAGATAATGTAATTGATAGTGGGTTTATTATTATCATTTTCTAGCCTATATATATAATTCCTATGAATTGTGTATGGTAGCCTTTACAATGTTATATATTTCTTTGCAGAACCCACACACACACACACACCACACACACACACACACACACACACACAACCACACACACACACACACACACACACACACCACACACACACACACCACACACACACACACACACCACGCGCAGCCATAGCAGAGCTACCCACGCCCATGTTTGTACTGTTGCTTGATTGTAATGAAGCATCAAAAGAGAGAATTTGTCTAAGTCTGTGTTTTAACAGACACACCTGGGGCCAAGTTGGAAACCAGAATCAGCTTTAAATACAGTCCTAATCTAGTTTGAGTTGTCAATACCGAATTCAATCTAATTGGATGAGAATATACACAGAAGTCTTACAGAATCACAATTGAATTCATATCTTGCTACTCAGTCAAAATCGCATTGACCTGGAGTCCCAGTCTCTGTCACAATAATCATATATGTGATGTTTTAGAAATATTGGCATCCATTTACAGTGCAGACAATGACATACAAAGAATAAAGAGCTTTTTCTTCATGTCCACTGAAGTTTCTCAGCTTGTACTCTATTAACATTCACGTGGTCCAGGTAGCTTTGTCAGTTGCAAGGCTACTTTTACTTTTACACTTTAAGTAAAGTCTCCAAGCCTCTACTTTGTTACGTTTACTTGAGTAAAGAAGTTAAATCAGTACTTCTACTTTAACCAAGTATATGTACTTCTACTTGAGTACGGGAAGTGAGTACTTTTGCCAACTCTGCCGAAGATGAGCATAATGTGGGCGATTTAATCATTTTCTAGACTCTGAGAAAGTTGAACAGATATTAAGCCTATACTGTATACTTGAAAGATTCATAACACAAATACAAATCAACCTTGTCTGTTGTTGGAGGTGTCTTGTCAAAACTTTTACCGATGTGCTTTAATGGTGGTCTATGAGAAAAATGCTTTATGGGCTC
This sequence comes from Etheostoma spectabile, assembly GCF_008692095.1. Lineage (NCBI taxonomy): Eukaryota > Metazoa > Chordata > Actinopteri > Perciformes > Percidae > Etheostoma > Etheostoma spectabile. The sequence continues at coordinate 2,589,650 of NC_045752.1, forward strand.
CAGGGGATTTTCTTTTAGTTGCATAATTGTGGTTAGCCGCTGAGGCAAATTGGCAGCACAGACAGGCTTGCTCTCTTAAAGGGCCACTCCCGTTGTTTAGGACAGCACTTTTGAAAGTTTTTAAATTAACAAGAGATTGATTTAAAAGAAGACGGTCAAAATCAAAGCAGCAGAGGCTGAGATATCCTGACTTTTAGTCACTAGCATGGGTCAAGCTCCATAACACTGGATCCTAAATTTCTCATAATGCAATGATCAGTGTATTTCATTTGACCTTCTCTGCCTTCGTAATGTCCACTACATTCATACTCTACACTCATACTCAGCTTGTAACTCCGGCTTTCTGTTTAAAATCTTCTGTTCTGTTTCAAGCTCAATCTAAGGCGCAGTAAACTGAACTTTATGTGCATAATTGGTGCAGGGAGTCTTTAATAAATCCATGAAAACACTCAATTCCAGCTGTAACATGTTTCCTAGATATGACATCACAGATACTGTGTCCATGTTTTAGTCCATTTCCCTTTGAAACCCCCAGTGACTGGGCCTAAATGTTGACATGTTTCCAAAATAGGTTAATCATGACTCTATAAATAAATCTTATCTTGTTGCTTCATTGCCTTCTCAACTAAAGAGACTCCTCTCGACAGAGCAACTGGTATTGCTTCATACCGGATGTCTTGTCAGTCTGATAATTGAAAATTGTCTGGAAAGAAGTTTTTTGAATGTAATATACTGTCAAAAAACATAACAAAGACATGTAGTACTTGTTTTGAGTAGAGTATCTCAGCATGGTGTCACATTGCCTCTCCTGAGCCAAATATCAATGAGAATGAGAAGAAAAATAATTTTAGACTATGGATTTCCTTTATCTTTACTGAAATATAAAGCCTAAGTTGCATATGACACCCTAGTTGACGCACCGGTGTTTGTGTACATGTCTATTCATGCCGATGTTTTTGTGTCTCTGCATGTGTGAGACCAACACATTATGTTACGGCTTACATGAACCAGATTGTTTTCAAATGATGACATAACCATGCCACCACGGAGGATGTAGGGAGCGAGCAGGGCTTCATCGGCTCACACCACACCAAGCCTGTCAATAAGAACGACAGGGTTTAAAATGAAACACCCCCAGTTAATGGCGGGAATGTTTCTCATTAGGATGGCAAGCTGGTAAGCAGGGAATGCCCCACCAGAGCACATGAAGCTGAAGGCCAGTTTATAAAGCAGCAAAACAATGGACTAGAAAGCGGACTCTGTGTGAAACCATCTTCCCTCTTTCCATAACCTGTCTCCATGTCGTCCCTTCAGCTTACTTATCCTATCCTCAGGTCCCCTAGCCGAGCTTCACAGCAGCACAGGGAGAGGCATGTAAATCTGGCCCCCTTTGAGAAACAGGCTCCGGAGAAAATAAATCTGCAGAGGTTCACGGTGAGTTCAGCCAAGCCACAGCTCGAGGCTTTCTCTTTCTTATATCGTCTCTCTCTGAATCGGCTGCTGTCTCTGTCAATGCATCCTTCTTTCCATCTCCGACTTTCTGTCTCATTCCCTTCATCGCTCCTTTGCTCTTTTCCCCCTTCAAGTCCTCGCTACAGATTTGGTAATGTCACACACAGACAACACTACAGTGATGTCATTGTTCTGATATAGACCTCGGGGGAGAAAGAGAAGGGCAGTCCCCTTGCAATGTGCTGCATCTGGTCTGGTTCGGTTCGAGTGTCTGAGTCAATCTAGTTCATTCCAGTTTGGATCTACTTTGACGTACCACGATAGGCCTTGGTTTCCCAAACTTTGGGATTGAAACCCAGGAAATTCTATATAGTGGTAGCCACATGACAAGAGAAATCATGTTTCAGTGAGTCACTCACAGGAAAATAAAGTTTGCATTTAGTGGGTTTGGAGAACTACTTTGACATTTTAGAAAATAAGATCTGTGTGTGATCGTATTTCCAGAGCAGCTGTTTTGAACCCATGAATGTAATAGTCAGGATAAAAAATCCAAAGTAGCAACTACTTAAAGCTCTTTGTGATGGTTTGTCTTAGTAAGAAAACAGGATGAAATAAAGCTTTTAGCCCAAAGGATTATTTTGGATAATTCTTTATCTCACTTTCTTGGTGTGAATTGGATGAGAATACTGATACAACTCTCATATCTTACTTGGAATGTTTAAGTTGGTTAGCTTAGCATAAAGACATATAGGGAAACAGTGGCTGTGACTAAATTCACCCACATGCACCATTAAATATCACCAATGTCATCTTGTTTGTGTATAAGTGAGTGTTAGTATAATTTCACCAAAAATGCAACAAATTGTGTATCAAAGTCTGACCTTTCCAAAGCCTCAGTCCATCCCAAACTTTTTAGCTTAGCCAAAGTCTCCTCGACACCTCCTGTATGACGTGTGAGCAGTTGAGTTGATTTAAGTTTTATTTGAGTATTTTATGAGGTTCAAAGAGGCAAAACTATCAAGTATTTCACACAGAAAAGCAAATATTACAGAAAAGTCTGAATAATGTACACAATTTTGTGTAGCTGAAATTAGATCCACTGACTAAATGCTTGTATTGTACTGCTTGTAATGTTTGTTTTTTATGCTAACCTGTAGACATACAGTATGCCTCCGTTTTTTAAGATAAATTTGTTTCTAAATATTTCTGATTCGGGAATCTGTACAATGTTTTGCTCTTATCATTTGCATGATATTCATCTTGGTCCAAAATAGAAATTCACAGTTCACCTGTTCTTGGGATGTTCCCAGCCAGGAGTGTGATATACAGTGGTGCTCAAAAGTTTACATACACATGCTTAAGTGACTAAAAGAGAATAAAAAAATCATGTTTGGAAATTTATTTTAATACCTAAATTAAAAAATGAGGTAAAATCCAACCTTTAAGGACACCAATTTTCTTTGTGAATGAATAACGTATTGTAAATAAATAAATGTTCTTATTTAAAATACAGGGTCATAAGTATACATACCCCTATGTTAAATTCCCATAGAGGCAGGCAGATTTTTATATTAAAGGTCAGTTATTTCCTGGATTCAGGATATTATGCATCCTGATAAAGTTCCCTTGGCCTTTAGAATTAAAATAGCCCCACATCCTCACATACTCTTCACCATGCTTAGAGATAGGCATGGTTTTATTTCAGTTAGACTAATACCTGGTTTGATTTGCATTGGAGATGATTTTATAGAAAGTATCCCATGCCTATCTCTAAGCATGGTGAAGAGTATGTGAGGATGTGGGGCTATTTTAATTCTAAAGGCCAAGGGAACTTTATCAGGATGCATAATATCCTGAATCCAGGAAATAACTGGCCTTTAATAATAAAAATCTGCCTGCCTCTATGGGAATTTAACATAGGGGTATGTATACTTATGACCCCTGTATTTTAAATAAGAACATTTATTATTTACAATACGTTATTCATTCACAAAGAAAATTGGTGTCCTTAAAGGTTGGATTTTACCTCATTTTTTAATTTAGGTATTAAATAAATTTCCAAACATGATTTTTTTATTCCTCTTTTTAGTCAACTTAAGCATGTGTATGTAAACTTTTGAGCACCACTGTATCCGCTATTATTAGTTCAGTCAGACAACTCACGTTTGAAATATTTATTATAACAGCAGAACATTGTGTCTGGAGGCCCGCCTCTGACCTCATCCCTCCCCGCAGTATGGGTTTACATGAGATATTGGGGAGCGATGATAAAGTAGCTTCCTCCTAACCAGAACCTGCAGGTGGATGCTGGGGTGGTGGTGGCCAGCGATACGGGTGAAGGGCAGCAGCAGCATTGACAGGGCAGAGATGGGGAAATTGTTTAGCTTAAATAGACCGCCAAGTTGAGGGGGTGTGTATGGTTAATGATACAGTGAGTGAGGCAAGTCAAGTGTGTGTGCAGTGCAGCTCGAGTTGGCTGGCTAAACTATCTCGCAGGCGTCGCCCCATTTTAGGTAGCAGATATTCACCCTTAGTTGCAGTTGAAGAAGAGTTATTGTTAAAGAATTATTTAGTTTGAGGAGTCACGTAATCGGCTCGACAGAGATGGCGGCTTAAGGTATAGCTCCTGGCCCAACCTGGCCAAATAGTAGTGTTAAATGATAGAGATAGAGATACTTTATTTATCCCAAAGGAAATTAAGTTGTCCAATAGCTTATACACAACACACATACACATAGGCACACAGTCAAGTGACATCGTCGCACACGTACTACAAAAATACAAAGAAAGATACGTGCCCTTACAGTAAAGTTTGATTTTAACATGTTTAAAGAAGCGATGTGGAAAAAATGCAGAAAGGTGCAATGGTATCATAGTGAAACGCAATACTGTATATGAAAAATAAAATAAGCATTACTAGTAAAAGACTTGAAGAAAAGTTTGAGAAAGTAGTAGTATGGTTCCAACTGCGATATTCTATGACTTTGTGCTTGAGAGTCACTTAAAGCAGAATGGCAAACAAGAACAAAACCCAACACCGTAATACAGATGCTAAGAAAAGCTTCCTCGAACCATGTTTTTCTCAGATTCAGTCTCAGATTTAACAGGTGGGGATTGACAACGGCAAGAAGCTAACTGATATCCATGCCCAGCTAGCCTCTCTAACTGCAAGCCTTGGCTCTATCAGATCTGATGTGCACAACCTAAAAACTACCGTGGAAAGGAACTCAAATACTCTTGACAGCCATCGCCACGCTTTTCAAAAGCTGGAGGTGAAGCTAGCAGATATGGAGGACAGAAACCGGAGATGCAACATCAGCATCGTGGGGCTGAAAGAGGGGCTAGAAGGCTCTAATGCTATCCAGTATCTCTTGCGATCCCTGCCTAGTGGCTCCCGAAATTAACAGAAATTCAGATTGAGATTATGAGAGCCCACCGGATTTACAGTGATAGCCCAAAGAAGAATACCTCTACTAATCGCACGCTGATTTTCAACGTTCTTTGCTACACAACCAGTTGGGCAATACTTGTCCTTGGATTACCCAGCAACACTGAAGATCAAGGAAGGCTCCCGGTACAGAACTTTCACCTCTGCAAAGGATGGTGAAGATTAGGTGTAGCGGGCTGCGCCCCGACCTTGCTGCTGCAGAGACAGCCGGCGCCACGGATTCTATAGAGCAGCGTGGAAGAAGATCAGGATTAAAACAGCTGCCTGATGAACATGGACTCTTGGTTTGTCTTAATCTCTAGATGCATTTTAGTTTTAATACATTGTTATCTGATATGATAACAGAAACTGTGTATTTCAATGACATATATGTCCTGTTTAACATACAAAAGTCAATTTAGTGCGGAACCAGTTGCTGTTGCAACCAGGTAACTATGGGCTGCTGTTCCTTTTCGCTGCACCGTGTCAAATCTTGATCACAGACCTGTTTTGACCTATGCCCCCCCCCACACCACCCCCCATTGCTTTCCTTTTTGTGCCACTGTCTTGTCCGTTTTTGTTCTGTGTCTTACATGTTCTGTGTGTTGAGGGACTTAACTTTGGATGCACTATTTTTAGGATTTTACGAAGTAAAAGGCAGTAGCACGTTGCTTTTCCACACCTACTTTCATTTAGAACGCAGCTTTTTTGATAATGGGTATTCTTGAATTTTTAGTTTGGAACTGTGGTAGTCTGAATGCACCTCACAAACGAGCCAGCACCCTAGCCCTACTTAAAAAGAGAAAAGTTGACATTGCATTATTACAGGACACGCATTTGCTACAGACTGATACCGGCCACTTAGCCAACAGATTCTATCATACAATTTCCCCCTGAAAGTAATAGCGCTGTCTCGTTCTAGGAATTAGAAATTCGGATTTCTGTTTCAGAATGTTGATTATTTCTTTCTTGACTAATGATCATTCTAAAGCTATTTGGGCAGTAAAATTATCTTCTTCCGCTTAAAGTTCCGCTTAAAGATTTGAATAAAGTTCAGAATTGTGATTTCTACAATAGAGTATAGCTTTTGGAAAATTGCACTTGTGTCAGCTTATGCGCCTATTGTTTTTGATGGCAGTTTCTATGGTTTTTTGTTGGTGCGGACTTCAATGCTGTGTGGGACCAAAATATCGATCGGTCGAACGCAAAGGTCACTGGGCTTTGAAATCATGGGTCCGCAGCTTGGGTCTTATAGATATTTGGCGTGCATCCCACCTGTAAGGATTATTCTTTTTTCTCAGGTAGACATAAATCTTTTTTTTTTTTTTGCATCCCCTCAATTTTTTCATTCAGTTGATAAAGTTGTGTTACATCCAATGGCATCTGACCATAAAGGGATCTTCTCCATTACCATCTTAGACCGTCTGTCTCAACGTGCTGCTAGATGGCTCTTTAATAATTCTTTACTGAAAAATGTATCCAACATCATTCAGTCTATAGCAGAATTCCACATAGTTGCAGACATTAATGTTGGCTCTGTAGAAGACCCCAGAATATTGTGGGACGTGATAAAAGGTTTTATTAGGAGCAATACCTTACTATTCTGCTCTAATGGGCGCAAAGATAGATCTCTTCAACTACAAAACCTTGAAGCTCACTTCACCAGATTAGACTCATTGTTGCAAACTAATTTTACTGACCAACTAGCTTTAGAATAACCACTAGTCAAGAAAGAAATAAACAACATTCTGAAACAGAAATCTGAATTTGTAATTCATAGAACGAGACAGCGCTATTACTTTCAGGGTGCTAGACCTAGTCACCTACTTGCCACGAGATTAAGGTCCAGTGACCAGTTTACAGATATTTTTGCTATTAAGTCTTCAGATGGTAATATTAGAACTGACCCTGTTGAAATAAATAAATCCTTTCAGACATGTTATTCCAATTTGTATGAACTAGAGGTTACTTTGGAGAAAACCAACTGTGACAGCTGGTTGAATATGCTTAACTTGTCTCAATTATCAGCAGAGGAATCAGCTAACTTAGACAAATTAATCACTTTAGAGGAACTAAGACTGGCAGTACAGAATATGCAAAAGGGAAAAATCACAGGGCTTTGATGGGATCCCCCTGGAATTGTATGTAACTTTTTGGGAACAACTGGGCCCATTCCTTTTGACAGGATTAACTTCTCTATTGAGAAGGGCGAATTTTCAAGGGATGTGAACACAGCCTTTATCGCCTTACTCTTGAAAAAGGATAAGGATCCTGCACTAGTGCTCTAGCTATCGACCTCTGAGCCTGCCTAACTCTGAATTAAAAATTCTTTGCTGTAGATTTGTGCCACAGCCTTCTCTCTCCTATCTGTGCATGTGTTTTAGTCCCTTTTGTCTTGTGCCGGTCTCCTTGTCAATTCCTCTTATTTTTTTGATGTGTTTGTCTGTGTCTTGTTTGTGAGCTGCGGGCATTGTTCTTGCTGTTGTGTTTTTGTTGCGTCTCCCTCCTCTCTGTAATTCCTCTTTGTTTTAATGTAAAACATTTGATCGCAAGGATGGATTATGGAAAAGGTGCACTGTGCCTTCTTCCGTATGTGTAGTGTACTTTTTGATATGTTGTCATCTGGACCAATGTTTTGCAGTATTTTTTTTAATTAAAAAAAAAATTGATCACAAAAAAGAATAACTTAGTTTGCAATGATTTTCTTTTGTTCCTTCTGCAAAATGTGTACTTCAAAAGGCAGCGTGACCATTACTTTATCACAACACTGCAAGCATTATGAACATATGAATGAAAAAGCAGATATTGTCACACAAAACATGGAGCCATTCTGCCAAAAATGTGTAAAAAAACTTTTCCCAAACAGTATATGCAGTAAATCTAATCTAGGGCAGCATTTACACAAGTTGCTGTTTTAGTAAAATAGGTTGAGCTGCAGCACAGAAAGAGACAAGGGCAGTTGGAAAGGTTTTTATGTTTAAAAGCTTCCATTTTCCTTGGAAATGCTAATTTTCCATCACAAATTGTTGTCTGATGTGAAATAAAGTAACACTTGCCGTTTGTGTCTCATAAGAGCGTACATTTATTTTTTACCTTGAAAAGTTACACAGCTAGTATTTAATGGACTCTTGTATCCCCAACATGTACAAACAGTGAGCAGGCTTGGTTGGACACTTTGCTGTGTAAATGCTGTCATCTCCATCTATCTCCACTAATGTAAGCAATGGATCATCTAAATGTGTTTCAAGGCAAAGAAAATAAAATAAATAAATAATCCAAATGAATTCAATCTTTCATTCACCACAGAGACAGCATTTGGGAAAGTTTCATTTGGGTAAGTGTTGTGTACTGCAGGATCTCCCTGGTGGATCATGTCAGGCAGCTCTGTGTTGACACTGCTAAGCCCCTTCTTCTGATGTAGCTGTTTATCAGAAAATGGACAGATAGTTTGGAAAAGAAGGAGAAGGAGGAGGTCTGGTCACTGAGTACTTCCAGACCTCTAATGAAGACGGATGTGAGGACAGTGTCCACCCTAACCCCTGTGATCTTCGACCTATGACACAGCATAGCACAGAGGCCTAGCTATAGCTACAAAAAAGAAAGAGAGTTTTGGCAGAAGAAGACGGCTTTATTTGCACTGGATAATGGCATGCAGTTTCACTGTCCCACTGGAAGAAACGTTTTCACACCATAAACCAGCTTAAATTGTGGAAAATATCAGCTTTCAAGTAAACAAGCAAGAAAACAAAGGCCTCATTGTAGCTCCCAGGCAAGATATATGAAGAGTCTCTAACCCTGCATGTGTTCACATTACGCTGATATACAATACAGTTCATTATTTCACATCACTGCTTCTCTGTTAATGCTTCGTAGTTGTAGGTAACCGCTCTTGTTTGTCATTACCTGCTCTGTCTTTGGGTCTTAGACAAACTTCGATCCTCTGATATTGTTGATGTCTTCCTGACAAGTGTTGAAGGTGTCTCAGAGAAATGTGCGGCCCATTCAGCAGATCCTCCTCCTTAAACTCTTGCCAAGAGGAGGGAGGACTGATAAATAGGGGCAAAATGTAGAATTTGTATTTCAGAAATGGTCACAGAGCCAATAATGTGATGAGATGTTATTTACTTCATACAGCCTAGAGAAAAGACGTGAAAATGCCGCTTTCTCCAGACTTTTAGGGCCCTATCTTGCACCCGGCGCAGCACGATGCAAAGCCCGACACGAAGCCCCATGCAAGTGTCTTTGGTATTTTAAGACAGACGCTGTTGTTAATTTCCCGTCCAGCGCCCACGTCGTTTAAACAGCAAACGCAGTTGCGACCATCTTTGCACCCATGGGCGTACTGGTCTTACAGGGAAGTGGGTTCAGGTGACTTCTTGGCTTATTGCTATCTTGCGGCAGCCAAAAGTGATTGGGCCATTGTCCAACAAAAATCTGGTCTATAGTCAGTAATGCAGCAGCTCATTGTTATTTTAACAGTAAAATTTGCATAGGGTCATGCAGCGCGCACACTATGCTTGTTCCACACACACAGGGAAGCGCTGCAGCACAAATGCAAAAGATTAAAAATAAAAAATATAACGGTGTAAATACAATCCTTTTGAACCATGCACTTGGCGCACGGACCCTTTTTTTCCGCCGTCAAACTAGCAAAAGTGGATTTGGACACGCCCTAAACACACTTGCACCATGCGCTTCATGCCGTGCGCTTACATCGTTGAAATAGGGTCCCAAGAGTGTTTTGCCTTTAATGTCATTGAGTGAAACAAAAGGAAAATTGCTGACCTCGTGACAAAAGTTGATTCAGTCAGGCATTCACAACATACAGTACCTGAGCCCTGACTGAGACCAATGATCACGTTAACATACCGCAAACACACATCAATGTACAAATTCATGCACACACATGCATGCACGTTAGCCTTACATAGAACAGCACGAGGGTCGCCAGATCATCCCCCCATATCTATCTTTTTCTTATGTCGACAAAATTACTTTTCAAATTATGTTTGCAAGCACAGACTATGCATAGACCTCTAGAGTAACACTTTACGGGGGTTAAAATAACCAGGTTGTCTGAGATTAGTTGAAATATTGGTAGGAACAATTAAGCAGCACCACTCTAAAGAGTGGTAGGGACACACCCATGGTCGGTATGAACTCACCCAACGGTTATGGCTACAAAAGGAAAATGGCCCAACATAGGCTTGAAAAGAACTTGATGAAGCAAAAAGATATATCTATGATGTCCATTATTGAAAATCAAAGAGAGCACTGTCAGAGACAACTCTGATCTGAGCAGTGCAGCATCACCGAAGCCACAGGGGGTGGAACTGACATAACAAACACAACCCGACAAGCTTGATCCAATACTCTTCAAACAACCACTAATTTCATGTTGCATCTTTGAGCGTGAATGGCCAACTGTGTTTGTGCTGTGTGCACTCTGACCCCCTGTCCCTCATCCTCCTAACCCCCTCCTCATCCTACTGAGCTCAGCCCGGCTTAGGCCGGCCCACTCAACAGGACATACTGCAGGCCCCCTAATCAGCTCATTTGGAGCAGATCAATGGCACTGATGACAAGAGCCTAAGCTGAGACTGCAGACCAAATGAAGCCTGAACAAAACACCCTTCTTAAACGATGGCCTTGGAGCAAATAACCCCCGGGCGAGGGGGTCAGGAGGTTGCTGACCTGGGTGGGTGCGGCGGTGGAGTTGTCCGATTGGGCCTGAGAGGGGGGTTTTGAGTCCCTGGTGTCCCTGCTGGTGGACCAGCTGAATAAACAGCTGGGAACAAGGCCGGACTTCAGCGTGCAGAGACACAGGGCTCCAGCCATGCAGGTCCAGTCTCAGACCAGGCCCGGGCTAGACTTTAGACCCAAGACAGCATGAGGACAGTGAGCCGCTTTCTTCTTCAAAGAAAAGGCCACGTCTGATCGACCACGCATTCCAAAATGGACACATACACATGCAATTGAACCCACGCACATGCACGGAAATGCTTGCACACATCGTCATTCACACATTTTGTGTTTGCACGCCTGCATTCTAGGCACAACACACACACACACACACACACACACACACACACACACACACACACTTCATGAATTCACACAGCCTCAGTCCCTCTCTCATCTTTAACACAAAAGGCCTGTGTCTGTCTGGATTCTGCTCAAAATAACACTCCTCTATCTCCAAGCTATTGATCTTTAACTCGTCTGTTTTCTCCACAGGACATCCACTGTTTCTGCTCACTTTACTGCTCTCCAGCAACTCCTAAAAATCTGGCCCTGTTGACATCACTCCAAGAGTAGTCAGATTCCAGGAACGATTCCATATCTAAACAGTGCTTTTCAAGATGTATGTCTTTTTGCAACACTGATTATTTAAAAGCTTGGAGCACGGACAGCTGGAAATCACTGAAAAGATGCTGTGGTTATTATAGGCATGGGAAAGCAAGAGTAAAACTACAGCAAGTGATAGATATTGTCCAGATAAAACAGACATTCATTTGCCATTCCTCCTGCCCTTCGTTGATGCCAAACAAAACACATTTGAGCCACAATCAGCTCAGGTCAACCTGAGTCGGATTCCCATTTGTATGCGCTCCAGTTCTGGCAAAACAGGGTCACTGGAAGATCTAAAATACATACACACACATGCAATCATACATACACAGGCAGCCTTGTTTGGGGCAGCGGGGGGCACAAGCTCTGATAATGAGTTGCACACATGAAAGGGTGGCTCCTCAACAGAAAACAAACTTCACTAGGGGAGCCGTTGTTAGCAGGCTGACCTCTGAGCCTGAGCGCCCACATTGTCCCCCGATGGATCCCCTCTGACAGCCCGTCACTCATTTCGACTGTCTCTGTCGACCAATCAGGGCCAAGCACCAGCAGCCCTCTGGGAAAACTCTGTGCACTGAAGGGGAAAAAAATTGGTGTGAAGCCATGTTTAGATGGCAGTGGAAAAATGTTGCTCTGCAGCTTTTACTGAAGTCTAATCATAAGACTGATGACCCTCTTAATAAATTACCTAAAATAAACAGATTCAGTCAGTGAACTAATTATAAGATTATACAATGATTTATATCCTGTAACTTAAAATAACTTTTCCCAGTTAGACATTAAAGTTCACACATGTTGCAAAAAACTAAATATTCTCAGTTACGTCCTGTGGAGTCTAGCTAATGAACGCTGTTTTGAATTTTACAACCACACAATAGTCTGGATCAGTGGTTCCCAAACTTTTTCAGCTCAAGACCCAAAAGAGAAATTTGGTGTCTCCCTGGGACCCAGATTTACAAAAATACACCATGAATCATTGTAACATCTACATGTTTAAACTGTGGACAAAAGACGGAACAAACCATGAATCTAAATGTATATGAAGTATATTTATTCCATTATAAAAGTAAACAAAAACAGAAAAGGTCTCTATTCTCCTTTCTGTGTCTCGCCCCTTTCTCAACTCATTTTCCTCTCCCCTCCTAGGATAAGAGAAGAGAGAGAGAGAAACCCACCCCCTCCAACAGCATCCGAGCTGAACAGACCAGTGTAGCAAAAAAGAACGCTCATTCACATAAGATTGATATGCATTTTACTCTGCCAATTGGCGACCCAATAAAACGGGTCTGCGACCCATTTTGGGTCCCGACACTAAATTTGGGAAACATTGGTCTGGATTATCCACTCATAATCTCCAAAGTAATTTTAGTTTATTATCAAGTCCTAAAAGTCAGAGTCAAACCTGACTCAAGTTTTTTTTTGGTCACTCGGGAGAAGCGCAGGGAGCTGTAAACACATCACTGACATATTATAACCTTATAAAGATGATAGAGTAAACATGTTACCAAACAGATGCAGCAGATGTGAAGCAGTGTTGGCTGATCATTTAAGGCCGTGCTCTGGCCAAGAACTCTTGGGTATGTGGACCTTCTGTTTCTTAATAATCCACCATGTTTACCAGGTAGGTTTTTTGCTGCAAACAGCTGCCTGCTGCAGCTGGAAAGAGACGATGAAAGCTGTGACTTCTTGCAAGTGTCAGCATTTTTCAAGTATTCATTCTTATTTAAGAAAAAAAAAAAATTAAAACTTTTGACAAGAATGAGTGTTTTTATTTGTGATTTGGGTAAATTCACATGAGGAATTCATATGAGGAAAATGTGTGTCAGTGAGTTATAGAAAGTAAAACAAAACGAGATGCACAGGTGCACAGCTCCATAAGCGCTCGCCTCTACCTGAGGAGTTGTACCAGGAATTTCTTCAATGTTCAATCACTGTACCGCTTCACATTGTGAGGAGACAAAGGACAGAGAGGGGCATGACAGGGTGGAGGTTCGCTCCTGCTGACTACGTCTCCAGTTTCAGGTCCTCTGAGGGTGGCCATAGGCGCACGGTGTAGGAGGAGATGGTAGTTGATTGTGTCTGGTGAGCAGGGAGGGGGGAGTGTGCGACCTCAACACTGCACGCAGGATTTTAACATGTGACCAACACCATTTTGAGAATCTGTGTGGATTGCGTGGTACATGGCGCCAGCGTTCCCTTCCTCCCCAACACACAAACACACACACGGACACACACACACACACCTCTTTTGCCTGTCATCACCTTGGTGCCTCAGAGATGGATGAGATGATCCGTCTATGCTACTGAGTGTATCAGTAAGATTCTAGTCACTGTTTCTAAATGACTTTAAGGCCACAACAAAGTCATTTGACTTTAGTGTGGCTGTAATTGATATTTTTCTAATAACAAAATCAAATGACAATGGGGAAACAATGTCACAGTGTGAAAGGGGTCGCTTACAGTGCTGAGCCTAAAGAGAATTAGCAACAGAAAGAGCAGTTACACTCAGCCTTTTGGAGCATTATAGCAAGTTTTAGCTCATTGCTTAGCCGTCCGGCCAAAACTTTATTGTTTTGGTTTACTCTCACCGCTCTCATAAGGTCTTCTTTTGGCCACAGCAGGCAGCTGTTTTCAGTGAAATAAATTATGAAATCGACACCAAAAGGGAGTTACAGCAAACCATATGCATGCAGATGGCTGTATTTACCATTTCAGCTCTGTATACACTGTCTGTATATCACATCAGTTTATAGCTTCCAGACTGGAAGGGCCATTTTTACACTCCTTGATTGATTACATCTGTGTGGTCTGCTGCTTTAACTTTTTCCCTGCACATGCCTCCTCCTACACAAACACAACTGATCATATATTGTGTTCTATTATCAAAGATGAAATCCACCAACAAAAACAAGATGTGTTTTTTCAAATCTTGGAAATCAGAAAGTGAGGAGTTTCCTGCTAAGACTATTATGTGTCGGCCAGTTGCTGATTGTGAAACTGGATGACACGGACAACAGCCTCCTCCTCCATCCTCGGCCAAGCTCTACCTGACCCGGAATTTACCTCTCCCTAAATGTGGACCTCCTTCATTTCACAACAAGTTCTCTTGTGTCTGACTCCTCTGTCTACAATCAGCAGAGCAAAACACGTCCTCCTGGTGAGCCACTAACATCTGATCCAGCCGTGTGGGAGCAACTAATCTGTGCCGCATGGATGAGAATACTGAGAGGATTAAAGGGGAAATCATTTTCTCCTTTGCCCTTTAAGTGTTGATGGTAGATAGGGGGTTTTTGTGTCTGCCTCCCATTGTCTTGTTACCTTATAAATCTTCCACGCCGACACCTGACACTTGATATCGTGGCCCATTTGTCACCTTTGTTTACGTCTGGGATGTAGAGTGCTGTCGGGATGGGATGTAAGGGGGATCCGCTCCCCCCCCTGTGCAACCCCCCAAGGGTGTGGGTGCTGGGACAGGCGACACTATGAGTGAGCAGTGGGGTCAATTCAGGGTGGAGGACGGCAGGGATGGACCAAAGAAGTTAGTCCAACGCCTCCTGAGCCGCCCTCAGGAAATACAGGTCTTATCGTGTCCCAGAGTGAGAAAGGAAAAATAAGTAGAGTTAATGAGGGACTGAAATAGTGAGTAAGTCATAATAAGTGAGAAGGATTCTTTTTTTTAAAGGGACAGTTTACCAAAATTAGAAACTAGTTATGGTATTTATCCATGCAGATGGGTGTGATATCTGCTGTCATTGTAATACAATGCATGGAAATTCATTTGTTGTGCTCTAAGGATTTTCAAAGAATTCAATAACAGCATCTCATTCCAGGAACAGTGCTCTGAGTGGCTAGGTGTGTGGTGGTAAGAAGGTATGCAGGGTTCTTCTCAAGTTCTCTTCATAAAACAACTACCAAGTAAAACACTATGAATGACCTTATCTCCTGTAATTAAACGACAAAGTAAGTTGTCCGTGTAAGTGCCTTCAAAAATGTCATGTGTAAGCATTTTCTGATCTGACGCCTCTATACTGTACCAGTGAGACAATATCGTTTGGCAGTGCATTAAAAAAAACACTACAAATGTTTACTGTCAACATGCAAAGTGAACAGCCACCTCCCTGAATCTGACCCATCCTATAGGCTCCTATCACACTATTTCCTCCTTTTGCTCCACATGGACAAAACACATCACTGCAATGGCTCCTAGTGTAGCAGTGTAGTGCAGCCAGGAGTGGCTGTTTAGAACAGTAGAATAGTGAGTGAGTTAGCCTTAAGTGTACTGAGGCCGTGTTTTGTAGGTTACAAAACACGTTTGCCGTCGAGATAAATGACATTGGGTGTTTTTTTCCGTGCTAAGTTAAGTAGTTAGGTAAAGTTTTTCCCACTCAAGGCGTTCATGGCATTCCTGTAAAGGCACTCAGCAATGCAAAAGCAGTGAACAAAACGCTTCCTTCCCATTGAAGAACAACAAAAAGCCGCCCCCAGGCTGCTAAAACGCACTCTGTCTGATTGGGGCCTAACACTCCACTTACATCCCATGCATTAAATAAACTAAATATTTTGTGGTCAACAGTTGTCATAGGGAGAATTTCTTCAGTAAAGTAATTCATATGTGTTCATATGTTCAACTGTCCCAGTGATGTCTGGGGAATACCCAGAGTAGCAGGGATATGATTCCGGAAAAAGATGTCGCTGTGGAAGTTGGGCTGGTGGCAGAAATGATAAAGATGAATATCTCAAAACCTGGGAAAATAAGAACATAACTACCTGCATGACGAGACATCACTAGAGGTGAATGACTCAGATAACTGCTGTACAACATGCACGTCCTTGTTTATTCAGCAGCAGCATCAGCCCTCCACCCTGCCTTTGCACTCCATCCAGTCTTGAACACAATAAACCCTCAATGCCTGTGCATCGGTAAATACTCACATGCTCTCTGGCATAAAGAAAATAGCCGAGCAGGGAGAAGAAAAGAAAGAACGGAGGAGGGAGGGGGGGAAGAAAAGAAGTGGGGCAAAGAAAAAAGATTAGGCTAGGGTGAAGTACAACTTTTCCAAAGCTGGCTCGGTTCTTGGCAGTAGGCCAGGGAAGGGAGACAATGCAACGCTGTGCGGATCCAGGAATCTATAGACGCCCACTGGAGCATTGGGCTATTGGAAGCAGAGTTACGGAGAGGGAGGGGGCTAAGCGCTCTGTTTTCCAAAGCCAAGCACAGAGGACATGATGGGGCACTGTGGTGGCTGAAGCCGGCAGGGGAGCATGGTTGAATTAATGCTGCAGAATTAACAGTGCAGTCACAACGCACAGAAAATATTGACCTGACAGACTTCATCGGGGGATGTATAGAGCTCTTACTGTCCTGCTAGCCCCCCCCTGCCAAACTCCCATCCCTCAGTTAGCAAACCCTCCCATCACTGAGCCTCCATATCCCCCTGGCTCAAGTCTCACCATGGCAGCACCTGCTCAGTGTCAGCGGAGAGATGAGGGGGCTGAACAATATACCACAAACAATCTGTCAAAGGTCCATCTCAGTACGTCCCCCGGGCCTTTTAATAAGGACTGACAAGTGAAAT
Organism: Etheostoma spectabile; assembly: GCF_008692095.1. Taxonomy (NCBI): domain Eukaryota; kingdom Metazoa; phylum Chordata; class Actinopteri; order Perciformes; family Percidae; genus Etheostoma; species Etheostoma spectabile. The sequence goes on from NC_045752.1 coordinate 2,606,456, forward strand.
ACAACAACTGATTTTAGTTTTCCCTCCTCGCTTTGTATTCTCAAGCGGTCTCTTCACTTCATTACATTTTCATTCATTTCAATCAGTGTTTCATTTCCTTTTTCTCCTCTGGGCCCTCTTGGCGGTACGTGGAGGGTGAAGGCTAATACTGGAGAAAAAGTGAAGAAACAGAACAGAGAAGAGGAGGAGGAGGATGATGAGAAGGAGGAGGATGAGGGAGGAAAGCGAGTGAGAGAGAGCGAGAGACAGCGAGAGAGCAAGAGAGAGAGAGAGAGGCAGAGAGAGAGAAAGAGAGAGAGAGAGAGAGAGGAGAGGTGCACCCCTCTAAGATCAAAGGCTCGGCCCCATTGTGAGGACCGTATAATGGAGTACTGCATGGAATATGTTCTGACAAACCCCCCCCCCTCCACCCCGCAGGCCAACTGACAACATAGCTGGTAGGGAGCATCGTGGTAATTGACGGAACGAGTGGGACTGTGTAAGTAAAGTACAGTTATTTCAGATATCCCCCCCACCCTGCCATACACACACACACCACACACACACACACACAATATAACTATATATATATATATAATATATATAATAAATATATATATATATAATATAATATATATATACACAACACACACAAACTGGACACCAAATCAATAAAGATTCAGGAAAAAAATGCCTGTGCTCTTTGTGTATTGGTCAAGTTGTAAACTATGTATCCATGACTACGGCTGCCTGTGGTTAGATGATTTCCAGGAGCCTATTATCCTAAAGGTTATGTTTAAATACAGCTAATATGCAGTAGCAAACTACATTAGGTAGTTATCAAGGAAGTGGTGATCTGTTGATTGTTAACTGTCAATACAAAATGCTCTTGTTGAACATATCTGCACAGTCGATGTTTTTATTTTCCCTAAAATCAAATGTGTTTTTAAATGATTTCAAGGTGACATCAATTGTTATGGTTATTTTTAGACAACCAACTTAGCGCACTTGTTTATTTTTAAATGTGCAATAATGATTGTTTTGGCCACAAACAACCGTGATTAGGGTATGTTAGGAAAAGATTGTGGTCTTGGTTGAATATTGAAAAGGTCAAGTTCAAGTTGCACTGTGTTTATCCCTAGAAAAGGAAATTTAGTGATATCTAAAACAACACATATCCACAGACAAAAGCACCACCAGATGCCAACAACATTGTAAACACAACACAGGACACACATCAACACATCAATGGAGACACTCCTTCCCCCAAAACCAATGACAGAATCCAATCGGACAGTACACAGGCCACTAAGTCATAATGAACAATGAATGCTGACTTTAAAAATGAAACGCAGTGAGTTTAATATCTGATATGTAATCAAAACCATAAGCTTTCGCAATCTTCACTAAGCATTTTAGCAGTGTAAACCTTTAAAGACGCAGGACGGGATCAGGTTCCCAAGTATTGAGATGTATCATAGTCATCAATATGATTTAGGATTTAGTTATCCAAAAGCAAATGTGTAGTATATTAAAACATTTAGCAGGAAACAGGGTGGACAAGGGACACTTCCCAATACATTCTTGTCTTGACTTAAAATATTCGCCAGTAAATAAACAACATAAACTATAAAACAAAAAATGAAAAGGATCAAATCAATGAAAATGTTGGAAATGGAAAAACACAACTCTCTAAAACAAATACAGGCATATTTAGTACATGATACATGATATAGGACTATATTTTAAGATAAGACCCTTACAGAGATTCACATCTTTCAATTTCTCTCTATCTCTGTTGCATGGGTTGAGGCCAGAGTGTAACCACAACCTAGAACACTGCAGTGACATGACATACAATATCCTGCCTTGACACAAGCTGCATACAAAGTGGTGGGAGCCGGAGCCAATGACAAATAAACCACAGTGTCAAGGCAAGCATACGCTTCATATCAAAAAAAAGAAAAAGTCCCCAAAGATCCCCCACAGAGGAGGGCTGGCGGTTGAGAGTTGTGCTCTTTTAGCTGTAACCAGTGAATGACCTCGAGGCCGAGTTTTATATCCACACAATGGGGAAAAAAACAAAACTTCTTGGTGCCTTAAATGCCCTATAGCTTTAAGATGTTGCCCTCTTTTCTCATTACTCTTTAGAGTTTCAAGTGCACTTGTGATTATTGCTCTCTTATTAGTTCCTCTTTTCTTAACTCCTTAACTCCTTTTTCTACCTTTTGCATCCCTCCTCCCCCTTCCTTCCCTCCCTCTCTAAGCCTGTGGGGCTTATCTGTGGGGATGAGGGAGAGAGGAGAATGGGGAAGACAGGCACTTTCATGGCTAAGTTGGGAGCCATTAGCCCCCTGTGTGCTAGGCCCTGTTCTACCTCCTCTCTGTATTAATCTGCAGTGACAGCTTCACTGTTTACCAAATCCACCCAGGATCCTGGGGGATGACTGGCCGGCGCCACTCTGCTCCATTAACCTTTGACCTCTGGTGTAACAGCACCAGAGCCAGGCCCGGGGGTTAGCCGGCCCGAGCAACCAGTCGGACACCTGTCTGACGTCCGAGACAGAACTCCTGTCACACGGAGACAATCTGTGTACAAAGATGTATCTCAGCTGGATGGTGAAGAATGGTGTCATTTATAGTAGTTACAGCTCATTTACCTTTTGTCTGCATGTAGTTTACATTTGCCCCAAATGAGAAGATAAAGATGTGATTATGAAGTTTGTAAGGAGATTATTTATTACAGGTGGAGACTTTAATTTCTTGTGCGTGGCAGGTGAGAAATATTTAGGTATTTTAACTGGTCTGGTAACTTCAGCTGGTCCCGTCCAAGAAGTTAACCCTCTGAGCCCGTATGGGAACTTGAACCAGCAACCCTCCTGTTCTCAACCAAACTCCCTACCGACTGAGCTACTACTACCCCAAACATCACGGTAACATGACTGACAAGAAAAGATTTAGATTACTTTTTTAAATTTACCACTGTTAAAACCCTCTGAGCCCGAGACACTCGCCCACGAGTAAAAAAGTACCTCTGATTCATAGTTTAATAACTTTTGAACCATACAAGCGATTTACTCACTTTCGGTTTTGTTTAAATCCTGATGTTTTCGCGTTTACAGCGGTCTTTTCCCTGTCTTTCTAGCCTCTACAGGGGATTTTCTATCCAGCCTGGAACTTCAGCCTCTTTGGGCTTTAAATCCATACTGTTATATCCAAGATTGATTCACTTTATGTCCATAATTCATCGCGTTTTGGCTCATTTCTGCCGCTGGCTCGCTCCTCCATCTCTGCCCTGTCTCTCCCGTCTATTGTTTCAGGAAGTACATGCCCATATATGGGAGATAAAAGCACCCCTCTTGTATGGAAGGCCAGAGGGGACAAAAATGCCTAAATACTCTATGGAAGGCCAAATGGTGCACTATTTAGACACATATTTGCTTGTATAACATTACTGTGGGTGTAATATCAATAAATATGACATTATTATGTTATTATTGGCATAAGTAAATGTCATGAGAGCAAAACGTCTTGACTTTTTTGGAAAAAATACATGTATTTTGTCAACTGTATAAGTTATAATGATTATTTCTTCACAGTATGACTCCCAAGACATATGAGAAGTGTTTTAGAATGGAAAATGGCTTAGGTTTTACTTATATGTCTGTGATATCAATACATATCTGGAAGATACATTTATTTATTTATTTATTTATTTATTTATTTATCTTTAAGGCCCTACAACCATTTTTAACATGCAAGTGACCTCACTGCAACCCAAATATTCCAATAACCCAGTTTGTCCTAAAAAAATGATGTTCATATCTTGACTGTAGACAACAGGGTTGATGTTTTACAAGCTTTTTTATAAAATAAATCCAGACGGAAATTAAACTGTAAAAATGGCCTCAGGGCCCCCAGGGTTAAACTACAAACTGTCATATTTACACTTCAGTTTTTGTACTGATTAGACAGATAGATATGAGATGTTTTAGAGGTGCTTGCTGGCCGACTTGTTGCTAGATTTTGACAGAGCCATTCAAGCAAGATGTTGTCTCCTCTTTCCAGTCTTTATGCTAAGCTAAGCTAACCGTCTGCTACATATTAGCTGTAAAGAAATGACGGTGGTATTAATGTTCTCATCAAACTAAAAGTAAATAAGTGCATTTCCCAAAATGTCAAACTGTTCCTTTAGTCTTTACTGATGGATTTGTGACTTTGTATGCTGAATGGCAGCATGTGGCCTCGTATGGAAAGAGGAAAAACAGGATTGATCATGTCTGGATGTAAACAACAGAGTGACCCCAAAGATCCGAGACTTAATAAAACAAAAGAAAATTATCTTAAATGTAATTAAATATGAATGAATTCAAAATAAAGTAAGAAGTAGTATCCATTACCCTCCACTGTTGGTTCAATGTTGTACAGAACCACAGTCCACCTTTGTTAAATGGTAAGTGTACAGGTGAAGATCATTGGAAAGGTTTTTACTGGGACCAACTGGAAATTCAAGAGAAGGAAGCAGAACTCAGAGCAAGTCTGCATGGAGAATGCAGTGCTGCTCTTTCTTTTGATAATATCCATCCACATGCCTTCTGATCCATTTCCCAGGCTGACTGCTTCATGTGAGGAGTTTTACATTCCCCTCCTTTCAAGTATTTACAATCAATCTCTCTTCTGTGCCACAAAAGAGTCTTGCTCAAGGTTTTTCTTAAAGCTAGACTACTGCATGTAACTTCTGAAAGTGTTTGAATGCTACAAATAAAAATGCAGTATACTTTGGAGTTTTGGTGCTGCACTGTTAAATGGTCTGGTGTGACCGTTATGGTGGCTAATGTTAGCTAACTTTAGATATTGCTGTGTCTCTGATATTACCAAGGCTGCTCGCTGCCTTGTTGACTGTTACTCTATATTTTATCATGCCACAGATTGTTTCAGTGGTTTCATCATCAAAGTAAAACAAGAAGTAAACACAATGTGCCTGTTGTGCCACGCAACTGTCAATAACATCTGATGAAATCACACACTTGCACGCACGCACGCACACACACACACACACACACACACACACACACACACACACAGCCCTTATGACGTAGATTAGCTGTGGTTTTGAGTGTCAAACTGTAAACGAAAAATATCTAACCATGCTTTTTTTCTGATCTGTAACTTTGATTGCACATTCAGGCATACATGTGAACTTTTACAGAGAAATCCTGTTCTGAAACCACATTATAAGCTTTAGCAAAAGGGAAATATAAAATAGCTGTACACTCTATGCACAAGGCTGTGGCTTCGCGATCAGCTTGGTCAAAAATCATATTCGTCCAGCAATGCAGTTGTCTCATACAATCTCCTGACTTGAAAATACTTAGTCTTAAAATGGGTTCTGGCATTGGCAGATTTTTGGAATTCTTATAGTGTCATCAAAGTTTGAGTTATACACTTCTCACCACAAACCTAACTTCAGTAACAGAGCCCTGCAAAGCTGCACCTTCATGTAACTTTGAGGCCGATGACACTTTAACAGAGATAACACAGTGTTCTTCTTCACCACTCGCTGTTGTAAAGCACAAGTGCTCTGACTAAGCCTCTGTGGTTAATCTTATAATGTTTACCTTGTGGTTTTACATTGGTTCACTCTGGGCCAAACTGGACAACTGACTAAGCAGTAGTTTAACAGCGTCACACCACAATGTAAATGCAAAGCTCTGATGTTTCTGCTAGTGTGAATCTAGAGCATGTGTGCTCAGCCAAGTAAGAGATGTGTTGTGGCAGTGAAATAACTTATTGAAAAAACTTTCTAAATTTCTCTTTGTAGGGGGAAAGATGCTTTCTGGCACAATAATTATTGTTCAGCGCACATTTCTACACTATGGTTTGCATTTGCTCAGGATGAAGTTTGTCACATAATAAATAAGGTTTAATTTATTATCCTGTTTAAGACATAGCAAGGTGCTTCTATCTCAGAAGCATGTGTTCAGAAACTTTCAAAATAATTGCACAATGTCACACTGTACAGTCATAACACACACATTTCTCAGCAGTGTGTCGGCTTGCTGCAAAGAAACACAGCACACACGTGCATGTAAACGCAAAAGCAAACGCACACACACACACACACACACACACACACACACACACACACACACACACACACACACACACACACACACACACACACACACACACACACACCACACACACACACCTCAGCCAAGGAAAACACACTCAGTCTTCTGACCAGACATGAGGAGTGACAAAGCACCACGTCCCCCCCACCCCCATTTGACCTCAGACCTTGATGACAACACACTGTCATCACCGCCACTCCTGCTAGGTAAACACACAGCGTCTTCAACAAAAACTAGCAAACAGACAGAATGGTGTTCTAAAGCTGTGTGTGAGTGTGTGTGTGTGTCTTTATGTAAATGTATGCTCACTTTTATGTCCATGTGGCCTCTTTAAACATTTGGTTTGTTTTTGCTTTGTCCTTTAATCCTGCATTTTATTGAATCGTCGTGTGCTCGGGTTTTATCTACTCGGCCCTTTAAATAAGTGATTCCTAAATCTTGCCGTGCCGCACCAATTACCCAAAGCTCAGTTTGAGCCAACACACTGTTAGATTTTTCTGCTGAATGTTGAGGAAAAAAGTGAGGTTTACAGCACACAACTGTTGCCAAAAAGAGAATTATTTACCCAAGGTGATGCAAGCAGTGTCCTGCTATTGAACTGCTCTCAGCTATATTTAGAATTAAATAGATAGATAGATAGATAGATAGATAGATAGATAGATAGATAGATAGATAGATAGATAGATAGATAGATAGATAGTTGGATAGATAGATACTTTATTCATCCTGAAGGATATTTTCAAATTTCCTTACCACCAGACCAAAGTGCTGCACTCATCAAGATAACATGAAAGACATAAACTGAGTCTTTTATAATTACACAACCCCCTCCCAACCCACTTTAAGTTAACCCTCATCATGATCTCAGCAGATTGTCCGTCGCGTCACCAAACACATGTTGAACACCAAATGACTCCATGCTAGCTACGCTAACAGTTCATGTTCTTGGCGTTTTACCTCATTGCCTGACAGTATCATTAAAGCCATTGGGCAGAATCTACATGTGAAATTTGGACTGCAAATACAATCACAGCCGTCCCGCTTGCACACATCCCATCAGCTGCTTTTCATAAATCATACACAAACGTTTATGGGTTTTTACCACAAATTAAACAAATAAAGAAGGGGGTGGGGTTGGGTCAGGGGAGTAAGGGGGGGGGTTGGACGGTGTGCAAGTCAGAGCCTGAAGCCAGCTGAGCGCTCCTCCTCTCCCAGGAGAACGGCAACGCCATGGCCAGCTGGAAACCATTGACAGGAGTTGGGGTTAGTGAGCAACAGAGGAGAGGGGCTCGACGGAGAAGATCACGGGGCCCGCCTGTCGTAATGAATCCGCTTTCCAAAACCAAAGTAAGACCAGAAACCAAGGAGGAAAAGAACAAGTATGTGTCATATATTTTCATGTTGGGATGAAGACCAGAGAGCCATGTTTGAAAACCATGAATCACCAGCTGTTTCTCGAAAAAGGCCTAAAGAAAAACTAAAAGAAAAAAAGTGGATTTTCTCAAAATGGGAAGTATTGGTCATTCATGAAAATTTTAAGTTTACATGACTTTATGAGTCCAAGTCATAATACCATTTAAAAGCATGCGTTCAAGTGTTCACTTCAGCACAAAAACAACCTCAGCAGACGTGTAGGATGGAGACATTATGCTGATCTGAGTCATTCAAGCACTTGACACTTAGGCGCAATCTATGAGCAACTCAAGCTTCATGTCGAATTAAAGCCATTTTTGCAAAGAAAAACAAACGGGGAAGTGGTTTTTGAAACTTTCTATATACTCAATTCTTGACGGCTGCAAGAAGTATGTGGGTGCACAATGGTGTTTTGAGTTTAAGGTTGGAATCAAGAACTACTTGATGTCGAGTGTTGTCTCAAACTTTGTAGATGAGGTGTTGGAAAATAAAGTAAGACAAAGACAAGGGAAAGAGGGGAGAAAGAGACAAAGCCATTTAAAAGCCCAACTACAAAGACATGGAGGTTTAACACTAAAGACGACACAAACACCCTCCATCTGTACCACTTCAACCCAACACCACAGCAGCCTGAGCAGGATACAGCTTTATCTAGTCAACTCTGTGATTACTACATAAACAAAAAGAAAGCTGCACAAAAAAATCTACTCCCATGACATAAGGCATGTACTTACTCACCACTAAAACATGCAGATCTAATGATTGAATAAACTGTTTCTTGACAAGTAAGACGTGCAAGAAATAAATAGTGCTAGCTTGACGTAAAGCCAATCTCCAAATGAAAAAGACAAGATGAAGTTGATTAAAAAGTTCCTCCCCAAGCACCTCCTTGTATACTCTGGGTGTTAAAGGTGTAGACATGACTAAGTCAAACTCGATTAAACGTTTGATATACAAAATCCTAAATTCAAGCATGAAGTATTTTATTGTTCTCCTTGATCCCCTGCCTCTGGGTGCACATGCGGAGAGTCTATTTTTACTGGTTCACCTGCACCTGAACCATGTGGACAGCTGGTTTCCATTTCCATTGGTCAAAAGGTCAAAAGGAGAAGAAGAACAAGGCTTCCCTATTCCAAGATACGAGTTTGTTATAGCACCCACCAGCACCCAACAGCACCCAGAAATCTTGTAATTTCCTCTCTGTGTGCTCTCTATCCAAACTTAATTGTGTTTCAGAATATCAAGACCAAGCTCGGAGGAGAATTCGGGATTTGGAGGAGCTATTGGTTCATACACTGTAGCAAGTGCACCTAAAAAGATACAAGAGATACAATAGGTGCTTGAATAGACCCACTCTGACTTTAATTTGCACAAGGACTTTCTTAAACCAGTATAACTTAAATACAACTTGATGTTTGCAGTAGGCTTTATAGCAAAAGTAATTACATCTTTATGACCTTAAAATATTGCTAAAACTGACAGATCATGTTGCATCAAACAAGACGTTAAAAAGTGTCAGTTCAGGACATTAAAGCAATAGTCTAACAATTTAGGAAATAATCGTATTAAATATGCTTGCGCCAGAATATAATGAGTTTAGTTCAGCGTAAAAAAAACGGAAGCACTGGAAACCAGTTCAAGGCAAATTTGTGTATTTTATTTTCCAAAACATCAAACTTTAAATGTATATGTAACTATCATTGGTAAAGCTTTCCGTGGCCATGAACAACGTCTTTTGTTTCTCTTGGAAGCTGGGTGGACTGAAAGTAAAAAGATTCGCACCACTTTGTGAACAATGTTGTGTTTACCTGTCTGGTTACTGAATGTCAACTAACATCTGAGAAACCATGTTCTCCCCATCCATCTTGTTCCAGAAAATCACAACCTTCTTATAGACCAACTAATCCCCAAAACACTTACACACGCAACAATGATACAAGCTTGATCACATGTTTGGGTTTCCCTGCAGTGTCTGCCCCTGACATGCACAGCTGTGAGTCTATCAGTTTATCCAAGCTCCCACCCTCAGCCTGATAAAAGCTGTCCACACATACAACTCTTATGACGGGAAACACAATATATCCTCCGCTGCTATTTGTTTGCAACACGGAATGTGCAACCAACACAAATATATTATTTGTCTTTTTCATGTCATGCTAAAGTGTTGTACACTAAGACATCTTTGGTATGCGTGTTCATCCTAAATTTATTTGTCATTTCACACATGTAATGTGGAAAAAACCAAGCAATGGCATCAAAAGATGATTCACGAAGTACATGCCAGAACGCTTCAGTTTTGTCATGGTGGATAACAGAGCCCACTTTAAATAACGTTAGATCACTCACCTTTATGACATCACATTTACAAAACATGGTTTCCATATGATGAAAACGGTAAGAACATTCAACTGATGTAGAGCACGTAAATACCACAATCTGTTACACAGTAAATGAAGCAAACCTGATAGCATGTTTGGGTTTCACTCAGTCATGCCCCGGGACAGTGTCCAGCTGGTGGGAGTCTAGTCATGTTTTTATTCCAATTGGCGTCCTCTCCTCGAGCTGATTAGAAAGTCTGTTGTCCATTACATATGGCTTTATGACGGGAAACAAAGTAATCCTCCGACTGCCTATTTTGGTTTGCACACGAGAGCAGAACAACACAAATATATGACTTGTCTTTTCATGTCATGCTACAGTGTACACTAGAGGCACGTGTGCGGTTGCGTGTGCACCTGAAAATAGATCGGGCATCCACTGTGAGTGGAAAAATACCCAACAGCAATGGCATCAAAAGGAAGTGCACAAGGAAGCCAGAACTGCTTCATCGTCAGTGTGAATTCAGAGCCACATTTAATAACGTGTAGATCACTCACCTTTATGACATCATCAGTTTTCACAAAAAGGTGATTCAATAGGAGAAAACGGTAAGAACATCTTAGTGGTGAGAGATGTAGAATACTCAAATCTGTTACTTCAGTAAATGAAGCAATACCCCAGTATAGAAATATTAAATACAGTATACTTGGCAGGCAGCAGGGGAAGTACCTAAACGTGAAAAAAATAATAACTATGGTTCTTTTAATGAACACAAAGGTTTCTCAAGTCCAAAAACCGGCAGGCAAAACAAAACTCCAAAACCAATGAAGACAAATCCACAATTAGACGGGTGTACCAGACTAAATACATAAGGGTAATTAAACACAGGTGGAACAACTCAGGGTGGGGCAGGCAATTACAAAGGTGGGAAAACCATGGATGTATTAGGAGAACAGAGAAAACGCACAAAGCAGGAAGTAAAACAAGACATGACACATGAGGAGCGAACCTTCACCTTCAGCATTCAGAACCAATATTAGCATCAAACTTTACTTTAGGTACCAACAGTATAATACACTACACACTACACATCATGCAGAAAAGCCCATTTAAGAATAATGTATGTTAGTGTCATAATTGCTGATGCATTAACATGTAGGTATGTTGTACTTGTATTCCCCTTCTGTCTTAAAAACTTTGTTTTAGCGCCTGTCTCTTTAAGCCCCCCTCCCGAAAAAGCCCAGTCCGCCATGATTGGTCAGCGCTTCTGGGTTTTCTGCATCTTTGCTCTTGGAGTCTCTCCACTGTCATTGCAGCCAAGGAATGACTGTAACGGCACTGTAGCAGCACTTTCTACCTATATATAGCAAAGGTGTGACATCACCACCGTACAGAAATCCTGATGGCATTTAAAGGCCCCATTTCTAAACACTGGATTGAGCGTTTCGATACACACTATTTATATAGCAGCTAGACCTGCTTCATAATAAACAAGACAGACATCTCCATTTATTTATTTTTTACAATATGAGACCTCTAATATATCAATAAAACAGGATCAGTAAAGTCTTATATTATCAGAAAATGAAAATACTTGTACAAGTACCACAAACACACCAGTAGAGAGGAAAAAAACATCTGAACCAGGGTGAAAGTGTCCTGCACTCCTTCCCATGATGCCCTCATTCCTTTATATAATCATTAAATCACTGACGGATGTGAGAGGGGAGCAGCAGCAGGGGTCTGGGAAAGAGAAGAGAGGAAGATGAAACAAAGAAAAAGAAATAAACAGGAAAGTGCAAGGTGTTTTTCTAGCATTGCAGGCGTTGTGCGTCAGTAAGCACGAGACCGACCTGCAGATAATGACGTGAGTTGTTGTAAAAGGCAGATGTTGCCTTAACATTGCAAATATGGTCTGGTATGACCAAGTGTCTCTGTGTGTTTGTGCTTCGTAATTAAAACATTTACAGACTGAGAGAGCCGTGCTTCAAATTCAGCGCCATCCCTTCCAAAAGTGACTCATCTAGCACTTGTTGAGTGCATGAGAGAAATATTCTTGCACTCAAAGGTTTTGCGTATCTAAGTCTGTAGGTGATTGTTCTTACAAAGGCAAACATGAGATACGTCATTGATTTGTTGAGGTGAGAAAACCGTTTTTGATCACCACCAACACATCATTAAATCCACTTACACCTGATAAAATACTGTTTCAGTTTGATGCTGGTTGAGAAATGACTCTTTGGCAGCGTAAATAAAAAAAGAATGGAATTAAAAAAAGGCAGCTACTTAGCAAAATGATATCACAATTCTTTTTCAAATGTTTGTTATTCCAGTTGTGTTGGTTAATAATGTTACAGACTAGATTCTTTGATTAATGTAGTGATAAATGAACTCTAAAAAGGAGAAGTCTGCTTTGACAAGAAAAACAATGCACTTTTTATGACACTAGTACTCAACTTCCTGTGTAGTCCCTGAACTCAGTCAATTGTCATGAGTCTAACTTGAGTTGTTGTGACATGGCTTCCTTTGCTGAGCCAATTTGGCCCATTTAAACTTGAGCGAGTGGCGAGCTGCGTCCACAGGCGTGCAGCCCGCCGCCAGAACCTGAAGTGCAGCACGTATGGAGGAAACCGCTCCAGTTGGAGAAATCGGATCCATCTATGGGGAATATCCCAAAATAAACCCCTCTGTTCTCCCATATCAGGCCTTATATAAATAAGATAGCACTGCAGGCCCACTGCACCATGGGAATTAGCCAATCCAGTCCTGTAAACATCAGCCAATGACTTCTGGCAGGCTGGCCAGCTCTCTGGAGGGGAGGTTCTGCACTGGAATTCATAAATAAATCACTTTTCTGGGAGGATTATGTGTCCACAGTCCCCATCCTCTCGGCCCCCACCCCTAAAAATAAACAGGGCCAGGCAGAAATAGCAGAGTTTAAGCACCACTACAGGAAATGATTTGGGCATGTTGCTATAATTTTGGGACATTATTTTCATAGCATTTGCATTTTAGTAGGACCCAAACCTTTTTTTCAGACCATCTTAGACAATCTCCTGTACGATGTATGACTGTACATTCCCAGTTACACGAATAGAAATAAATAAGTCACCACATCAGAATAAAGGATCCTCTGTAACACTTAGACTTGGGATTTGATAAGAAGCCCACTCGCTTTCTCCAAATCTTCAAATAGTTTCCAACCCAAAACTGAGGTCAAGTGAGCTTCAACTGCATTGCTTAGTGTTGCTATCCAGCGGTTGTTTTTGAGGGACTGCTTATGCCATTAACAGGTTCCCAGAGGAAGTAATGCAGCACTATTTAAACCCACTTAGCCAGGCCCCTCCCTAGACAAACATGGGGGCCAAGTGACAAATAATGAATGAAAGTTTGGTTTGGAGTAGAAATGGTAAAATGGATGTAATTCAGCTATGTTTATGCCCTTTTTTTGATAATATACAGAATGTCTGAATAAAGTACAAACTTGTTTTGGTGATCTTCGGGTCAAAGACATGTAGGCTAGCTACTATGTTGAAACTGGGCTAAATTTGGTTGAAAAGCTAAATGTTTTTTTGGCTCTAAGTCCCATGTAACAAATGTTGCAAAATCATTTTAATGACTACATTTCCAACAGCCCAGTCTTCCAAGGAATTGCGTCCACATCAATTCCATGCAAAAAGTAGGGGTGTGGACATGATGGTGGTGGATTGGCGTGTAGCGAGTCCAACTTTCATGCAAGAAACTGTAGCTCACATCCCATCACACACCAGTAATTAACGGCTACATTTCAATTAACCTTAACAGCCCCTGAAAGTGGTTTTTGCTGACTTCCAGGTGTTTATCTTCTGCACAGGTGGCTGTGTGTTGCGATCAATTTAGGTTGCCCTGTCACATGTGCACACTTCAACAGCGTGACTGAAGAGGGAGATAGAGACAGTGAAAGAAGCGAGAAGCGAAAGGACAGAAAGAAAGAGTGTGAAGTGTGTAGAAGAGACAGAAAAGTAAGAATATGAGTGTGGCTCAGGGAGATGTCAAAATTATGGAGATTGAAGAGGAAAGGATAGCAGCCAGCGTGGAAGTACTTTGGCTTTAAGCCAACTGATGTTTCTCAAGGTAATGGACTCTGCAAAACGTGCTCTATGGTGGTACAGCGCGTAAGAGACAATACAACCAACTTCTTTTCTCACCACAAGGCACTGTATGATAAGTGCACAGAAATATCCCCCAAAAAGTTATTTATTTAGGTTGTACTGTCAGTTTAAATGAAGCCTTGTGTTGTATACAGACCTGTTGTTTTATAAAGACCTGATATTCTGTTAATCTGTTTTGATGTGTTTTCCCTTAACTTTTGTGTTTTTATATATGTTTAAGATTATCAAAATGAATATCGATATTGCAACATTCATGCTCAATATCGCAGCATAACATTTTGTGCAAGTGGAAGACTGCTTTTCAGCGTACTTTTAGTTGCCTAAGCCTAACCATACCTTAACTGTAGTTTACGTATTTGCCATGACCAAAATCTTTCCCAAACCTGAACCATACTGTAGTTGGCATGTACAGATTTTGTAGAAAGTGAGAATTTAAAACAAAAGATTGTCATTGAAAATAATCCACTATTATTGTCCAATAATGATGTACTTGTCTTGCTGTGATAAAGTAACTACAACATGTAGTTGAATATAGTAACTTCAAGTGCTCTTGAAACAACCAACTATACTCTTAGACATCTCAAAAACCTTTTCCACAAAATTCTGCTCAGTTTTAACATCTTTTGACTTAAAGATCACCATGCTTTCTGGGTCAGTTAACCTGGAAGCTATTTCTGAGTTGTTTATGGGTTAGGGCAATGTCTTATAGGCCCTTTATTTTGCCATTGCTGTTTCATCTTTCATAACAACGAACTCTCTGACCTAAATAAGAACTTTGGCCCGATTGATGATGCATAGACTTCATGGAAATGATAATGAAGCATGTTAAAGTGTTAATACAGTAAATTAAAGTAAATGAAAGGCAGCAACACGGGGGGGGGAGAGAGTTTCCCGGATGTCAGAGGCGGCATGTTGTTGTTCTTGCTCTTTAATGCTACTAACTTCTTCTTGTGTGGGCATGAATGGGTTAAACAGCTAAGTGGTGAGATGCTTCATGCCTTCATATGTACACAGAGGCATCAAAGAGCGGAGCGCTCCTCGCCTCCTCTGCATGTTCCATACAGTCTGCAGTACAACTAGTACTCATACAGTACAAGGCACAGAAAAAAGTCTGGTGGGTGGTACGGATGCCTGCAAGAGGAGACACACAGAACAACCCCCAACATCCTGTTCGATGTCTGCACGCAAGTGTCCATTCTAACGTTTGCTCAGTGGCTGCTTAGTGAAAGAATTCAGGTGATTTCAGCTCTGAAATAACATCACCACAGTTTTTTTTTTATGGTGCTGTGATAAGTAGGTCTGGGGAAAGTAAAGGGGGCTTCCTCTTTCCACATCAATAAGATAAGAAAGGAAGTGACCTAAGTTCCTGCAGCGAGCTGTGCTGCAGTGGCACGAGGCGGATAGTCTCTGCTGCATGTGAGATGTTCACTGAAAAACCAACATTTGCCTAACATGAATTGGTTCAAATCTGCAAATGATCTCAAAATCACATTTTTATCATCCTCAACACCCCTTTGATGTTCTCTCGGGATTGGCTGAAGATTTCTTGGTACTTAAACAAATGCCTTTAAATGTACGAGACTGTACCTGATGAATACAGATAAGAAATATCCTGCAGTAACCTCGCTTAGGGATTTCTTTGTTACTTGAAGTTTATCAAATCAGTCAATTTTGACAAAAACACTGATGAGATTATCAACAGAAACAGTACTCAAGGACTCATGACTTTAATATTAACCTCATAATGAGCTTCATTATTATTCATTTAGACAGCACTGCTGGGATGTTATTATAACAGTGGATCTCTAATCTTGGAATTAAAGTCAATTTCAATTTTCAATTCCAATCCTTTTATTATGTGACCATGCCAGGACACACGTTTGAATGAATAAAGCCAGAGGAGATTTACTACAGTGATTCACAGACATAAAAACTCAAAAAGTGTGACCGCTGCCATAGAGGACACATTGTGCAACATTGTTGGTAAACTGAACCCTGAACTAGCGGCTGCAGGGTTCACAGTGTGAGTCACAGCCTGTGGCGTTGCCAAGGTTTTAGCAGCCCGGTAAACAAGTCAACAGATTGCCAAACAAGAGAAAGTGCCCTGGAAAGTACCCAAGAAGAAACTCCACTGTGCAGATGCGGGAGGAAATCATCTTCAGCCTCAATCTATCGATAAGGGGACACGCTCAGCTCGTATTTAATCTGTTGACTGAGGAAGAAACTAAAGATCAAAAGCGAAGACAATTGTGTGCAGGCTCAGTGTGCTTGTGTCTTTGTGTCAAAAAACAACAAGCAAGACTGAAAAAGAAAGAAAGAGACAAAGTTAAAGGAAACACATGAGAGAGGCATATAAAGAGTTAATAACTACTGCTAAAAAAGGTAATTGTCTGTTACATCACTAGTCAACAAAACAACCTTTGAGTCAACATGACCCTTCACCATCTGAGAGGGTTTTTTAGAAACCATCTAACCCAGACATGGTTTCACCTTTTGTTCTGTGGGTGATGGATTAATGACTTATAGTAGACGAAGCACTTTTCCAGAATCAAGGTTTGCGAAGGTCAGCGTGCCCCTCTAGATAGGGGACCAGCCGGGCCACATGAGTTGACACACTGTAAGAGTCAAAAGTCTAGAGTTTAAACACGTTCCACTTTGGACTTGGCAGGAACTCAAGAGAGGCTACAGGCCACTCACTCCCAGTCTGATAAACAACTCCCGGGCAGAGAAATAAGCCGGCTGAGAGGGAGCTGAGCTGCTCAGTGCACAGCTTGTACACAGAAAACGTTTGTAAGATATTATGCATTGCACAATATGTTATTCTAAAGTGTGTACTATTTTACATACTATACTATCCACAACTGGAAATCTTGCAGGCCTGACCAAGCTGCATAGCTGCCCATTCATTCCACCATTCATGTGGTGCATTTACATGAGAGAAATAAGTTACTTAAAGATATCATGAGCTTGGCATGATTTTGATTATACTGTTGATGTACTGTATACTAGCCTATTTTCCAAGAATGCTCCAAAAAGATTTCGGAAAACAATAAATAACGCATTAAATCTGAAAAAAACTTTCTATTTTGAGTTTAATTGTGCTGTGGCTTTTCAAGATCAAAGTTTATCTCATGTGTGCCAGTCATATCCATCCAGGGAAACGGCTCCGCGAGGCCCCAGACCCCCATTAGCTCGACCCTGAAAAGATTCACGTTACGACTTAAAAATGCAGGAAAGATGCAATCACAAATTTTAAACAGTGTAAGAGAGCAATGCTGCCATTGGTAGTCTAACGGTGATAGCACACCACAAATATGAGTGTTTCCATGGCTAGCCATGCACATCCGCATGGTCAAAGTTGAACCAAGGGGAATCCCACCGAACAGGAAACAAACTCGCAAATGTATTTAGCTTTAAAAGAAGTGAAACGGAAAAAATAGTTTAAAGGCAGGTTGAGCCAAAAGACTGTATATGGAGAACGGGCGTAGCATCAGTGGCGTCACCCATTGGTTTGTGGACTGCAGTTTTGAAGCCAGGAGTTTGCATTTTCGCTGTTGCCATCTTGGTATTTTGGAGCCAGAATGACCATATTTGGAGAAAAGGGCAGAGCTAGGGAAAATGATGCGAGTGTTGTGTAAGTCACCAATTTTCCACCAATCTGACGCAAGTCCTCCAGCAATGCTTTAGTGGCGGGTAAACGCGGACCTCGGGGTACTGGGGCTGTTCATCAGCATGTACGGCAGTACACAGAGCTGGTTGAAAATCTGCACACTTTCTCTTAAAATACCAGCTAAACGCTAATACTAGCTAGCTAGCTTGGTTGGCAAACGGAACATGGAAATTAGATAGAATTGAAGTTTAAGGCACTTCTGCATTGGCTCATGTTTTCAGGCATGGAAGTTGCCGCTTGGTTGACCAAGCCATGTCTTGTGTCATTTCCTGTTATTATAAACGGAAAAGCAGTTTGCATTTATTTGTTGTCACTGCCAAACTGTATACTGCTCAAATAGATACTGAGCTACTACTAACTACTGTTAGTAATGTAATTGGGACACAGCTTGTCTTTTTGTTTATGTGGTTAGACTCATTTACAGCAGCACACAGGGGGACACAAATCATCTCTTCATCTGAATACGTGAAATGACAGTGACCACCTCATTACCGTGGATTTTTTACTTCTCATGATTTCACAGGCATCTTAAAGTTTGTGGACATTTAAAAAAAAAAAAAACATGTCATGGGTTAGCCCTAACCCTGTTCTTTTCTAAGCCTGTTGTGTCGCATTACATCAAGACCTGAGCACAGAAGGTTGGCAGAAAGGGGAGTTCTGTTAGAGGCCTAAAATAGCTTGTCAGACACCAAGATGTATGTTTCTGAAGTTTTTGCTTGGGTGCGTCCTCTTTTGTGCTTCAGTAACAGCTCATTGTAATAATATAAAAGGGAGTTCTTTTTAAAAAGATTGAAGAGAACCAGTTCTCCAAGACAGACTGTAGCTGTACAGTTCAAGCCGAGCTTTAAGCAACCGACAAGGTCTTTATTTAACCAACTTAGGACATAAAGACATCAATGTAGTGGCTGCAAAGTTCATTAGCAGTGACACTACTTCTTGTAAGTCTCTAGGGCACTGTCTGTGTCGAAAGCATGTGGGGTTGAAGTGAAAAGTCGGTACTCCAACTTCGACGTCACCTCTTTAACAGCCATGAATCACCAAGAAATCAACAAGCCAAGTCGATCCCAGCCTTTTTCCATCAAACTACAGGGGGTCATATAAAGTATGTGTAATAATATACTGTGTAAGGGAGATGAATATTAAAAAATTAAAAAAATAAAAGTCATAAATACATTTCACCACAGAATCTTAATACCTTAACCTATGTCAGGAAACGGCTGCGCAATAATTCACATCACATTTATTTATTTTCCTGCTGAGTGTGTTTTACCAGTGAAACGGTTTCCTTGTTGTCATTAGGGTTTCTCCTTTTTATCATCTGTTTTCAAGATTCATCTAATTAGGGTGCCACAAGTTCATGAATTTAACCGACAATGGGGAAAACGGACACAGTTGTCAGAACAGAAATTCCCATATAGTGGAAGGAAGATGTACCGTACGACTTTAGACTAAACATAAACACACCGGGAGTTTACATTCACAGCTCTGGGACTGTAAAGGCACTAGCATGGCTGGTAGCCACAGATGTGCTGATGTGCCCGATCGATAAAGGATTTTTAAGGCGGATACCGATACAAATATTTGGTTATTTAAAAATCCAATATGCCGATTTATCAGCCGATATCCTGTATATATATTTTTTAAGTCTAGAAACACGTTACAAAACATAAACAAATTTTCCTAACATTAGTTATTTGTAGTTATTTATGAGTTCTCATTAAAATTATATGATAACAATTTGTTTTATTGTCACAACAGATCAGAAGAACCTCAAAATATATACAATTTCTGATAAACAAAATGTATAAAAATACAAACTTAAGATATGAAACTTAAAGTCCTTTGAACAAAAACACAATAACAAAAACAAAATCAGTGTTGCCTACAGTGACGCTGTAGAGCGCCCTCTGGTGGACAAACTATGCAACGCCAACGCTCAGAACATGTTTGACAGTCCATTTTTTGTTTTTTGTTTTTCAATCAGATTCATTTATTTGTCGATATAAATGATTCTGATGAATGAATATTTAGAAGAAGAAAAAAATCGTCCATTATAAATGCCGATACTAATAGATCGGGAAATGGCTAATATCGGCCCGCCGATGTATGGGTCGGACTCTGGTGCAAAGTACACATACAGGGAGTTTACATGGGGGGGGGGGGACACTGCCCACACCTGGTGGTAGGTTATACTTCTGATTTCATATACTGCTTTAGTAAAAAAAAAAAAAGGCTCTGGGCCATGTGACAAGTAACAAGTAGCTGTCACCTGAGACCATTGTTAATGCATATGAAGGACGCCAAAAATTAAAGTTATTGTTGCACAAGACATCTTGACGTGCCAACGATGAAATAAAGGTTTCCTAAATGTCATGTATATATATATAATTGATGGCGCGTTTTGTGTAGATTTGGACTTGTATACGTTTTATTCCACTTTTTAAAGCGGAGAGGCCTCCATGGCTGGAGCTGGCTGGTGAAGGTGACGGTGCCGGATACACCGGGACCCTTTTTGTGGATCTACTGATCGCCGTGGATTACTTTTTTTTGTTTTATTGGATTACGGCAAAATACGGACCTTTTTCTTAGTATGGTGTGATTGCGCTTCGTTTCTGCGTTTGAAGAGGCATCTCAACAGACTGCAGGTCGAACACTGATTGGTCACTGTTAGGCTACATTTTAGATGAATTTCAGTGTTAGGGCATTCCGCCACCGTCTATTGCGTTCCAAGACAGACGTGCTGCGATTGGATTTCATAAGGGCGAATTGTTACATAAATCGTTACAATGTAATTTAAAATATGCTTTAAAAATAAACATATATTTTTATTTAGCATGTTTGTTTTGTCCACATGTGCTCGTGCTGTGTTCCCCAAGTGGTAGGACAGGTATTTTTTTTTGCAGCCCTCGGCTCGAATGTCAAACTCTGCTTAAGAAAGTACAACTACTGCACTGTAGTTTGCAAGTCATAATATTATTATTAGTTTTTATGAGGGTTTTAGTCCTTGTTCTTTATATCCCTGCTCTATATACGCACACAAGGGACTGCCGAAAAGCTTCTGCCTTGTCTTTTTTTTTTTACTGCAGACCTCCCCCCCACCCCATCCTCCTTTAACCTAGCTCAGACTGCAGCCGGGCCAAGTGAAGGCCACAGTCTGATCCGCTCCACCTTTTAACTGTTATTATGCTTGCAGAAAAGCGTCTTTAAACAAACACACTGTTTATTTTTGTATTTCTTTTACATTATTCTTACAGACATTTTCTTTTACACAACTCATAAACCCGGTGACACATGGAGTGGAAATAATCTCTACCAACTTCTCCATCTTATTCCTCGCCATACCCCTCCCCTCTTGCCTTCTAACTACTTCCAAAACCCAGTACTCCCACTCCCTCTCTCACTATCCCTAGTTCTCATCCTCCCCTACTCCCCCTCCCCCCTTCATCTTACGGGCCCTCTCACTGACAGCTGGCTCTGATTATGGCTGTGAAAAATGGGGCAGTCACGCCAGCAATCCCCCCCACAGCATTCCTACAGCATGACTCCGCACTTTCTTCCTATACTGGTGCTAGGCCTGTCTATGCTTCCCTCCCTCCCTCTTCCCCTCTGTCTTTCTTCAGCTGTCTTTATTTCTTTCTTTCTTGTTGTTTTCCCATCTAAACACCGTATACTAGCAAAGAAAGGGGTAAAGTTTATGCAAGCAGCTGTTTGTCTGAGGGGATTTGTGTCCTGCAGAAATGGATGTTTTAATGAGCTGGACTGAGGGTACTGAGGTTGTAAGAGAAGACAAATTTGAATAGGAGATTATGTTTGAGTTACTCATACGACAAAGACAGATGGGAGAGGCATTGAAGCAGCAGTGGACAGCTTCTTCACATATGGAGCACAATTCACAAACACAGCAAGCCCGCACAAGAGCCAACACACTCCATCACTGCCTCGTGCTATGACGTTTATGGTGCATTACATGACTTTATAATGATTACAGCATGTCCGAGAGCACATTGTTTTGGCAGATTTTCCCATACATACTTATTTATTTGTCTAATCAAAAAAAGGCAAAACCCGCATAAACCTAAACATTGAATGCTGGTTGGGTTTTGTTACATGATCTGGCTCAGTCGAAGCAGCTCACACCATAAAAAGCTGCACCTTTAGCACGTCTATCCACACCTGTGCTAGTTTGCCAAACTTTCCACCTTGGTTGGTCCACTTTCTCCTGTTTGATATACTGGAAAATAGGAAACTTGACAAGAAATCTTGACACCATAAAACCTAAAATAGTTGGCTGCAAATTTGTTTTTTTTCAAGAAAAAATGATCAGGGGATTAATGGATAGGGTTACATAATTTGAGCAATAAGGATGTTGAATGATGCTGAATAACAGAGTATACTGGACATATATGGAGTATACTAAAACATCTAATGAAACAATTTACTACATCTGCACACAGTCCTGGATTTACTGTGAAGATCCACAATAGCTTTGCCAGCAGGATATGGTGATGCAGCTACATTGCTCTTTCTGCAGTTGTCTTTCAGCGAGGCCAATTGTTTGCTGAAACATGTGGCACAAAGACAGGCATAAATTCAGGTCAGTACTTTATTGAAAGGTTTATTTTACTGTAGAAGATCAGACGTGAGCTTAAACTCTGCCTTTCTCTTATGTTAGCCACATGTTAGACATGTTAAGCTAGTCAAAAACCCATGATGATGAAATGAATGTCTTTGAGCTGTTTTACTTTCTTTAAAAGGAGACTACAGCCTTTCAAAATGCTAATGTTGGAATGCAAACATGCTCACAACGGGTGTAATGATCACCACCTTAGTTTAGCATGTTAGCATGCTATCCCTTGCAAAATGGCACTAAACACAAAGGAGCTAAAGGCTGATTACTCTTAAACCCAAGTCTTGGAGAAATTAAAATTCTGACCTGTACATGGTGCTACTGTAGACTCAAAATCACAAATGTACAGTCTGAAGGTTTTCATATAAGATTAAGATTTATTTTAGATTCAAGCCTGTTACGTCAGCTGAGTAAAAAATCCACTAAGTGCAGATAGTGCCTCCAAATAGATCAAATTAATTTACAACCTTGAGCTAGCAGTAACTTTCCAACACCCTCCACTGTATCTCCTACATCTGAAATACCTTGATAATCTCTGTTTCACTGTCTAATAGGGAGCGTTCGAGCATGAAGTGAGCGCTCCGGAGGCCAGCAGATGCTTTGTGTCAGGTTGCATAAACAAGATAGAACACTTTCATCCATCATGCTGCTGAACTGGGAGCTTTAGGCCATCTTATCCGGCTCAAGGCACCTTGTTCAAGCAAAGACATTTTTAGGGCACCAACCTCGATATTACCTCAGCAAGATAAATCCTGACCGAATTCTGAGCTCTACAAATACCCTCTGTATGACTCTCTTTCACTCTTTTTAAACCTCAGAAAAAAATGTTTCAACATTAAATATTTCACAACTCTTCTAAACAGAAGACTCAACATGACAGGAGGCAGTTGTTAATCTCACATGACAGCAATGTGATGGAAGCTGTTGATTCAGAAAAATGTCAGCAGGACAGACTCATATCCTGTGTGCAACTGTAAGACAAAAACACAACAGCCTCTGGCTCGGGGCGATTTGAGGCGCTGACTCAAAATCAGACACAAGATGTAAATATAAATAGCCCAACTTCTGCGCTTCATACCGGAGTGTGATATCAGTCTAATGTCACATTTTCATTGTAAATAAATAAGACGCACATTGTACGTCAATATTGATGTCACCGTTCAATACGAGAGTGTGTCTAAGGTGGGATCCTGACAGTTTTTTGTGGTATTTAAATTGTGCAGACATCTCATGTAGTGAGTCATGCAGCGAGTTGCCCACAGTGGAAGCTCCAGTACTGTACTGGTCCCACCTACACGTCAGCCCATAGTCTCCACAGCTTAACATTTATCTTTGGCTTCTCACATGCTAACTCTGTTCCATTCTGTCTCCCCATTTACAAAGTAGACTCAGTAAACAATATTAAAGCGTGATCGTTTGGACTTTTAGCCAATGGGTATGATGATCAAAGCAGGTCAAGGTGAACTCCCTAGATGTCTGGAAACAGCTGTGCAGATTTTATGAAAATAAGGTGTATGATTGAGGTCACCATATTAAACGTATTAATAGCCCCCCTGTGGGGATGGTGCTTGTGTGTTGGCGTTGTCACAGCAATCTGAATGAGTGCTTCACATAGAAAATTGACCGCATCCTTCTCTTAAGTGTACGTGTGGACATAAGCCAGCACCAAAGAAGAGTTAAATGATTTTTGAAAAACTTATTCTGAGCACCTAAACGCTCGTTTTGTGACTCATTCATTACAAATCAGTTTCTAGGTGCAAAGACAGAAGTGACTGTTATTAACCTTGGATCAAACTTGCACATACTGAAGCTGGTGCAACAGAATAAAGGCAGCCCCTTGATGCATGTGCACGCCTGGTAAAGCACTTAAAACTCTTTACTATGATAACAAAAGTTGAAAATGAAGATTGGAGTTTAATGATGTACATGCCGTTCCCACCGGCAGCATTTGGACTGTTCTTCCCTCTGAGTGTGGAGTTGGAGGGCTTTAACCGAGTTAACACTGTTAACAGACAGTTGGAAGGTTTCAATGAGGAGAAAGAGGGATTGTTTAGGTGTATTTTGGCAGCGGTGTTGGCGTACAGTGGTATTGGTAATGGTATGAAGGTGGGGGCTGTCGGCTTGGGATTTTTGGTAAACGTTTTTTTGGTATTATTTACGAGTCGGGTGGGCTGAGGGGGACAATAAACCTTCATTTCTGGGAAAGCCATTGGGTTTTACTAGACTTTGTAGAACCTATAAGAGTGCAAGGCAAGAAAAAAAAAAGGCAAACCAGAAAGTATTTAACAAGCGCAAAAAAGTGTTTCCATATTCAGCTGTTACACAACAGAGCAATAATGTGAGTACACCCCTGGGTTGACAGAGTCACATGGGCCTGATGTGACACTAATAGTGCTTACTGGAAACACACACAAGCAGTGCTGTGTGTGTTTCCATGCTAATGACATTAAACCACTTACAAAATCTAAAACCAAACTCAATGCATAATTCATACCACTTTCTGCTCGTTAAAGCTCTGTGAATCGCAAACAGGCAAACATACTAACACACATGTTGCTGGTCAAATTACAATAAACATCTGCTTTAACAAGTCATTTGCTCTCATTTTCAGCCTTGAGAACAACATAAATCAAGAGAAAAACAATGGCAATGATACATAATCCTTCATCGGTATGAAAAAATGACATTTGGTTCTCATTACTCTTGAATCAAGCAGCTTTGTGTCAGACGCAAGAAGACCAAGCAATTTTAAAGGCTCCAAAAATGGGCCAATTGACATGTTGAGAAGGTAGATGCTTCCACATTTAGGCAGACAGGCAATTGGACCCCTGTGTGGTATATGGCTGAAGGAAAATCCCCATTGTCCTGTTGGATACAAGCGGCTGGAGCCCAGGAACTGCTCTGGACTGGATGTGAAACCCTGGCAGCAGAAAATTATAGCTTTGGCCAGGAAAGTCAACCAAATGGGCTGATTCTTCTCATTCAACCCAAAGGACTCCACACAGCTGCACCTTCTTTCACTGCCAGGGGAGAAGACTGAAAGAGGGAGAGAAGAAAGAGAGGCGGAGTGGGGAACAGTTGGGGGCAAAGGGACTGGACCAGCCTCAAAGACCCAGAGGGTTTCTTTTCTTTACAAAAAAACTGAAGAAAAAGAAGCAGCTTAGACTCATCTTGGACATCAAAATCTATTTTGGGGCTGTGCCGTGTCCGTGTTTGGACTGTGGGCAATCACACAAAATCCCTTAGAGTTATTTTCTTTGAGTGATTGGGAGCGCTTTTGTAAAATCACAATCAAAGCGTTAGGATGGTGATGTATTCTGGCCCCCGGGGGAACATACAATGCTGTTTGAGTTTTTGTCTATGTTCTTCTGAGGTAATCTCCCTCCCATAGGCTCCTTGATCTTTATCCACATAGCTCGAGTTTTGCTCATTTTCTCGTCTTTTTCTATAAAAGTGAAGACGGATACACTTCACGAGCTCATGTGAGTTGCGGCATACAGACAATAGAACTAAATACAAAAACAGGCAGCAAATTTAAGCAACACAACCAAATACAGAAACCACAACCAGTGCCTTTCTGTATTTGTGTTGGGTTTTCTGTAATTGCAACACATCTCATTGGGCTGCATATGTGTTGCCAAATTGTTGAATGTGCTTCTCAACTTGTGTTAGCTGTTTTTCTAAATGCTGAGCATGTGTTGTTTGTGTTTTTTGCACTTGTGTTTTTTCCTGACGTTGCGGTGCAATGAGCTGTCAGGGCCCCCAAAACTGACACTAACCAGAAGTTTAATACCTACATGGAGAGCAATGGAAAACCAAAGACATCATGTAGCAGATAATTTGTAGCATTGTACTGGCAATAAAGACAAACACCAGAAAAGGTTTAAATTAGAGCAGCAGAAACTATAAAAGAATGTTTTTTTCCACAATAAATCATCAGACGCTTATAACAAGGAGGAATTTGACATCACCATATGTCTGGGTCGACTGAGGACGGCTCACACACAACTGCTCCTAACCCTGCAGCTCAACATCAGTATAAGCAAAACCACACTCCAATTAATTCCCACACCATCAAAAGCTAATTTCCAAAAGTCTCATTTACAATAAGCGACCTGATATCAAACACAAAAATGCAACCATGTCAGAAGTGTGTCCTTGTCGGCAGCATCTGGAGGATTATCAATAACTGGAGAGAAGACACGTCCAGTTCAATAAATGTGCGAGGGGTAAAGTGTGAGAAAAGTGGGCAGGGTCACACGGACGCTTGGCTTTGTGTATTGTCCAGAGCTGGACACATGGACTGTGTAATTCTAGTCCAGGAGTGACCACACAGGACCGGTTGTGAGGTCTGAGAGTGCTGGAGAATGGAGACAGATGGGACAGGGGCAGGATTTTTTGGTGAGAGAATGCTTTCCACTGTTCCTACGCTATACAAAGCCCATTGATTTTTTCCCCCCTGCGTTGAGTGAGGAGCTGAGGAATATCTCGTTTCAGCGTCCGCCGCATGGTCATGACACCTGGACCAGGGTCAGGTCCGTCCAGTCCCCAGCGGAGGCACGCTGAGTCCAGGGGGCAGGGGGGGGGGGACTGGACACAACAACCACTGGAGTCCTCTCTACGTCCCCTAAACCCGTTCTTCCCTAAGTGTGTCTGCGCATGTGTATCATGTGCCATCCCTGAGTGTGCTGCATTGTGCGTCACATTGCTGTAGTCATCGTGTCATTTCTATAGCTTGATGACTTTGACCTATGCTGCAACCCTCTAATATGCGAGTGGAAAACCAAACTCTCCCTTCCCATGAGCCCTCTGGACAGACAGAAAGATTGTTCCTCAGGAAACACGGGTCAGGAAGTCAGAGAAGGAAGCTGGCCTTTCGTTATAAATACAACCCTCCTCTGGAGACATGAGTGTCAGGAGAGAATTGGACAGTATATCTCCTTTAATCGCTGACCCCTCACTCTCTGTTTTGCTGCTATTTTTGCGACCACGCATTTAATCAAAATACTGTTATTATTATTCTATTTCGCTGCAAATTGGCACTGACAGGGCTAAAGACTTTCATTTCCAAGAGGGTGTTTGTGTTGAACTCTGGCCGTGATTGTAATGCCGTGACGTGTCAAAACCACACGAATGAGCCGAGCCGAGCGTTGATGCTGCATCCCACCCACTGGGAGATGAAGGGCAGTGGAAGTGGAGTGGATGGGCACGCTGGAGCCATTCATGGGAACAACATCAGCCAGAGCAGCTGGCGGTTCACCACTAACAATGCTGCGGCTACTCTCATGGACAATTAATTGCTGCTAGGTCTTATTTTCCTCCCTCCCTCCATTTTTCTCTCTCTCTCACCCTCTTCCTCTGAGGCTAGTTTCACCCTGCAAGATGACCATAGTCATCCCATATGAATTTGGCAAACCATACCATGAGACATGAAAGGAAGCAATCATGGATGTCCTGGCTGTCAAAGCTTATACAGACAGGATCACACAAATTGGGATGTGGGAAGGAGAATGTTTACAGAAACCAAAACCCCGCACAATGTCACGGCAAACATGGGCCGAACCATGACAACATGTTCAAGAAATCAAAGCCTATATAGGTCCAACTTGGCTATCCTTCACCGTTGATTGCTCAACAATCTGTCCTGTCAGTGTAACGAAAGACGTGCTCACATGCCGGGTTGAGGGAAATGGGAAGCTAGAGGAGTGTTAAGTCATCTATGGCTTCTTAGACCATACTTAATATTTCCATTTTATACACCTTTATACTTATTTTGTACTTTTTATTCCACTACTTTGTTTTATTTCACAACTTGAGTTACTTTGGTTGTCAAGATTTTGCAAAGAAATACTATATACAAGTACATGAAGTAGTTGATTTCAACTACTTCATGTACTTGTATATAATATAAACAGCAAAATACTTAAAAGTGTCCATAATAATCGAGTTCTTTGGTTTTATAAAGTACATCATGAGTACATTTTGCTAATAAAACTTTTTTTACTCATTCAGAATTTAACTTGTGACAAAGTATTTTTACATTATGGTGATACTACTTGTTTGACTGATATCAGACAGAATTGTCAACAAATTTCTGGACCAGGCCAACTACTTGTTCTAGGAGATATCATCCTGAAGGGAAATTATTATGCAACAGTTGCAGAACAAAGTAGGAGAGAGTCGATTTACAAGGTATACAGTAAACGGTCTGATCTTCCATCACTGCATTCTTATCTGGGATTGACATTAATATGTATGTAACATTTTCACTGCAATGTGCAAAATGATAAATACAATTCTAGTGAAGAGGTGATGTTCCACTTACAGTGCTCATAATAACCTTCAGTTTTATGGAATTGAAAATACAAGTGTGGGGGGAAGACAAGATACTTCAGCTTGAAAATTAACTTCATGAGAAATCATAAATGCCAGTATGTGGCAAACAGTTAAGTCACTGGTATTTACCAACAACCCTATCAATCCCAAGAATATACATAATGTACCATGAGGCAGTAAAAAAAAAACTACTTAATTCTCCTTTAAGATGTTTAATGAGCCTTGTGGTCACCCTAAGTGGGATGTTGTGCAGTGCATCTTGAGATTACCACAAAACTAGTCTAAGCCTTTGTGTTTTTGTGTAGCTGATAAGACTCTTTGCTTCATATGAGGCCACTAAGTTAGTGTGTCAGTGGAAAGGCTGATTACACAATACAGTGCTGAGTCCTAATTCACCAAAACCACACAAGGAAGGAGCTGTGTTTGACTGTGCTGACCTAAGTGTCTAATCTTAGAAATTCTCACTCACGGTGTAACCATTCTGATAGTCTACAATTATGCTTTAGACAAACATGGAGACACTCTGAATACTGTACAAAGAGAGGGGAGTACATAGGAAATGCTGCAACAAGAGGAAAGAGAAAAGGAAGAACTCTGCCCTCTGTTGGCTTTAAGAAGGAACTACAGTAAACTGTTGCTTTAAGAGAATGTCACCACAGACAAGTTCCAATTTGTTGAGTTTCCCCATGAGTTTTTTCTTCTCCTGTTCAGTTAGATAAAAGATTTTACAGCCAGGCACCCCACTTAAATGTTATCAGTGACCTCAAGTCTCATCCTCCCTTCTGAGGAGGGAGTCATCAGCGCAGGAGGCAGAAATCAAACCGTTGAGCAGAGGCTGAGGAGTGACTGACTGCAGCTCCAACAGAGACTGATAACAACTACAAACTAAAGGAGGACAGCGCTGACCTCGAGGAGCACAAATCCTCAGAAAGCAAGTCCCCCGAGAGAGAACTCGACTCTGTCAACAGCCAGAGGAAACTCCTGTCTGAAGAGAGCTGAGATGTAGTTTATTCCTTTTGTGTTTTCTACTTGGGAAGTCAGTGAAATGATTGGACAGGAAAACCTCATAAATATTCCACCCATCACTTTAACAAGCTGTGATGGAAAAAATATATATATATTTCTACATATATATATATATAGATATATAGATCTATATATATAGATCTATATATATATATATCAATCAACAGAGAAATCATGTGCAACTACTTTGATAATTGGTTAATTGTTTCAATTATTTTCCAAAGAATACATGCCAAAATATTCTCTACTTCTGGTTTTTCATTTGTGAGAATTTGTGATGTTTTTTTGACATATGTGATAGTACATTGAATATATTTGAACTTTTTGACTGTTGGTTGACACAATTGTGATTTATGAAAATACAATCTTCAGTTGCAGCCTTAATTTTCTTTCAGCAACTTTCAGTGTGACTGTAAAATGTCACCTTAGGCTTGAATACTGCACATCTGATTTGTAGGCTACACCTTAAAATGCCGACAGATCCCATTTAGGGAGCAATAAAAACAAGTTTTTTTTATTTTTGTTTTCTTTTTACATGTTTTAAAGGAACTAAATGGAAGGTTAAATATAATCTAAATATGAAAAGTATGTTGTTGTTTTTTGCCTTTTTGTGAAATAAATACACAGAAAACCTACTCACACTTTTGACACTGTTACACAAATTCATTTGGAAGGAGGATTTACATTGAAGTCAGTCAAACTTCTTAGCGAGCATATCAGTGTGTGCTGACGTCTGCAAGGCCCTTTGTCAAAATGATGTTGTTTACCGTCTGCATGTTTAAAACACGGACATCTCTGACACTATCCCCTTGGGAATTGTTTCATGTTGGCAGGAAACAGGTGCCTCCTCCTAAACCTGGAAGGACAACTGCACCACACAATATCAAGTGGATACATTTGAGAGAATTAAAGTAAACAAGTGCAGTGTGTAAGGCTTCTTGGGGCTTGGCTCCGATAAAGAAAACATTTCACATCAGAGTCAGTGGCTTGTAGCCTGCTGGCCTTAAGGACTTTAAATCTGCATGAGAATCTATTTGCTCCAACATTACAGCCCTCTGTGCGTTGTCCTTAAGTAAACTCTGGCTCTGATTATGTGTAATGTGTGACATACTGTATTGTCACTCCTTTAGATCATTTCACACCAGCTAGGGGTATTTTTGTATTTGCTGAAACAGAAAATGCTGAGTCCCCTCCCACAACCCTGCTGTACTTACTCCTCAGAGGAGATACGATCGATCTGATCTACTTAATCAATCAGTGACAGGGCCTTTGAACTGCAGACGTGATTTGCAAGTCTGTCACCCCACCCTGTCGTCTGTGAAAACACTCCAGGGAGATTAGACCAAACAGCCCCGGATCGTAAAACTCTTTTTATGTTACAAACACACACCCTCGCTCTTGCTGACAGGGTCCAGAATATCTCAAAAAGTTATAAATCTGCTTTTCTTTGGGGGGGGGGGGGAGATAACTTTGTAGTTTCTAAAGGTCAGACATAGATCAGAACTTTGTTTGAAATAAATATGCTGTATTCAAGACCTGTATCTGGCCTTTTCTATCTCAACTAAATTCAACATTTCAGTACAAAAACAACTTCCTCTGCCTCCTCCACGGCTGCTAGCAGTGAGACAAAGCTCTCCACCCCCTGTATGGCTTCTGTACAGGCGAAGAAGAGGAAGGGAAAAGGGAATGTTTTGCCTCTCTCTCTCTCTTTCTCCCCACCCATCTTCCCTCACCTCCCTGGGGCAGTGCTGTGTAGTAATAAACGTCCCCCATAAATCTTCCCTCACGCCATCATCCCCTCCTCCAACTCTTTTTTTTTTTTGCTTAACAGCTTCTTTTCTTCTCCCCCAACCCTGCCTTTCTTTCCCCTCTTCTCTTTTCTATTGCAACCCAACCCTGACATTGACTCTGCACATGGCCGGTGGCTGCTCTGTCATGGATTTAGAGGGAGGGAGGGAGA
The DNA here is from genome assembly GCF_008692095.1 of Etheostoma spectabile. NCBI lineage: Eukaryota > Metazoa > Chordata > Actinopteri > Perciformes > Percidae > Etheostoma > Etheostoma spectabile. The sequence goes on from NC_045752.1 coordinate 2,638,071, forward strand.
GAGAGAGAGAGAGAGAGAGAGAGGAAGACGATGGGCCACAATAGGTTTGTATAGATCTCACTCGCTGCAGCCCAGTTCTTTCACATGTGGCTGCGAGCGTCATTGTCACAGGCTGTGGTTGAATCTGGTGAGATCACTCATGTATCAGGTTATCACCTAGCCTACTTGATGGAATGACATATACTGTATATCCATGCACATAGTCCGCAGCATTGTACCTGCTGGTAAGGAAGAGGAGCTGTACTCGAAACAGTGAGCGAAAGAAGGGTTTAATGGGCGAAATGACTGTGGTCGGGAAAGAGTTAAAAGCTGTAGCTGACTGAATTCAAAAGTCCCACAAGTGACGTTACAGTCCAGCAATTAAGAGTAAATTAATTACAGAGTAGTGGATGGTAGCTGAAACCCTGGGGATAGTGCAACGCCTCCCAGTAAACAACTCCAGACTGTTTAAGTAGGCTACCAGACTTCCATAAGAAAAAGAAGGAAATAAAGTTGTAGCTTACTTTGCAACTTAAAAATCTACTGATAGTAACTTGTTTTTTGTTTATATATTTACTTTTAAATTATTGTTAAGACACTATTCTTCTAACAAAGTTAATAAACAGAACATGTGCAGTATAATGATTGTAAGAAGTCACTTTGTATGTATGTGTATACTCTCCCAATAAACTAATAAGCAGGCTTAGAATAGAGATAAAAAAGAGTTATCTTTACTGCACGATGCTCAGACATTTAAGTCAACAACTGTTTAGTATTCATTCTGCGTGCAACAGCGTAGTAATCTCACACAAACTGGCAACCCACTGAAAGTTTGTCTCTTCAGAAGAGGATAAGAAAAAAAAAAAAGTTAACAGAAAGTTAACGCCCAGCGCTCCAGGCTCCTCCTGCAAAGGATTATAAAGCAAATGCCGGGGCTAGTGCAGGGCAGAGGGGGAGTTCTGCAGGGTCAAAAATACACAGGAGCTGCGAATCAGAAACTCAGCAGCAGACCGGCGCAACTTTTCTATCAAGCACATTTTGTTTGTTTTTTTTATTTTATTTTTTTTAACTACTTTTCATTGAACCCTGGTCGCTGCAAAGATGACCACAGCCGTGGTGTCGCCTTTCTTCGACTTCGAAGTAATGAACAAGGTAGCTTCAAAAGTTTTCTCTCTCTGGTCTTTTACAGAAGTCTGTTAGTCTGCTAGCCTGTTAGCAGCAGTGAGTTAGCCGCTGTGGAGGAATGATGTGCTGCGTGCCCGCGGCCCTCAGCCGTGACGCGCCCGTGTGGGGAGGCTTGTTTTGTTTTGCTGTTTTTCGCTTCACTTTGACTTCGACTTGTTGCTTATTTTGTTCCACTTGTTTCCTGTCCAAACATCGTCGTAAGCGTTAAACGAGTCTCTCAAAAGTGTGTCGAAGGCAGCCGAGAAGTAAACATTAACTTAACTATTGTTGAAATGTTCAACTTACATAATGCAACGTGTGTCATATCAGTTAACCTAAAATGTCTTGTTTTGCTTACGAGTTACAGTTACGCGGCAGTTTCGATGTTTCGCTTCAGTTAACGCATGCCATGTTTCTGTTAATGACGGCAGTTTTGCGCCACTTTTAATACTGCTCACAAAGCAGCCACATGCTCGCTAATCATTGACCAGGCTTTTAACTAACTTACAATTGCTCACATAAAACTGTTTTCAACGCATAACCGTGTTAATGTGTTGGGGAAATAACGAAATCGTAACTGCTCGCTGGTTAGTTAACGTCACTGTACTGTTTTCGTTTGCATACATTTTCATGTTTTCAGTGTCCGATTTCTTTTTAAAACGGCGCCTTTTTTTCCTTTGCGACTGTCAGTGTGTTCTCTGGTAGCTTTAATACTCCAATGTAAATCAGTGACTAAACCAACCATCTCCTTTAGTTCGGACGTGTTTTGAAAAGCATCAGCTTTCTCTTGTAATGCAGCAGGATGCTTTACCACTGTCATTATCTTTCAAATGATGCAGCCTCTTTGTAGCCACTAGCAGCCCTGTGGCCTCTCATGTGCTGCTGCTCCATTTACTAAACAGGCACACATTCCTCACCAGGGCAACTTGCCAAACCAGCTGCTGTTCTATAGGCCTGTATCCACTTGTGTTGTCAGTGCCAAAAACGAACACAGTCATGCAAAAGGAGGCTGTGGGTTTTTCTCCCTATCCCACCAGCTCTCTTTAAAATCAGGACCACATTGACTGTCTGCCTTGGTGTATATGTAACCTCTCTTTTTTTTCTAATGAAATGTTTTCTTTGCGTTTCTGCAGAACAAACTGCTCAGCTACAACAACAACAACAACCTGGGTGCCCCCCATCCCATGTCTGTCCCTTGCACTGGCGCTAATGTGCCCATCTCCAGCCCTGCCGGAGCCCTGCTGGACAGGAAGGCCGTGGGATCTCCCTCGGTGGGAGGCGTGTACCAGCGGCGGCACTCTGTCAGCAGCACCAAGTTCAGCCAGAACCAGTTTCTGAACAGTCTGAAGGCAGCGGACCACTCCTCACTCATCTCAGGGGTTGGCAATGCCATCAACAACAAGGAGACCCGCATACGAGACCGCTCCTTCTCTGAGACGGGTGAGAGGCTCCTCACCAAGTGCCTGGGCCCTGCCAGTCCCACCGGCGGCAGCCAAGTGAACTCCAGCCGCTACAAGACAGAGCTTTGCAGGCCCTTTGAGGAGAATGGTTCCTGCAAGTATGGCGACAAATGCCAGTTTGCTCACGGAATTCATGAACTGCGCAGCCTGAGCCGCCACCCCAAATACAAAACTGAGCTGTGTCGCACCTTCCACACCATCGGTTTCTGTCCATACGGGCCTCGCTGCCATTTCATCCACAATGCTGAGGAGCGCCGTGGACCTCCCCAGCAGTGCTCCCCTCTTAACTCCAACAAGATGGAGAGGCCTCGACTGCAGCACAGCTACAGCTTCGCAGGCTTCTCCAGCTCAGCTGGGCTGAGAGACAGCCCCACCTCGGTCACCCCTCCACCCATGTTCTTCCCCGATGAGGTCTCCGACTGGCCCAGCAGTAACCCCTTCACCTACTCCAGCCAGGAGCTGGCCAACCTGTTTGGACCCAGCCTCAGTGTTGGTCCTGTAGGCACAGAGCCCAACACCCCTGCACCCCCTTCTCCAACAAGCACACCTTACTATTTCAGACCCATGTTGGAGTCCCCTCACATGTTCGATTCTCCATCCAGCCCTCCTGACTCTCTGTCAGACCAAGAGGGCTACCAGAGCAGCTCTGGAGGCAGCCTGAGTGGCTCCGAGTCCCCAACGCTGGATACCACCCGCCGCCTTCCCATCTTTAGCCGCCTCTCCATCTCTGATGACTAGACTGCACGTATCCACCAGTGACTTTAAGTTTGATGACACAAAGAACATGGCACTCCCCTCTACCTCTGCCCTTTTCCTAAGCTTCCCCTCACACAGCAGCATGTTAGTTCATTGTTAACTTTGTAAGGATGTAGTCCATTAAGGGAACTCTTTACTCAAATTATCATTTCACCCCTGTAAATCTGCACAGCAAGTTAAAAAAAAAAGTACCCTGTCATGTGTCATAGTGCCAAAAAGGGAGAGGAAATTGAACAATGAAAATCATGACAACAAGAATTGACTGTTTTGCCAGGTGCCACGTTTTTTTTTTTTTCTTCTTCTTTCTTCATTTGTTCTTGAATGTGTAGCAGCACAAGTGGCCTTGGAAAGGGGAGTGCATTGCACTAGCCCCCAAACCCCTCCCTCCTTCTCCCCTGACGATACCACTTCCCCCGAGCTAGCTAGAGGGTGCTCACTCATGTAACTGTAGATCTACCGCAGCTGTTTTTACAGACTGAGTTAAGACAAAAAGGAAAAAAATAAAGACCCTGAAAAGATATGAATAGTTTTTAAAAAAGAAAAGAAAAAAAGTGCCTGGGGTGGTTTCTGCATGTGTTTAGGGTGAATGGACTACTGTTTGTTTTTTTTCTCATTTGCCCCCCCTCAACCTCCCTGTCACGGTTCTTCTCAAGCCCAGTCTTATGTAATTGTGGACTGAGTGAGTCTGCAGGAAGGACTTTGAACTGGAAGTTGGTTATGTGTGTCCCCCCCCTCCTCCCTTATGGAGTTTTCTCCTCCTGTTGCTGGTCACTGGCTCTTTTCTTGAGAAGGAAGTCTTGATATCAAACCGATTATTAAACCTGTAAGACTTTGTCCCACCTCTCCACCCTGCCTCCCCCGCCTTCATCCTCGCCGATCTGGGGAATTCCAGCATTCCCATGGTGCAGTTGTACATCCTGCGACTTGACGAGATCGGATCTCCAAGCTATTTTACTTTACTTCTCACCCCCACTTTAGTACCTGCTCCGAAGAGCACTCTGTACTCATTACATCCCTTTTTTTTGCTTTCTTTATTTGATAATTATTTTTTATTGTTATTATTACGGTTATTGTTTGAAAAACCTTCCAGACAGAAGGTTTGCTTGTCACTGCTTATTTAACTTATCAGAACATATTTATTGCTGATCATATGCATTTTTTTTTGTTAATTTTGTTTTGTATTTATCTGGATAATGAACAATAGAATATATTTTCTTTTATGTTAAATTATGATCTTCCATATTAATCTAAAGATTGTGAAGACGTTTTTGTCAGTTTTCCTTTTTTCACAGTTTAATATATTGTACTTCAATGACTTTTGTTCTGCAACTACACAAATGAAACTTAATTTAAAGCAAAAAAAAATGCAAAAAAGACGTTTTGCGTTTTGATTATTTATTGTACTTTTTGTTTTTTTCTTACTCCCTCTTATTGGACTGCAAACATGATTTGCTTGTATTCATTCCTGATGTTTTCCCCCTTCACATCTTACAATAATCTGACAGTAACAGTAGCCAACTGTTATTACATTGATTCACCTCGTCAGTTTTTGTCTCCGATCTTGTCCCAGATCGGAGTATTTTCTCACAGTACAGGTTGGTGGTAGAAGTAAAATGGGCGCTGAAAGACCTCTCACATCACTGGTTAAAGAGAGTCTCCACGTTAGACTGGTTATGTTGAACAGTCTTCTGTCTTCCACCCAGTCTGTTATTACAAGCAATAGCTGTGACCAAATGGGTTGAGGAAAGTTTCTTTGTGTTCTTGTTCATTTCATTGGATGCTTGATGCACCAGCTTGGCCCCCTCTTGACCATTGGAAGTGCCTCTTTGAATACATTCCAGGTAGCTAAGGCTTCTGTGCCTTTTTATATTTGATAAATGGAGGACAATTACTTTTTTTTTCTTTTTTTTTTAAGTCACTTATTCTGTGTTGCCTTCACGTGTTTTGAAAGAGGTGAACAGATTTTGACACAAAGAAAGTAAAACAGTTGAATGTATTTTTTCAGCCATGTTTTTTTCACTACAGTAATTTCTGTGAGTTTCTCTTTTGTAAGTATTGATTGCAGTTAAGTCAATAAACCCCGTATTTTTGGAAAAGTTGAACACTGTCTAATGAGTTGTGTACTAGTTGAAATCTCATTTAGTTCCTCCTACAGCTGCACATTGCAGGTATAGACACGCTGCACATGCTATATACTGAGGTTAAAATAATGTCTTTTTCAAATATGTGCAGTGGAGATTTAAGTTTAAAATGCTTATTCTATACTAGTGCTGCAACGATTAATCTATAGTTGTCAACTTTGAAATTGATTGCCAACTATTTTGATAATCAATTAGTGATTTGAGTAATTGTTAAGACAAAAGTAACAATTCTTTGATTCCAGCTTGTTAAATGTGAATATATAGGTTCTTCTCTCCTCTGTACAGTAAACTTAATATCTTGGGCATTTGGGAAAACACTGATTTACATTTTTCACCATTTTCTGACATATAGACCAAACAAATAGATTCATCGACTATAAAAAATAGTTAGTTGCAGCCCTGTTCTATACATTTTATCATGTTACTTAATATTCCAATTTTCATAGGACCCTGTTTTAGGTGCAAAGCTTTATATCTGAGGTTTTCAATAAGACACACCCACATAAATCCATTTAGAAATCATAGGGAAAAAAAAGACTTAACTGCAGAACTTGCCTGAGAATCAACACATTTTAAAGTTTAATTCAGAATCAAAGTAATTCAGTATTAGTGGTCTTTACATCAATGGGTACATTGCAAACCGGTTTGGCTGGCGGCTAATTCTGCATACTTTTAATTATGCCAAAATGTAACCAAAAACATATTGAAAACTCAAGTTGTTGCCCACAGCTAACTAACTAACTGGCTCCATGGACACATACTACTTCAATGTCATACTTTGAAATATATAAAAGGGACAGAATATGTTTACAAATCTATTTAAAAGGTAAAAATGGGAAATAGAACTAGCTGTGCTTCTCTGTGCATAATGCAGAACTAAAGGGAGTTTCACTGTGGTGGAAGTTGATTGGTGAACGGCCCAGGGGAGCAGTCAGGGCTATTGACCTAGAGTTGATCAAACTCTCATTGAGCATTGGTTACGCAAAGACAAGACACTCCTGGTTTCAGCAGAAATATTGATCGGGGGGCTGAAACCGTTATGTTTCTGAGAATAAAAAAAGTAAGTAATTATCTGAGGTTATCACCTGATCAACGATACTGAGGTTAAAAGCGAATTGATCAATATGTGTGTGAGGATATCCTAAGTATGGGATAAACAATTGTGTCATAGGCCGATCAAAAGTATATAGTGTAGTAACACGTGGCCGAGTTAATATATTTTGTTTTACATATTTCCCCATTAATACAAGCATGCTATTTGATTTCAGTAACAACACTCTGTAGCTTCCCCTTCATACACTCTCGCTCGCTCTCTGGACACTTCCGTCTCTCCCTGTTTATGTTCTCTCAGATTGCAAAAACGAGCCGGAACAGGAACTCCCTTCCCTCCATACAATGGTGGGTGCTGACCCGTCACAGCTGACCTGTGGAGGCCTCGTTGTTGCTTTATTCCAGAGAACCTGGTGGATTCTTGTCTAGTTCCTCCACTCCCTCCCCGACCCACCCACCCACCTCAGCCCCATCTCTAAACAAGCTGCCTGTCTGCCAAGAGCCTGATTCTACTTCATGTTACATCACCTACCAAACTGCATACCAGCAAGTCATAAATAGGGAAACAACCTTCCAAACATTGCTTTCTGGATACTAACAGTTAATTACTCACTACCTATTTTTTTATTTTGTGTCACACATTCTTTTGAAAAGCAGAGAAAGTTCAGAATAACCCAACATGTGGCCAACAAATTGAATACCATCGAGTATTCATGACATACTGCTAATAAAAACCTCAGTTCATTTCAAAGCATTGATCAACAACAAACTTGGAAGAAGAAGCCACAATGCAACAGCTTGTGTGAAGTGAGGTAATTACAAAGCAAGGCCTTATTGCTATGGCTCATGTTTCACCAGAGCAAAGTACACAAATGGATTTTCTGGTCTTGGAGAGCACTGGCCATCTTTAACTTAAACATACATTGTTTTATCACCTTTATACTTTTATGAGAATTGCTTATAAATATGCTTTTGTATTAATGACATCTTGCAGAAGTCCACTACATAGCATGACTAATAACTTCTATTTGGATCTCAGAGACCAAAGCTGTAAAATGGTTAAATACAATTAATTTCCATATGTTAAACATCAGTAATTGGTGTTGACAGTACTATTTACGCAGCACCACCCCTCCAAAGACCCAAATAATTTTAGATTTCTTTTCTGAAGTTTTGTAACAGTTTGAGTAAGAGCTCTCTGGGATTTAATTGATCTCAAACACTAGTAACATCTAACACTATAAAGGATAACCTACTGTACATATCTCTATCTGTGAATGAATATACATTTGTTCCAGCATTGGCCATAAACTACACATACAACAAGAACTATTTCTTTGGTCATCATTTGGTGGATTAACAATACCTAATGTTTGTATTTTGTCACTTTAATCAAACATGCAATCGTAGTTTGTAGCATAAGGAATCATTTTTTTTACATGTTGTGTTTAAGATAAGATAAAGATAAAGGAAAGGTTTTCATATCAGACTAAACCAGGTGACTATGACTCAAGCACACCTTCTTTTCTTGCTGCACCCTTTCAGAAGAACTTAAACTGCATGCAGTTGGAGGGACATAAAAGAGGGCTGCTTCCTGTTTGTGTGGTGTGAGTATGGAGGCACCTTGAGACGAAATACCAGGAAGTGGGTTTCTGAACCTCCAGCAGCAGGTCTGAGGGTGGCGGAGAGAGGGCGGGTCGTCTGCTCTTTGATATGTGGCACGAAAAGAAAAGAACAACAACAACAACAAGAAAATCTTCCATTACTTCATCACATTTTACAGCAGGTTGCTTTCCAATATGGAAACAGTAGGGTGACTCAGATTAGGTTTGTGGTTCATTCATTGCTTCCTGCACAACAGGATAATGCAGGTGTGTAGTTCTACTCTCAGTATCTTCATTCACCTTTAACCCTCCCGGTCGAGCAAGAACATTTGGCGGCATTTTCAGTTCATAATTGTGTTATCAGAGGCAGGTTTACCTCTTTGTTTGAGAAAAAGGTGAGCAAATAGTACTGGATGTGCTAACTGTGTTATCTCCCTTATCTTCACTCACAGCTGAGAGCAGAGTATCTGCAGCCGTGCGTGCATGCATGCATGTGTGTATATGTCTGCATCCCTGCAGTGTGACAGGTGATGTGGGAGGGATAATTAATCACCAAACAGAGGCTGGGGTCAACACTGAGTGATGAGGCTGCTTTGTCTGTCGAAAACAGAGAGGAACGATTAACCTCCATGAGACACACATTCCAGAGCTCCCAAACCTGCATTAGAAACAACCTCAACAAGTAAAAATTGCACTTTTAATGTCAGTGGAGGGATTAGATGCTCCTCTATGGAGCAACCCATGGTAATAGCATAAGCCCACGTGGAACAAAAGTGCATGGTGGTGGGGAACCTAAAAGCAAATGTTTGACATTTTGAAAAACACTACTTTTGAAGATTGATACCACTCTCATGACTGTACGGCAAATTTGAAGCTACAGACTGGAAATGGGGAAAGAGCTAGCCTGAGTCTGTACTAACAGAATCCACCTACCGGCATCCCTAAAGCTCACTAATTAACACGTAAGTTACGTAACATCTTGTTTGTTTAATCCGTCCAAAAAGCATACTTAGAAAATGACTATTCACCATTTTGCAGGGAGTTATATGCCGGAATATTTCTTTGTCAGGACCAGTTTCCAGGCAACCAGTAAAGACTTCACTTCCCTCCGCCTCTAAAAAAGTCCAGCACAAAGTGAACAGAAACTAGTTCCCCTCAATGTCCAGTCTCCATGCTCAGCTAAGCTAACCGGCTGCTGGCTACAGCTACGCATTTAACGTACAGACATTAGAGTGGTATTGATATTATCGACACTCGGAAAACGGACGCGGAAATTTGATTTTGTACACAAAGATGAAAAGATATATATTGTGGTTACTGAAAGCTTTTTTTATGCCTGCTTCCCCTTCAGTAACAACTTCAATATTTAATGTGAAACTAGAAGGGGACTCTGAGAGTGCAGACCTCCGCCAGCGCATGCCTCATAATGCAGTGTGAATTCTCCCAGTCAGGAACACATTTTTCTGATTATTCCGGCACCACATCAATCAGAATAAATACCCTATCATGCAATTTAAACATCTTGTGTATCTGCCCTGTCATTCAGATCTGCTCCAAATTTGAATGGGTTCTTCCTTGGCCCATGCTACAACCTTCCACAAAGTTTCAGAAAAATTGGGCAGTAGTTTTTTTCCGTTATCCTGCTGACTCATTTATTTTGCAAAATCTAACATGGTGAGTCAGCTGTGACAAAGAATGAACGACGACAAGAATGAAGTCCCATTATGACATTTGCCTGGATGAATTACAGCAATATATGATCACTATGCATGTGTCTGTCACGATCAAAACTTTGTAACGGCTTCCCTTGTTGTTACACGAGCGACCTCTAAGCCTGCCACTGTCTCTAATGGGCCCTTCTAGGTTGTGTATAGTGAAAGTACTTGACAGCTTTGTCATCTCTCTTTCCCCTTCACTCTCTGTGGTTGATTTGTCCGTGGTTTCACAGGTGGGATTGTGGGGAGGTAGAATCTTGTTTCCCCAAATGTTGAAATTCTTAACTTAATTATGGGGAAGTTTTATAATTTGTGTTAACAAGGGGCCTTCTCATCCCATCTCTAATCACTTCCTGACTATTATCAGCCTGTAGTGTATAACTATTTACATATATCACTGTTTTGAAGTCCACCTTTGAGTGACAGAGATAGTGGAATACTCCCAAAAATTGTGGCAACTTTTATTTACTCTTGGATGACTTTGCCTTCAAAATACAATATCGTTAAAAAAATTAAAAACATATATTGTATTGCAGTTGGGGTGTAGAGTAACTTTCTCACTGTAAATGTTTTCAACAATTTTCTCTACACACACATTTCTGGTTAATCACATTTTTCATAAATGATCTAAACTGAGACAGTAGCAGGAACTGTGAGGCTTTACAGGTAGCATTTTAGGAATCACATCACTCTGATCTTAGTATATGTAACGCTTTACCAGTCATACAGATTTCTATGCTGCCTGCAGCAAAATCTGCAGGCTTTATCTTTGTAGGCCATATGTGTCACAGTGAGACTGATTGCAGAGCAACAAAGACAACAGTCACAACCACTCCCTGATCCTGTGGGTTTAACCCAGGCACTCCGCAGCCCTATTATCTAGGCGACTGAGGCTATGACACACTGCTTACCGGGTAATGACCATTAGCCCTGCAAGGATCCAGTGTCACATGTGCTTTTCTTCCTCCGGGCTAAGTGGCAACCCCTTGACCTGTAAAAGAAAAGAAGAGAAAACACATATGTGTTGAGCAGAGGAGCAGAGAGGTAAGGAGGCTACAGAGGACAGCGCTGGTGATGGCTGTCTGACAGGTTGTGGAAACACACCCTTCCACTCCTTAGTGTGACAGAAAAACAAACACAGAGCCACTAAACTCTCGCTGAGCCCCACGCTAATGGACAAGCGATGACTTTTTCCTAACGAGAAGCGCTGGAACAGTGGAAACACGAGACGAGGACTAGCCAATGGGAGAGCCCGTCCTGAACCTGACACTGTTGTGCTTTGGTTTCTGGTCCACTGGGCCGAGTGAGTTTCTCCATCGGCTCTCTTGAGTACTGAACCACTTAACTCTTCCTGTCTCATGACTCTCAACATCGTGGCCCCTATGGGAGGAAAGTGGGCTCCATTAGCAGTGCAACACCTGCTGTGCATTTTGACCTATTCCTGCTCTAATTAGGACCGTACAGGATATTTCCAGTTCATTACAAATAGGATTGTATTGGTGTAGTTTTGGCCATCTTTTCCATTTCCTAAAATAACTGGGAACATGATTACAACACACAAGTCAAGTCTGCAGTTTATCCGTATTACTAAAACCAATGCTTCACAATCTTTTTAGTCAATACCCCTTAACTCAAAGCAATGTCTATTTGCAACCTCCTCGTCACAGCGTGCACGTCTTAAGTAGGAGTTATGATACTTTTTAAAGGCACGAAAAGGTAAAGTAGACAGCAGTTTCGATAGTAAATGGGGCAAATATTGAGGAGAGGTGAGTAAAGTGTTATTTTCACAAACAGACTGAAACACCAGAAAACACTACACAACTGAGCTATCTCCTTACTTAGGTCCTATGTGTGTGATGCATGATAGTGAAAGAGGTTAGCAATAAGCCGGTGAAACATGCAACGGCTAAAAACAGCGTTTCCTCCCACATGATTTTGCAGCATCTGTTTCCTCTGGTGGAAACCAACTTCTTTTTCACTTCTTAAACGCAGTTTTCAGTTTCTCACAATTTCAATACTGATTTATATGACCTGCACGCACATGCACACACGCGCGCGCACTCACGCATGCACGCACGCACACACACACACACACACACACACCACACACACACACACGCAACGCTCTTAGAAATAAACACACTCCTACGCCCTTACCCGCCTACAGATATGCACTGGACCATGACAAACCTGTATACTTGACTAACCAGTTACAAGCCGCTCTGAGTCACTCAGGCCTTTTAGAGGTACAAGACAAACAGAAGATGACATCAGCGATAGTTTTACAGGAAGTCCCTGCTCCATTTTGTACCAAGGCCAAGTCTGCACCAAGCACAGATGATCATATCTTGTATCAGAGATCTAGCACTTAACGCAGGCCCATGATGTTGATGAAAATTAAAATTACAAAATGGTGGCAAAGTACAAACTGCCACAAGGCCACAAAAAAGGGTGACACAGCTTTAAAGACAGACAGACAGCGAGGATCACTGAACTGAAGTCACCCTCCTGCTACTAACCATGGCTGTATCAATTTTTTTGTTTGAGTTGTAAACAAGGCCTTGATATCTGGCCTTGGGAGGTTAGGGAATAGTTAAAAGTGAACTCTGTATCTCCGTCTCTTTCTGTGTGTGTGTGTGTGTGTGTGTGTGTGTGTGTGTCTATTTCACAATGATCTGCTGGCTGAGGCTCAGAGAGACGAAGATAAGAATTGACTGTGAGAAACCGCAGCTCTCACACCCACTCACTAAGAAAAAGCACACAGAAGCACACACAGGGACATGCAAGTACACACACATGCGGAGGCGTACATAGAGGCATGCATGCTCCAGCTCGTATATAAGTCTGAACACACAAGCAGCAGAAAGGCGCATTTAACAGTTTATAATGGTTGATATTGGGTTCCCTCAGGGATGTCCATGGGGCTCCACATGATTGAGGAATTTAGCTGTAAAAAGTCAACAGAGATTATTTGGACGTGTCTGGCTCTGATTTCTCAAGTCTTCAATGGAAATAAGGCCCATCCTGAAACCAGCCCTACGCTCACCCTCGAGCCTCACCTGCTAACCTGCTGCGACATGCACTCGCACATGTAGGCAGGAAAAAAAGGATTAGAGCGTGACTTTACACAAAGGCCTTTAGTAATGGTGGTGTCAGGATATTAGTAAACCAACATTCAAAAACTCAGTGTACCCACAGTGCACTGTTTCTATCTGACTTCTTGTAGACTATATCCAAGGGTGAAAGACAGTTGACTCAAATTAAGATGATTATTGTTAGGCCTGTGTTGTGACTCATGTCCACAGTTTGAGATTTGAGTCAGATTTAAACCACAAAAATGAGGTCTTTAGACCTGTCTGGACATGAGACTTTGAAGCCAAAAGATCAACATAACCATGTAACTTTTGAACACTCAGTCTTTTTGCCAATGACTGTCTCTACCTCAGTGACGGCTGACTTACTACTGCCACACTACTGCACATACACTTACATGCATCACCTATAGTGTATTCATATTTATACTACTGTCTATAATCGTACTTATAGCTGCACTTTATATTTTGGTAACTGCTGCTCATATCCATACTGTATCTCTGCATATTGATATCTACAATTACTATTTATTCTATACTCTGTACATTACTCTGCACTCAGCACGGCTGTTTTTTGCACTTCTGGTTATCTGCTATACTGTATTTTATTGTCTCAGTACTCTGTGAAATGACAATAACGCCGAATTTAACCTACTGTACTCTTAAAGATAAGTTGAATCAACTGTTTAATTTACACTTGGGTTTTACTGCTAAAGCCTGGTTACTTGCATGACCGCTAGCCTACGGCAGCTAATTTTAGCTAATGTTAGCAAGCTTTAGATAATGCTGGGTCACTGACGTTACTGAGTTAGTTTTCTTACTTAATGATTCTTATGCTAGTTGTACAGTTTGGTTTGGTATGTAACATATAAACATTTTTTTTTAATTACAAAAGTAAATCAAGAAGTAGAATTAAATTCATTAGCAATAACACCATTACTTAATTCAATATGCTACGGGGTTTTGCTGCTACAGCCAAACTTGGTCTGGTATAACAGCTAGCTATTGTTAGCTAATGTTATTGACAACTTTAGATAGATATTGTTGTATAACTAACATGAGTAAGTTGTCTCACTTTCTGACTGATATGCTACTCTAACAATATGTATTTAGCTGCTACAGCCTTATTTGATCTGGTATGACTGTTAGCTAGCTTGTGACGGCTAATAAAGCATGTTACCTAACAATGCAGGTTACTCTCTGAAGTATTTCCCATTATTGAAGCGAAAGACACTCTAATTGCCATCTCACTGTGAGCAAGACACTATTGTTAGAAGTCTTAATTTTCAACTTTATAAAATTCCAGATGTAAAAAATATTTACTGAGCAAAGATTTTGTGTTAGCTACAATATGTAAAAACAATTTTAACAGTTTTGAAAGGCCTTTGGCTTATGAAGACTTTACTTAAGCATATACAGTATACTAAGGAAGGTATTAGATATATGATTTGAGATTTGCTTTGAAAAGGTTTGAGATTTTGACTTCCCCCAAAATACTTCTAAACAGCTTTGCTTGGGTCTGCATCTAACCAAGAAAAAACCTAAACAATAGCCCTTTGGGGGGAAATGATACATTTGTTCTCAGAGGGGAACTCAACTGGGGTTTCCACTCTGCAAATCAGGCATCATTGTTATTTGAGACAAGAAATAACAGGGGAACATGATGTGTGAGAGCAGGCTTAGGCCTAGAGAAGGCTGCAGCACAATGCGAGGCAACAGAGATTTCTATAAATCACAGCGCTAACTGATTCCCCACCTGTGTCCGCTGTCTTCCCAGAAACACAGTCACACAAACAGCTGCCTTGCTCTGGAAAACCGTCATAACCACGAAGCTCAGACACAAAATCACACAATCAAGAGTCATGGATATCAAACGACAGCCATGTGTAGAACAAACTACACCCTTAAGGCAGAAATTGTTGTTTTGGCATAGGATTTTGGTATGACGTTCCACGGTGGCACACGCAGCTTTACAAATTCATGCTTTGCACACACACGATCAAACAACACAGCTATTAATTAGATTAGAAGGCTCTCAACAATTTCCAGTTTTCAGTCTTAAAAGGGCCTTGTGGTCACAGCCAAACCAAAAGCCTGAAATTAATTAATGGCATCCATTTATCATCATGATATTAACAGTAAGATGGTGGCCATTCGGATTTATAGTATTTCCCAGTAAAAGGTTGTCAGTGTTTCTGGAGGTGACGTATCAAGAGTGTGTGTGTGTGTGTGTGTGTGTGTGTGTGTGTTGGTGTCACAAGTCTGCCGCATATGTAAAGACATCCGAATGTGTATGAGCATACAAACACATCCGAATGTGTATGAACACACAAACACATACGAATGTGTATGAGCATGTGTGCTAAAGGGGGAGGGTTGTTTACTTGGGCAGCCTCTCAGAGAGTGTCTCCTGGCCAGCTCCCACTTCCTGTCCCTGCGCCTGGAGCAGCAGCCTGTCTAGTCAGCCACCTCGGGCTGACAGGGAGACCACATGCTAAAAGACTTATTGGCCTACTTTAGAAGACCTATGGGAGGGAAGGGCACCATAGGCCTGCTCTGGGTGGGGCTGAAAATGTTTTGAAGGGAGATTGCGGGGTCTATGGGGTGTCTCATTTTTTTAATAAAGCACTCCCTCCCCTCTCTCCCTGCTTTTCCTCTGAGTGCTTACAGCTGCAGGGATGGAGAAGGGGGGGGGGGGGGGGGGGGGGGGGCATAGCGGAACAGAGCGAACAGGCTCGGCATAGAGAGGGCCCTTCATGAAGTCACATCTGGACCTTTCCCAGAGAACTCAATGGAGCGGAGAGGCTAATGAAAGTCTTAAGTTATGTAATTGAGCTCTTCCATGTGCACCAGACGGTAATGTTGGCTTGATCCGCAGCACAGGATGTTGGTGAAATCCTATGGACATTTATGTTCCTTACAAAAGGCCTGATGAACTCAGCTGGGCTCATGTTGCTACTGTCATGTCTGTAGCAGCTTGCTAACGCAGAATCTGGATGTAGTGAAGATCCAGGCCCATACATGGAGTCGCTGCAGTGAGAGAGTTGGCCTGTTAGGCATAACTAACAGGCCTACTTAGGTTGATTGGCCCATGTTGTTTTGCTGTAGTTAGGCTTCCACTGACCGGCAGCAGTGGAAAATCACAAGAGAATTATGAACTTTAAGTACAACGCATGATTAAATGTGGTGTACAATGATTCTTTTTTAACCTTGTTCAAAGTGTAAACGATTGTAATGTAATTTCGAGACTCACAGTTTATGACAAACACATGTCTGCTGGTGTATTGTTATGCTTAGCAGTGACTTGAGCAGAGAGGCTGTAAAATAAGCTGCCTGGCTGGTTATGAGCAGGAGAGGGGAAAGAACAGCCAGCACTGTAGAATAACATGGTGAAAGTTGGAGTGATGAATGGTAGGGAACACACATTTACAGTATGTGTGGATGCAAACAAGCCTGTAGTCATGTGTATGCATGCATTTGTGTGTGTGTGTGATGTATGTGTGTGTGTGTGTGTGTGTGTGTGTGTGTGTGTGTGTCCATAACAACTGTGGGATGGGTGTAGGTTGTAACCACAGATTGAATAAGGTCTCCAGTATCAGCTCTAGCTTTGATTTACTTTTCACGGCCGAGGGGAGAAGAAAGAGAAGCATCTGAAGCAGAGGAGACGCTCCTGAAATGAACACCTTGGTAAAACCTGCCACTGTATAAAGTGTCAGTGCTGGGGCCTCTCCGTGGCGCGGTGCCAAGCCACTATCACCTCCACCACCATCACCACCACAACGCTGTGCCTTCCATTAATAACGGAGAAGAATAACAGTAACGGAGGGGAAGATAGACCAGGGCAATGATACATTACCTGCCAATTAGACTAAGGGCGGAGGCAATGAGGGGAAATGCAGACCATATGGGAGGCTATGTGAGAGGCCACCTGACCCAAGGGGCCCACAACTCTCACATCAACACTCCTCGCCAGACTGGACCTGTTTGAAGTCTTACATAATGCTCAGAATACCACCCTCTTCTCAGTCTCTCTCCATCCAGTCTTTCCAACCTCCCCTCCTCCTCCTCCTCCTCCTCCTCCTCCTCTCTTGCCCTCTGCTTTCCACTCTGAGACCACAACCACAAAGACTGGGCCCCAGCCAAGACAAACAAAACCCAGAATCAAATCAATTTTGAGAAGTTATGGTGCAACTATTACAGCTTAACACGGCGCTGACAAGCCGCATGAGACGGTCCCCTCATGAGTGTGTCAAGAACGAAGTCTGTTATGTCTGTAACTTAACTGATCGGACACACAAAAAACACAACAGCGGCTGCCACTGACAAAGTCCTTCTTCATGCATCCTTTATATAACATTAGCATTAGTAATCCTGATGACTATTCCTTGGAAGTGGCTCAGTGGAATCAAGCATACCTTGACACACATCTCTTACACATAATCATTACAGGGCCTTTCCTTGTATTTTCCAATGCTTGAAAAGGGAATTTTCCAAAAGTTACTTTTGATGAAGGAGCTAAGGTTTAGCACGATTTCAACAGGCATGCAATGAAAAGTTAAAAGGAATTGCTTGAAATTTGCTTTCTTGGGGGGGGGGGGGGTATGTACAAGACTATTTATAGGCTGGGTGCAGTGACTTCCTGGAGTGATGAAAAGACTCCCACCCAATAATCTGGGACATAACCTCACGTAAAAAAAACCATGATATCACATGTTTATTAGTGAGCTTTAAAGGTGCTAACAGGCAGAATTGTGGAGCGAGCCGGGCTAGCTGTTTCCAGTCTTTGTGCTAACCAAAGATGAGCTAGCCAGCCGCAGGCTGTAGTCTTATATATGGCGTACAGATACAAGAGTTGTTTCGATCTTCTCATCTAACTTTCAGCAATAAAAGCAATATGCGTATTTCCTAAAATGTCAGACTATTTCTTCAATCTGTATACACATAAACACACAGTGTGCACTGGCTCTCCTGCTGACTCAGTCTGGCTAGTGTGGAAGAGAGGCTCCTGGTCAGGTCTAGTCAGAACCAGAAGGGCCAGCAGCAGCTCTGTGGAAACACTGACGCACCACTCAGGGGCCTTAACTCAACTCTACCTCCTCACAGCTGGCTGACAGTGAAAATGTTCTTCTTTTTTTCTCTAAAACACCATTATTGTTACAACATAAATCACAAAAGAGCTACAACAAACTTGCGAGAAAATGAGTCGCACACCTTGCAAAAACAAGCCCCAGAAAGTAACTTAATACAATAAAAATCAAGCAGCACTCTACCACAGCTTAATCCACCATTTGAGAGAGAGAGTGAGAGACAGACACACACACACACGCACACACACACACACACACACACACACACACAAACAAAGAAAGCTGTATCATTAACATGGTTGGACCCCTGGGAGACTGTTGGCCCATCATAAGCCTCTTACTAGACGAAGCTCCTCAGAGAACTTGTGGTCTAATCTTATAAAACTTTGAACACCCGCTCCCTGTGTGCTTTACCACCGGCTTATTAGTCACAGTTCTGTTTCTGGTGCTCCAGTGCAGTAAATGGACTTGTTATACTTCAGGCTCACTAAGAAAATATGTCGCTTTGACAGAGCCCCATCTGAATTATGGCGGAAAAGCACGAGGTAAAGAGGTGTTGAGGTGTTGTTAGAGTGACACAGGTTTTTTCACGCTGTTCTGTGCTGTTGCTGAAAGCTGAATCTTTCATCAGCCCAGCCTTGCTCTAAAGTCATATGCACGGGGCCCTGCCTATATGCCACAGCACTTAAAGCAAAGTACCCAAATTAGACAGAGAGTTTCACACATCACAGTTTACAAATTTGTGTGTAAATTCTGTGGTCTCATGTTATTTGTGTATTTACTTTTCAGGTCAGAGGTCTCCGTTTTAGCGCCGTGGTGGGCTATAAGCCCAACCAGGTAAGTTTACCTTCAACCAGAGACAAGAACATGTATTACTTGAGCATCATCATGCTTCTTCAACACATTTTTTACCCAAACTAGGGAAACAGGAAACCGCAGTGACAAAGGAAGTCAGAGAATAACAGCAATGTTGTGGTGAAAGAGGCAGCTCAGAAAATATGAGAAGCCTGGGGCGGCCTTTAGCTCACCCAGTAAGAGTATTCGCCCCATGTTGGCTGGGTCCTCCCGGGTTCGAATCTGACCTGCGGCCCTTTGCTGCGTGTCATCCCCCATCTCTCTCCCCCTTTCATGTCTATCCAAATCTTTCAAAAGAATTTATATATGGGAATGCAACCACCTGATGATAAAAGGTTTAGCGCAAAGCAAAGACGACATAGCAAAGACCCTGTCACTCCCCAATGTAAGTCAAGTGCAGATTTGAGTCGCGCATGAGTCACTTTGCGACAAGTATCCTACTAGATGCTGACGAGAGACTTATGTAATTCTGTCAATACAGTAAAAATGGACCTACTTAACTGCTGGCTACAAGTTAGCAATCACAC